>NC_141878.1:294343460-294646490 GCF_056163025.1 Triticum urartu | reverse complement strand
TAGGGCTTGTGTCATCTCTTTCGGTATGAAGTGGGAAGATTGTCTTCCATATGCCGAGTTCTCCTACAACAATAGCTTCCAAGAAAGTTCGGGCAAGGCCCCATTCGAAATTCTATATGGCAGAAAGTGTCGTACTCCTCTCAATTGGTCAGAGACTGGTGAACGCCAACTTCTTGGCAACGACTTGATCACAAAAGCTGAAGAAATGTGTAAAATCTTCCATGAAAATCTCAAAGTTGCGCAATCGCACCGGAAGAGTTACTATGATAGCAAGCACCGTGACTTGGCTTTCGAGATCGGAGACCATGTCTACCTCCGTGTCTCTCCAATGAAAGGCACTCGTCGCTTCAGTATCAAAGGGAAGCTTGCCCCGAGATATGTTGGTCCTTTCAAGATCGTTGGCAAAAGAGGCGACCTCGCCTATCAACTTGAGCTTCCGTCCAACTTCGCAAATGTGCATGATGTATTTCACGTGTGACAGCTTCGGAAGTGCTTCAAGACGCCTGAGCGCAGTATCAACTTCGAAGAGATTTACCTCCAAGAAGATTTGTCTTATCATGAGCATCCCGTTGCTATTCTTGAATAAACCGAGCGCAAGACTCGTAATAAGTCAATCAAATTCCTGAAAGTGAAGTGGTCGCACCATTCTAACCGAGAAGCAACCTGGGAACGCGAGGACCACCTCTGTTCCGAATATCCGGAGTTCTTATAGTCCTAGATCTTGGGACGAGATCCTCTTGTAGTGGTGGAGTGTTGTAACACCCCGGGTGTAACTTTCCATATTTGTAACTCCGACTCTTGCCATTTTCGGCTATGTGATATGATATTCCCTTCATGGTTGGGTTTTTGTCTTTGTTTTGCATTTTGTTCATGTCATGCATTTCATCTCATGTCATCATCTGCATCTCATTTGCATTCGTTTTCGTCTCATGCATCCGATCATTCTTCCCGTTGTCCATTTCGCAATCCCATACTCCCACATGCACCCGTTGCACCCCTCTAATCCCATTTCACGAGTGGGAGAAAAACATTCTCGGAATGGGTCAAGATTTGTTGAGTGGCCTTGGTACATTACCGGTAGGACGTCTGTCAAATTTCTGTTCCATTTGGAGGTCGTTTGATGCCCCAACGGTTAACCGGGTAAGTGCAAAAGCCTCTCTCTCTTTGCAGACCAGCACCCCTCCAAAACAGCCCACTAGCCCATCTAAACCTCATCCATGCTCTTCGTCGTTGGATCACGATCGTGTGGGCGAAAACCGCACCTCATTTGGACTCTCCTAGCTCCCCCTACCTATAAATATGTGTCTCCCCGAAATTCCCGCAGTCCAAACCCTTAAATTTTCCCCTCGCCCACTAGACATGTCCGACCACCGCCGGACGCTTCACACCGCCACCCCGAGACAGTGAGCAGCCACCATGTGGCAGCCGCCGCCCCACCGCCGATTCGGCCCAGGGAGCCCGAGGCGGGCCCGCCCGGCCCATCGCGCCACATCGCCTCCGCCCTCCGCCGCTGCCTCTGCCAGTCACCGACCTCGCCGGCGGCCACTGCGCCCAGGTATGGCGCTCCCCTCACCATCCTCCGCCTCTGCTGTTGTCCTCAGGAGGTTCCTGCAGGTTATTGTCAGGAGGGACACAAATTGCCACTATAATTGTCGGTCTGTCGCTGGTCGCTCCACAAGAAGGTAAAGGCACTGAGGGTCTGGTGAGGTGACGTGCGCGGGTGTGCCGCGAGCCAGAGCTCGACCGCTCAGATTTGTCAGCATTGCAGGGACGCACCCGAGCACAAGCGCCGTGCCGGCATGAGTGGCTCTCGTGGCGGGTGGCGATCAACCAGATGATGGATATAAATAACTCATGCATGGGAACCAGATAGCTTAGATAGATGCGAGAATGATACATGCCGCTGGGACGGTGTCAGGACCCCGATTCCAAGTCACATTGATCTAGCCGGTAACACCTCATATCACTTTGCGGCCTCACGCACGGTATCCCACGGGTGACGCCTTACCATGGCCCGGGACCGTTTGCGCCTTTTGGCTCACGTATATGACACTGTCGCTAGCATCCATATGACAGAGAACCCGGGCCGACATGCCTAGTCGTGAACCCAAAGCGGCACAGACCTATGGAGACAGGCATACATGAATCACATCGAACATGTCGGTCATCAACGAGTGATTCCGGGCTGTAGCACTGGGCTAACAGGACCCCGGGGAACCCCGGGCTGTAGCAGGCTAGGCAGGACTCCGGAAGTCACTGTGTGACATTTCCCCGAAGGGACAGACATAGGGACGAAGTGAAACACATGCCGGCCAGTCAAGTGTCCTGAGCAGTAGTGCTGGGCTAGCAGGACTCCGGTGAACCGGGCTGTAGCGGACTACTATGGCTCGAGGAACACTAGACTACATTTCCCCATAAGAAAGGCTGTCAAGGATAAACAACTAGATTGTCGGATCCCACTCATACCAAGCATTTCAATCATACACACAATATGCCTGATATGAGTACATACAACATGGCATCACAACAAAACTCTACAACTCAAGTACTTTATTTAAAGGCTCCAGAGAGCCATACATAACATGTTCATACAGACAGGGGTCACATGACCCGACACTCAAGTCATACAAACATACAAGCACATGCGGAAGCAACTAGTCTGGGTACAGACTCTAGAAAGAAAGAAGGCATCTCGAAGCCTGTCTATCTACATAGGCCCTCCATGGCCAGGGTCACCACCTGGGTGGCTAGTCACTCGTCAACGTCAAGGTCTACATAGAACCCATCGGAGGGGGCAGTGTTATCGTCTTAAAACAATAAATAAGCAAAACATGAGTACAAAGGTACTCAGCAAGTCTTACATCAGAACCTACTATACATGCTTATTCTCAAGAAGGCGGTGGGGTTGATGCAGCAAGCCACTTGACTCTTGGCTAAGCTATCCTACGGAACTTCACCAGTAAAATAGTTTTCGCACACGAGTCCACTACTCACCAACACAATACTCCACCGGGGATCCTCCCTCGTCATCCTACGAGAGGGCCATCCTCGGTACTGACACTTTATCTTGAGTCTTTTAGTAGTATCCATTAACTTGTCTATGAACTGTATATGCAACCAAGTAGTCCTTTACCGCGGACGCGGCTATTCGAATAGTTTTATACCCTGCAGGGGTGTACTTCGTCACACATGTTTCCACCACTTAGCGTCTGCACACGACATGTGCTCGGCAGACTTCAAGCAAAAACCGACGTGGGTGTAGACCACGACCTGACTAACCTCACAATTCTCTAGTCCAGGTTTATTGCCTATTCAGGTTCCATCCGCAAGGAAATCCGGCCGGGTGTCCTCAACGGCCCCAAACGATGTGAACAGGGTTCCCGCGACACCAAACGGGTGACTCGGTACACCGTGCCACGGTGTATCTACCGCAACATAGCCCACCCCTAGGGTCAGCGCTACGCACGGCCGCCAACACGTGTCCTACAAACACCAGAAACTAGTTGCAACTCCTGGACAGAGGCGAGAGGGGTCAGTAAGTCGAGCGGGGTCATATTTCAGGGCCCAATGTGTGGTAGTAGCTGAATCTTAAATCACGCATACAGATCTCAGTGCTTAAGGACAGCCTCAATGAAACAACCCACCATGTACTGCTACATGGCCTGTCATCAATACCTTTACCAAGACATGTTCAACGCATCCCTCACATTACCGGCATATGCATTTCACTCTAGCCCATCTCCCAGATGAACCAGACCTGACACAACTCTAAGCATAGCAGGCATAGCAAGGTAAGAATCACATACATGGCTCAATCAACTCCTACACATGCTAGTGGGTTTCATCTAGTTACTGTGGCAATGACAGGTCATGCAGAGGATAAGGTTTCAATTACCGTAGCACACAGCAGTTTGAATCGCGTTGTCTTAATGCAGTAAACAAGAGCAGAAGCGAGACCATGGGTTTGTATCGGAATGATCAATGGTTGCTTGCCAGATGGAGTGGTAGTGGGATACTGCCCTTCAGTTGGATACTCGTGGATATCCTCGGAGGCAGAACCTACCACGAAGAAAACATCGTAATACAATCAACACATGACGATATGCAACAATATGATGCATGCTATGACATGGCAATATAAATGTGTCTTGGCCTAATGCAAGTTATATTAGAAAGGAATGGACTCATTTGAATCAAAGATTCAAATATTAGCTCATTAAACATGGCCTTAATAGTGCTTTTCCTTATTCTGCCTAAACAGCAAGGTAACTTGTTTTGTCATGCATGAAACCATTACAGTTGGATAGATTGAATTTTTCTGATAATTTTTCATATATAATTTATCTCATTTGGAGCTATGGTTGAATTTCTATGAATTTTTGAAGTTTGAACTATTTTCTGGAATTTCCTGAATAAGAATAAATCCAGAAAATCAATTACTGCGTCAGCATTGCGTCAGGGTGACGTCAGCAGGTCAAAGGCGCCAGCCCAGGTCAAACCTGACTGGTGGGCCCCTTCTGTCAGCCTCTCAGCTAATTAACAAAATTAGATTAACACTAATTACTTGTCAGTGCGGCCTGGGCCCACATGTCAGTGACTGTTTTAATTAAAATTAATTAAGACTAATCCTAATTTAGTTAGCCGACCGGCCCACCTGTCATAGACTCAGGGGGGTCTTCCTGGGCCCACCCAGGGGTCAAACTGGGTCAACTCGCCGGCGGCTCGACGCCGGCGAGGCCCGAGACGGCGAAGGGCTTCGGATTTGGTCCTCCGGTGACCAAATCGACGGCGGAGACGTGCTACGTGTAGCTGGGGCTTGTGCGCATCTAGTGGGGCAAGTGGGAGGAGCTGGGGTGGAGCGAGCTCGCCGGAATCAAGCTCGTGGCGGCGGCCGGAGTTCGGGCGAGGTCGGTTTCGAGGCTACGGTGCATGGGAGGAAGAACTGGTGGTGGCTACGAGTCCCTGGTGCTGCGCTGAGCACGGTGAGGCGCTCGGATGTGTGCTTGCACGGCCGTAGCCACGACGGCGGCATGGCCGGCGGCGAGGAGCGCTCGGGCTCGGAGGGGGCGGTGGTTACGAGGCGTAATCGAGCACGGGAACTAGGGGGAAAGGAAGAGGAGCTCACAGCGGAGTTGGAGAGGGGGTCAGCAGGCTCGGGGAGGTCCTGGCGGCGGCGAATTCGACCGGAGATGGCTTGGGTGCCCGAGGTTGAAGACGAGGGCGAAGGCGGCGATGCAGGGCCTCCGGCGATGCGTGGCTCGGTGGGGAGGACGAGGGAGTCGAGGCGGAGCTAATGGGCTCGTCGGAGGGGCGAGGGGGTGTCTGTGGTGGCAACTACGGCGATCGGCGGCGAGGTACGTGCTCGGCCGTCGCGGGAGAGAGAGAGAGAGGGAGACGAGGGGGAGAGTGAGCGAGTGCGAGAGGGAGACGTGGGGGGTCGCGTGGCACTTCAGGGCGTCTCCCGGGCGTCGGCGGAAGCAGGAGGTGGCCGGCGTGTGGCCGCGGGCGCCGGCCACGCGCTCCGCGTCCTTCTGGCGCGAGGAGGACGACGACTGGCAGCGCCAGCAGGCTGGGCCGAGCCAGGTGGCTGGGCCAGCACAGGTAAGGCCCAGGTGGGCTTCTTTCTCCTCTTTTTTTATTTAGTTTCTGTTTTCTATTTAACTGCAACTGTTTAGCTTTAAATAAAATACTAAAACATTTCCAAAAATCCTGAAAATAAATGTGGCCTCTGTTTAGATTATTTCCAACAGGAAACATTTATTCCCAGAATTATTTGAGCACTTGGATTATTTTATAGCATTTAAATGCCCAAATTCAAATACTTATGATTTAATTCAATGACCTTTTGTTGACCTAGAAAACTGTGCACCAATTTTGCCAGAGGTTCTAACCTAAGACAAAGAGGGTGAACTTTTTAGAAGGGCATTTCAGGTTCATTGAAAATATTTTTAGTAAACCCTAGTTGTTTCCAAGGGGGGGTGTGTTGGGGGTTCTATCTTCCCCAATTCAAATTTAAGAGGAATTTAAACATGATGCACATTCTAATGCTTGAACTAGCTAGGGTGTGACAGACGGACCCAAGCGGCCTGGGGATGATGCAGCCCGAGGGGCGCCCCCAGTAAAGTATGCTAAAGACGCAAAAAGGATACATGTCGCGGGGACAGGCCCACGCGACCTGGGAATGATGTAGCCTGGGGGTGCTCCCAGCTGAATGAACTTGGAAAATGTCACATGGTTTTGTTGTCCAAGGAGCGTTGGGGTAGCTGAAGGCGCTTGCTGAAGGCGCGCGCTGAAGAAGTCGCTCCTCACGAGCCGCCAAGACCCTGCGCCTCGGGAGGCTCTAGGGGCTCAGGTGGCTCCCTGAGGACCGTCTCCATCTCTGCCAGGACCGCGTGATGCCTGGCCTCCTGGGTTGCCAGAATGCTCTGTAGGCTGCGCTGGAAGGTGGTTGCCACGCTCGACAGGCCAAATGGCATGCGAACATAGCTGTTAGGTGGACCTTCGCACCACCCAGCGCGCGAAGGCCAGAAGCATTCTTGTCAGGACCCCGATTCCAAGTCACATCGATCTAGCCGCTAACACTTCATATCCCTTTGCGGCCTCACGCACGGTATTCCCACGGGTGTCGCCTTACCATGGCCCGGGACCGTTTGCGCCTTTTGGCTCATGTATATGATAGTGTCGCTAGCATCCATATGACAGGGAACCCGGGCCGACATGGCTAGTCATGAACCCAAAGCCGCACCAACCTATGGGGATAGGCAAACATGAATCACATCGAGCATGTCGGTCAGCAGCGTGTGAATCCGGGCTGTAGCACTGGGCTAACAGGACTCCGGGAACCCGGGCTGTAGCAGGCTAGGCAGGACTCCGGATGTCACCGCGTGACATTTCCCGAGTGGACAGACACAAGAACCAAGTGAAACACATACCGGCCAGTCAAGTGTCCTGAGCAGTAGTGCTGGGCTAGCAGGACTACGGTGAACCGGGCTGTAGCGGACTACTATGGCTCATGGAAGCACTAGACTACATTTCCCCATAAGAGAGGCTACCAAGGATAAACAACTAGATTGTCGGATCCCACACATACCAAGCATTTCAATCATACACACAATATGCTCGATATGTATAAATACAACATGGCATCACAACATAACTCTACAACTCAAATATTTATTCATTAGGCTACGAGGAGCGAGATATTAGAAACATGGGTCTCATGACACAACATTCATAGCATACAAATCAAAGAACATGCGGAAGCTTAACATGTCTGAGTACAGACATCCACAAATGAAAAGGCTGAGAAGCCTGATTATCTACCAGATCCTGCCGAGGGCACAAGATCGTAGCTGAGGTATCCAGCTAAACTTCGGAGTCCACGTGGAACTACTAGAGAGACAGAAATCTCTCTGCAAAACATAAATTAAGCAAACATGAGTACAAATGTACCCAGCGAGACTTACATCAGAACTATCTACATATGCATCGGTATCAATAAAGGGGGTGGTGGAGTTTAACTGCAGCAAGCCAGCTTTGACTCAGTGGCTAACCTGAACTATGACTGCAAGCAACTCTTTTGAGGTGGCGCACACGAGTCCACATATTCACCATATCAATAAACCACTATGGATCCGCTCCCGTCTCCCTATGAGAATGCCATCCATAGCACTCACGCTTATCTTTCGCATTTTAGAGTATCCACTTTCACTTGTCTATGAACTATTATAGGCAACCCAGAAGTCCATTACCGCGGACATGGCTATTCGAATAGATGATGTTAACCCTGCAGGGGTGTACTTCTTCACACACGCTCTCACCACTTACCGCCGTTTACACGACATGTACTCGGCAACCTTCAAGCGGAAGCCCAACGAGGGTGTCGGCCATGACCTACCTAAACACTCAAGTCTCTAGTCCAGGTTTATCTTCTATCCAGGTTCCATCCGTAGGGAGTCCGGCCGAGGTTTCCACATACGGCCCGGAACGATGTGAACAGGGTTCCCGAGACACCAAACGGGCGCTCGGTACACCGTGCCACGGTGTATCTACCGCATCATAGCCCACCCCTAGGGTCAGCGCTACGCACGGCCGCCAACACATAACCTACAAACACCAGAAACTAGTTGCAACTCCTGGATAGAGGACTAGGGTGATTAAGAAGCCGAGAGGGTCCATTGGTTTCGGGCCCAATGCGTGGTAGTAACTGTTTCATGGATCACAAACACAGAACTCAGTTCCTGAGGACGGCTTCAATGAGAAAACCCACCATGTACTCCTACATGGCCTCTCATCGCTACCTTTACCAAATCGTGTTCACACACTTAGCTCTCAACAGTAGGACATGTTTACACACCTCCGATTCATCCCCGATGAATCAGACCTGACTCAACTCTAAGCAGTAGCAGGCATGACAAACAAACATGAATTGGTAGGCACATAACGGCTCAAACAACTCCTACTCATGCTAGTGGGTTTCATCTATTTACTGTTGCAATGACAGGTCATGCAAAGGAAAAGGGTTCAACTACCGCAGCATGTAACAGTTGAATCGTTGTTGTCCTAATGCAGTAATAGAGAGCAGGAGCGAGAGAGTGGGATTGTATTGGAATGAACAAGGGGGTTTTGCTTGCCTGGCACTTCTGAAGATATCATTGGGTCTTCATCAGTGTCAATGATCACAGCGTCGGTACAACGTCTATCGAAAGGGGACAACCACCGGCAACAGAGAAGGAACACAATCAATGCAATGCACAACATGATGCATGATAATGACATGGCAACATGTTGTTGATTGAGCTAATGCAACTAGCAGCACAATTAAATGAAGTTGGTTTGAACCCAAAGTTCCAATTCAAACTCCACATGTGGTTATTTAAATACAATTCATTTGATTTGTCCTAAATAGTGTCCTTAGTTGTTCTAACATGCATGAAAATGGTACAGATGGATAGACTAGATTTTTCTGATAATTTGTCATATATAATTTATTTCATTTGGAGTTACGGTTGATTTTCTATGATTTTTAGAAGTTTTGCTAATTTTCTAGAATTTTCTGGATTATTTAAATCCAGAAAATCATTAATGACATCAGGATTGTGTCACTACTGCGTCAGCAGGTCAGCCGAATTGACCAGGGTCAAAACCTGACTGGTGGGACCCGCGTGTCATTGACACAGGGACTAACCCACGGTCAAATCCAGCGTTGACTGGGGTTTGACCCTGTGGTGGGGCCCGCTGTCAATGTCTGCTAGGCTACTAATTGGGGGATTAGCCGCTAATAATGTCACCACGTCATCTTCGTCGGACTTAGGCCAGCGACGACCAGATCGGCGGCAAAAGTTCGCCGGAAACCTGCTACGGGGCTCGGTTTTGCGCGTAGTTTGCATCTACGAGTAGCTGAAGGTGCGCCGCATCCAACCGCGTAGGACGTTGGTCGCGGGGTGGCTGGTAACGCCGTCGGAGGGGAGCTTGGCGGCGGCCGAAGCCACGGGCTCGAGCGGGATGAGTCTAGGGTGCAAGGCGGGAGGCTTGGGTGGTGGCGTTCGCTTCCTGGGGGGGCTGCTGCGCACGCAGACATGCTCGGCTTCGGGTGAATCGAGCTCTGGGCTCGGCGGCGACATGGATGGCGGCAGGAAGCTCATGGGTGCGCTGGCAGGTACGGCTAGGGGACGAATGACCGAGGGAGAATAGGGGGAAAGGCGGCGGGGCTCACAGCGTGTCGTTTGGCGGTGTCGGATGGCTCGTGGAAGCGTCGGAGCAAGCGGGGGGCGAAGAGGATCTCCGGCGACCCGAGGAGGAAGAAGGGGTCGGGGAGGTCGTCACGGAGCTCCTGGCGGCTCATGGCTTGGTGCAGAGGATGCGGGGGTCGAGGTGGAGCTCGTGGCATATCCGGATGGGCGTGGGGAGGTCGGTGGCCGCGGTGGTGCACGTCGGCGGCGACGAGCTCCGCTCGGTCACGAGAAAGAGAGAGAGAGCAAAGAGGGGAGTGAGGTCCAGGGAGACGAGGGGAAGCGAGAGGGAGCGCTGGGCATCTCCGTGGCATGTCTGGAGGGCCGGGGTCGTGTGGCTGAAGCAGGAGGTGGCAAGGTGTCGTTGACGCGCTCGCCACGCACCTACATGTCCTCCTGGCAGGAGGAAGAAGACCACTCAGCCCTTGGTGGGCTGGGCCTCTTCTGCCAGGTAAGGCCCAGGTACTCCCTCCTTCTCTGTTATCTATTTTAATTACTGTTTTCTATTTTATTTCCTCTCTGTTTTGATTTAGTTTTATCCACTAAATCATTTTCATAAATTCTCTAGGTTATTATATGGCTTGCTAAAATATATATAAAGCCACTCACAAACTTCCAGAATTATTGAAGTTATATTTAATATAAATCCAAAGCAAATAACTACTGGATTAATTCAAATGGCCAAAATAAATGTTTCTGAGCTCATAAAAATATTGGTTTGAATTTTAGCTCTTGCCAATAATTTTATGGAATAACAAGAACATTTTATTGGACTCATTTGAGAAGATTTTTAAAGTTGGTTATTTTTGAACTGATTTCTGAGGGTTTCAACAAACCTCAATTCAACTTTCAGAAAATTAGACATGATGCATGGATGCTCTCTTATGCAACTATTGCAAACAATTCTAGGGCTGTGACAACTCACCCCCACTAAACAAGAATCTCATCCCGAGATTCAAGCGTAGGGTAAGATGAAGGGGGACGCAAACTTAACCCAATCTTCACGATCCAAGTTGCACTTCATAAGAACGTTGATTCGATCACGATCTTTGTCACGATGTCTTGCTCTGAGAACTCCAACCAACATGACAACGAGACGGAAGGGAAAACTCTAGAAGGATCGATCTTCTCGAAGATCGAACAACTCAGGATCAACTCATGGAGTGAGACATAGGAACATCTCTCCAATTGAGACACAAAGTTCACATCAGGGTGATGGAAATCAGACGACAAGGATTCAAGTTGGTAGGTAGCAATTCCACGCTTGAGTAAGGTGGTGCAAGGTTTCAAAGTTGCAAGGAGATAATTGTCATGAACCCATAACAGGGCACCTCGGAGAAGGGGACTCGTTGAACTGTTCCCTTAAGTGGCAAAAAGAATTACTTTTGATCCATAAATCATTGAAACTCTTCATACCAGCTTAAGGCAATTTACAATTGATCGTTTGAAATAGCTCGAAGAAATGGCATACTCGGACTAGGATGGATGATGTGGACTACCTTGTTGAAGAAAACGCGATGGATGATTTGCTTAACATCGGAAATGGATGGAACCCGTGGTAGGACCACTTTGAAGATGATCCTGATCAGTAATTATTGAGAAGGGTAGTCCGTAGTAGGATGACACAATGGCGGTGCAAGCTGGGAACAAAATGCAAATGCTGGGAATGATTCTAGTAACTGGGGAGAAACCCAACAGTAGAGAGAGATTCCACTGTTTGAAAGGTTATGGCATAATCGAAGAATCCGAGAACGGATCCTAGTTAATGCCGACGATAAATCCTAGTGCTTACGCGTGCTCTCAAGAAGTTGAGCATTTCCGTATTCATCAAGGTTTTACCAATATCCGTGTCAAGGATCCTGGCAACACAACATGCTACCATGATAATAATGGTGGAAGATGCAAATGCAAAGAAAGATAACACTTTCTCAGATTTCACCTTAGCGAGGCCAAGGGATCAAAATCTGGATGATCGACCGAGAGACATTTAGTGCTACGCTTCTAATATTCTCCTTGATGTGCTAGCCTAACGCATTCATTGAAATGGTTTGGTATCTAGAACATCAAGTAGCAGGTCAGACTCCGGGAGCTCAGGAATCCATAAGGAATAACTACTGGAGTAAATCCTACGTAATCCTTATGGGGAGGTGGCCAACTTACTCAATCAAGATACTACAATAATAGGTCTTCCGGCTGGGTGTGTTGGCCACGACATCCACTTTACCGGGTTACAGAGAGACCAATATTATAGCTCTTGGGAAAACGTCCCAACCATCACATCTGCCTGAGATTCAGATCTGGTTGGTGTCAGGATATTACAGACTCATCGAGTCTAGAAAGAAAATGAAAGTTTGCAACACAAATATACGAGATGACATTGCGAGATTCTCATGAAATGGACTATGGCAGTAAGCTCCAAAACATGAGCTGGTTCTGCTAAACACATGTGAACATGCTGTCCCAGACAAGCATGACCACATGGTGGTCTTACAATAAACACTACTGAGTCCTGGTTGGGAATCATCATCAAGGATATCGAAGTCCTTGCATAAGTCATATGATTAGCTCTTATGGAGAACTTCTTCTCCCTGAACAAGTCAATCAGTGGCTTGGTGTGCTAGGGATATGTATGGAATGAAGATGATCAGTCTATCTGACCATAGAATACTTCGCACATGCATGGTTGACTTGGGATGATTCCAGAGGAACAGAAACAAGCTTTCTCAAACTCACGGTGACAACTTTCATCAACACACATGAATTAGAGGAAGTCACTTCTTACACCAACATATGCTTCATGAACGGGACATGAAGGCATTGCTTACAAGTTTTCAACACTAGGTTGATGTTCAACATGAATCATGGGGGAGACAAAATGCTGTTGATGGGCTCAACAACAACTCATCGGAATTTCCACATCACTGGACTTCCACCATCATGTGAACACGGTGATAGCATTGGTCAGACCAAAAGATGTAGTGGTGTATTCTCAAGGGATCAACCACGAGTAAGACAACATTATGAACATCGTTGGTTCTGATTTGACTTGACGATAGCCCATACTCAAGTCAAAGTTTTGACAAGACAATAGATCCAACAACTGATCACGAGGACCAATTGGTGAAGATATCATCTTTCTTCAACACACACAAACACAAAGATATCCCTTTAGAAAGAACCAAATTCGGCAAAGCCTTGTATCTTCCAACTCTCCAAGTTGTTGTTTAGCTTAACCAACTAGCTCAGGGGTACCCAACATAGATTCTTGGAGAAGGGGTGGTTTATCAGAAACCAACTTGATCACGAACTCAACATAGCCGTCAGGTGTCAACCTGGTAATAGTTCCGAGAAGATATTCGAAACATCACGAACCACCGATATGTTACTATGCTCGAGAACAATCTTGCTTTCGAGGCAAGATGATATGATCAAATAAGAAAGGGGTTGAATAATCCTGACTCATTGATCGAAGAGTGCACCAGAAATAAGGACTAGGTAGCACGATCAACCTTAGGGTGATGATTCAATAATCAGCACACTAAGAATGATATTAATGTCCATTAACTACCAAGCCGCGGAGTTGCTAGGAGTATTTATTTCACACATCATAGTTCACTTGCCGGCATTCCGGTTGCGACAACACGGGACCGAGGAATGAAAAATGATGGCAAGAAGTATCACTGCATCAAGAATTCATAAGAGATGGTGCAATTCTCACGATATTCTTGACATAAAGTGGGTAATACTTCAGGGTAGAACAGAATGAAAAGCTTGATTGCATTTGATCTGCGGAATACAACTGCTTTGACCCAATCTTAGAAATGGATGAGGTACTGGAGCTTGTTTCTCCTAGTCATTCTGGAATAGAATGGCTTGACGGACCACATGAATAATAAGCATTGATAGACACAGATGCACAATTACTCCTGACTATCAATTGATAGATGATGGTCAGAATACAAATGAAGAGGGACAACTCAATAGGACGTATATCTTTCAGAGTTGTGGATGCATAGATTAATATGTCAAACCAAGTTCAACAAGTTTCTTCCAGATAACCCATGCAGGAAGGTAGAACTGGCAGAATCACAATTATGAATGGAGAACTCCTCATGAGTACTCTGATTGTGATATTTTGGTTCAAAGAAATTTTGCCTTAATGGTTCATGGTATTTGGAAGAAAGAAATGCCACGGACTTCGAGGACTGTCGCAAAGGTTACTAATATCCTAAAGGAACTAGCAACACTATCAACATGAGGTAAGTAGGGTGAACCTCCGGTTCAAGAACCCATAAATAGAATACCTACTAACTAATAACATCACGGGATGCTTTCGAGAATGATGGCCAGAATCATCACACCGGGAACACAAACATGGCTAGATTACTAGGTGACTCCCTAAAACACCTAGGGTCATAATAATAGCTCCTACATATATGTCGAGGCAACAGAGTACCTCAACTCACCGATTAGTGTGATTAATCCGGCCCAAATGGACATCAGGAACAGGAGGAAGGGGTTTGCAAATGCATTAGACTACTTAGAAACCTACGATGACTCGGACAGCATGACGGCTGTAAATGCTCAGAAAAAGATTTGAGACATTCACAAGGATTTGCATAGTCACTTAACAACACAATATCAAGGTTCTGAGGCCAACTAAGAACATACAGAAATAATAGAAACTGAACTAAGACTTGAATCCATCAATCCTACATGTCTACGGATTAGTAACACATGATCCTGATAGAAAGATGAGATGCCTAGTTCTTAATCCCCGTAGAAAGGAAGAGGTTGACTCAGATTAGAAGGGCATAGGGTAAAGGAGTAAAAAAGAGCCTTATGTTCCATTCCAGAATCAATTACCCTACATAACTAAAGCATTTCTAGACACTACTTTGACCAGTTTGGCTTGGTAATCCTACAGGCAATCAGGCTCTGATACCAAAGCTGTCAGGACCCCGATTCCAAGTCACATCGATCTAGCCGGTAACACTTCATATCCCTTTGGGGCCTCATGCACGTTATTCCCACGGGTGTCGCCTTACCATGGCCCGGGACCGTTTGCGCCTTTTGGCTCACGTATATGATAGTGTCGCTAGCATCCATATGACAGGGAATCCGGGCCGACATGGCTAGTCGTGAACCCAAAGCGGCACCAACCTATGGGGACAGGCATACATGAATCACATCGAGCATGTCGGTCAGCAGCGTGTGAATCCGGGTTGTAGCACTGGGCTAACAGGACTCCAGGATCCCGGGCAGTAGCAGGCTAGGCAGGACTCTGGATGTCACCGCGTGACATTTCCCGAGGGGACAGACACAGGAACCAAGTGAAACACATGCCGGCCAGTCAAGTGTCCTGAGCAGTAGTGCTGGGCTAGCAGGACTCCGGTGAACCGGGCTGTAGCGGACTACTATGGCTCATGGAAGCACTAGACTACATTTCCCCATAAGAGAGGCTACCAAGGATAAACAACTAGATTGTCGGATCCCACACATACCAAGAATTTCAATCATACACACAATATGCTCGATATGTGTAAATACAACATGGCATCACAACATAACTCTACGACTCAAATAATTATTCATTAGGCTCCGAGGAGCGAGATATTACAAACATGGGTCTCATGACCCAACAATCATAGCATACAAATCAAAGCACATGCGGAAGCTTAACATGTCTGAGTACAGACATCTACAAATGAAAAGGCTGAGAAGCCTGACTATCTACCAGATCATGCCGAGGGCACAAGATCGTAGCTGAGGTATCAAGCTAAACGTCAGAGTCCACGTGGAACTACTAGCGAGACTGAAATCTCTGTGCAAAACATAAATTAAGCAAACGTGAGTAGAAATGTACCCAGCAAAACTTACATCAGAACTATCTACATATGCATCGGTATCAATAAAGGGGGTGGTGGAGTTTAACTGCAGCAAGCCAGCTTTGACTCAGTGGCTAACCTGAACTACGACTGCAAGCAACTCTTTTGAGGTGGCGCACACGAGTCCACATATTCATCATATCAATAAACCACTATGGATCCGCTCCCATCTCCCTACGAGAACGCCATCCATAGCACTCACGCTTATCTTGCGCATTTTAGAGTATCCACTTTCACTTGTCTCTGAACTGTTATAGGCAACCCAGAAGTCCATTACCGCGGACACGGCTATTCGAATAGATGATGTTAACCCTGCAGGGGTGTACTTCTTCACACACGCTCTCAGCACTTACCGCCGTTTACACGACATGTACTCGGCAACCTTCCACCGGAAGCCCAACGAGGGTGTCGGCCACAGCCTACCTAAACACTCAAGTCTCTAGTCCAGGTTTATCACCTATCCAGGTTCCATCCGCAGGGAGTCGGGCCGAGGTTTCCACATACGGCCCCAAACGATGTGAACAGGGTTCCCGAGACAGCAAACGGGCGCCTGGTACACCATGCCACAGTGTATCTACCGCATCATAGCCCACCCCTAGGGTCAGCGCTACGCACGGCCGCCAACACATAACCTACAAACACCAGAAACTAGTTGCTACTCCTGGATAGAGTACTAGGGTGATTAAGAAGCCGAGAGGGTCCATTGGTTTCGGGCCCAATGCGTGGTAGTAACTGTTTCATGGATCACAAACACAGAACTCAGTTCCTGAGGACGACTTCAATGAGACAACCCTCCATGTACTCCTACATGGCCTCTCACCGCTACCTTTACCAAATCGTGTTCACACACTTAGCTCTCAACAGTAGGACATGTTTACACACCTCCGATTCATCCCCGATGAATTAGACCTGACTCAACTCTAAGCAGTAGCAGGCATGACAAACAAACATGAATGAGTAGGCACATCAGGGCTCAAACAACTCCTACTTATGCTAGTGGGTTTCATCTATTTACTGTGGCAATGACAGGTCATGCAGAGGAAAAGGGTTCAACTACCGCAGCATGTAACAGTTGAATCGTTGTTGTCCTAATGCAGTAAAAGAGAGCAGGAGCGAGAGAGTGGGATTGTATCAGAATGAACAAGGGGGTTTTGCTTGCCTGTCACTTCTGAAGATATCATTGGGTCTTCAACAGTGTCAACGATCACAGCGTCGGTACAACATCTATCGAAAGGGGGCAACCACCGGCAACAGAGAAGGAACACAATCAATGCAATGCACAACATGATGCATGATAATGACATGGCAACATGTTGTTGATTGAGCTAATGCAACTAGCAGCACAATTAAATCAAGTTGGTTTGAACCCAAAGTTCAAATTCAAACTCCACATGTGGTTATTTAAATACCATTCATTTGATTTGTCCTAAACAGTGGCCTTAAGATTTTCTAACATGCATGAAAATGGTACAGATGGATAGATTGGATTTTTCTGATAATTTTTTATATATAATTTATTTCATTTGGAGTTACGGTTGATTTTCTATGATTTTTAGAAGTTTTGCTAACTTTCTGGAATTTTCTGGATTATTTAAATCCAGAAAATCATTAATGACATCAGGATTGTGTCACTACTACGTCAGCAGGTCAGCCGAATTGACCAGGGTCAAACCTGACTGGAGGGACCCGCGTGTCATTAACACAGGGACTAACCCACGTTCAAATCCAGCACTGACTGGGGTTTGACTCTGTGGTGGGGCCCACTATCAGTGTCTGCTAGGCTGCTAATTGGGGGATTAGCCGCTAATAACGTCGCCACGTCATCTTCATCGGACTTAGGCTGGCGACGACCAGATCAGTGGCGGAAGTTTGCCGGAAACCTGCTACGGGGCTCGGTTTTGCGCGTAGTTTGCATCTATGGGTAGCTGAAGGTGCGCCGCATCCAACCGCGTAGGCCATTGGTCGCGGGGTGGCTAGTAACACCGTCGGCGGGGAGCTTGGCGGTGGCCGGAGCCACGGGCTCAAGCGGGACGAGGCTAGGGTGCAAGGCGGGAGGCTTGGGTGGTGGCGTTCGCTTCCTGGGGGGCTGCTGAGCACGTAGACGTGCTCGGCTTCGGGTGAATCGAGCTCTAGGCTCGGCGGCGACATGGATGGCGGTAGGAAGCTCACGGGTGCGGTGGCAAGTATGGCTAGGGGACGAACGAGCGAGGGAGAACAGGGGGAAAGGCGGCGGGGCTCACAGCGTGTCGTTTGGCGGTGTCGGATGGCTCGGGGAAGCGTCGGAGCAAGCAGGCGGCGAAGGGGTTCTCCGGCGACCCGAGGAGGAAGAAGGGGTCGGGGACGTTGTCACGGAGCTCCTGGCGGCTCATGGCTTGGTGCAGAGGATGCGGGGGTCGAGGTGGAGCTCGTGGAATATCCGGATTGGCGTGGGGAGGTCGGTGGCCGCGGTGGTGCACGTCGGCGGCGACGAGCTCCGCTCGGTCGCGAGAAAGAGAGAGAGAGCAGAGAGCAGAGAGGGGAGTGAGGTCCAGGGGAGGAGGGGAAGCGAGAGGGAGCGCTGGGCGTCTCCGTGGCACGTTTGGAGGGCCGGGGTCGTGCGGCTGAAGCAGGAGGTGGCAAGGCGTCGTCGGCGCGCTCGCCACGCACCTGCCTATCCTCTTGGCAGGAGGAAGAAGACCACTCAGCCCCTGGTGGGCTGGGCCTCTTCTGCCAGGTAAGGCCCAGGTACTCCCTCCTTCTCTATTTTCTATTTTAATTATTGTTTTCTATTTTATTTCCTGTTTGTTTTGATTTAGTTTTATCCACTAAATCATTTTCATAAATTCTGCAGGTTATTATATGGCTTGCTAAAAAATATATAAAGCCACTCACAAACTTCCAGAATTATTGAAGTTATATTTAACATATATTAAATATAAATCCAAAGCAAATAATTATTGGATTAATTCAAATGGCCAAAATAAATGTTTCTGAGCTCATAAAAATATTGGTTTGAATTTTAGCTCTTGCCAATAATTCTATGGAATAACAAGAACATTTTATTGGACTCATTTGAGAAGATTTTTAAACTTGGTTATTTTTTAACTGATTTCTGAGGGTTTCAAGAAACCTCAATTCAACTTTCAGAAATTAGACATGATGCATGGATGCTCTCTTATGCAACTATTGCAAACAATTCTAGGGCTGTGACAGTTCTTGAGATGCGACCCTGTTGATCCCTGGGATGTCGATGCAGATGCGCAGCTCACCACCTTCGCCTGGATGGGGAGCTGCACCAGGTAGGTGGCGGTCGCCGCGTATTGCCCTTGCTTCCTGAAGCTCCTTGGTGGTCTTGATGATGAACTCCTGAGCGTCGGGCACTCCTCGCCTAGTGCCCTTCTGGGGGAAACGTGGCGCGAAGCACGCCTCCATGTGGTGCCCGAGCGCCTCCCTCGTGATGTTGGCTAGGTCTAAGGCCCTCCAGACGAGAGCCCCCGAGCCCTGCCCGAGGTGGGCGCCGGGCGCGCCTTCCTATGCGAGGGAGGGAGGCGCCCCAGGTGCGGGCGCCGATCTTGACGTGGTACCGCTGGAGGCGCCGCTCCCCTCAGGCCCTATGCGGAGTAGCTGCTTCTTCTTCTTGGGGGTTGGCCTCAGGAGGGTACGCGCCCTTGCTGTCAGGTTCTTCGATTGCTACGGCTTGGAAGGTGTGCTCGAGGGACCACACCGCATCTCTTTCTTCGCAGGGGACTGTGATGATTTCGCCGCTTCCTAGCATCTTGTGGACGTTGTAGCCATGGTGGGTCACTGCCATGAAGTTGGCCAGGTCCGGATACCCGAGGATGGCATTGTACGGCGGATGGATGTGAGCAACGTCAAAGTCGACGAGCTCGGTGTGGTAGTTGTCGCGCTGACCTGCCCTATCAGGGTGGTGGAGCCGTCGGTCACTCATGAGAAAGGCTTGGTGGGTTGAAGCTGATCGTATGGCACTTGGAGGCTGTCGAACGTCTCGACGGAAGGGGACAGTGAGCCCCGTGCCGCCATCGATGAGGGTCTTAGTGACTTGGACATTGCTGATGATGGGTGAACAGAGCATCGGGAGGACGCCGGCGGTCGCCACGCACTTGAGCTAGTCCACCGAGCTGAAGGTGATGGCGTACTTGGACCACCTCAGCGGGCGCATTCACCTCACGAGAGAACTGCTTGAAGATGCGCTGGGAAGCCGAGGCCTGAGCACCACCCAAAATGCAAGCGATGGCCCACGGTTCCTGGAAGCCCCCAGCCCCCTCGTCATGGTGGTGGTCGTCGTTCCTTCTTGGTGGTGGCGGCAGTGGAGGAAGACCAGGATTGCCCTGAGGACGGACCTCAGGAGGCTGGTCGCGCCAGACGGCCTCACGAGGCTGCTCCTGCCGGTGGTCCTCACGAGGCCGGTCGCGCCACTCCTGGCGGGGGCCGCGGTCGTCCCAGCGTCCTCCACCTCGTCCTCCTCCTCAGCCGTAGCCCCGGTCGGTGCACTCGGGGCGTCGACCGAAGCGTCCATCTCGAATAGCCTTGAGGTCTTGACAATCGTTGGTGTTGTGGCTGTGTACATTATGGAAGGCGGAGAACGGACGGCTGCCCTTGGACGAATCAGGGTGGTCCCGGCCGCGCTTCGTGTCTGGCTCTGCCGCGAGTATGGCCACTCCCTTGCGCTTCACGTCCTTGACCTTGGCCTTCTTCTCTTCTGGGTCGGCAGCAGGGAGCTCGAGGAGGGAGAGACGCCCTTCCTCAGCTCTTGCGCACTTGGTCGCTATGTTGAATAGCTCCAAAGTCGTGCACAACTCCTCGTGGATGGCAAGCTCCTCCTTCATCTTGATGTCGCGGATGCCGTCGGAGAATGCTGAGATGATGGCCTCGTCCGTCACCTTGGGGATCTTGAGGCGGGCGCTGTTGAAGCGCTGGATGTACTTCTGCAGGGTCTCTCCCGGCTGTTTCTTGATGCGGCGCAGGTCAACGGCGGCCAGAGGACGGTCGCGAGTGCCCTAGAAGTTGGCGATGAAGCGTTCGCGCATCTCACCCCAGGAGGAGACCGATCCCGCGGGCAAGTTCAGGAGCCATGAGCGGGCGCCATCCTTGAGAGCTATGGGAAACCAGTTCGCCATGAATTTTTCGTCGCTGTTGGCCGCCTCGATGCTTAGCTGATAGAGCTGCAGGAACTCCACGGGGTCGGGGGTGCCGTCGTAGCGTGGGGGCAGATCCGACTTGAACTTGCCTAGCCAAACGACGGTGCGCAGCTCGGGAGCCGTGGCCACGGGGGCCCCCCTGCAGGGGCGAAGCCTACCCTTGATGTCCGCGCATCGCTGCCGCAGGCAGCACACGGTCTTGTCATGGCGCCGGGAGCGCTGGAGCATTTTATAGCGGTCGGGGAAGCTCTCGGGAGCTTTTTTCTTCGTGCGCGGGCATAAGGCGTGGCAGATCACGCCGCGGGACCATGCGTCTTGGGGCGAGGACACCGTCTTGACCCGGAGGGGGCAGTGGTGCTCAGTGAGCTGCGCGCCTCAGGGCAAGGGCGCCGTCTTGATGTGGAGGCGGCGGAGGCGCTCTATGAGCAACATCGCCCGCGGCTGGAGGTGGGCGAGGCAGCTAGAGGGATGGTGCAGGAGAGCCCCCGGTGGCGCTGACGAGCTCAGCGATGCGGTCTAACCAGTCCTCGTAGAGATCATCGACTCGGCGGTAGCGTAGGAGCTCGTGTGCCATGAGCAACGCAACCTGTGCGTCTATGGGTGCGCGGTGAGCGTGAGACGATGAGCCGGCCGGAGTCAGCGACGGGGTGGCGGTGCGGCCGTCCCGCCACACGGAGGGGTGCAGTGATGATGCTTTGCTCGTTCGCTGCCGGGCCGGTAGTGGTGTTGGCAACAGGAGATGGAGAACGTGTCACATCCCTACCTTTACCTTGACCTAGACTAGCTAGTCATGTGTGCATCATGTTTAAATTTCAATGAATTTGAATTGGGGACTGTTGAAAACCTAGCACAGATGAATCCAACTAGGTTCAAATAAAAAATCATTTTCAATGAACCCAATATTCCTTTGGAAAAGTTCATCATTTTTGAATTGGTCTAGAACCTCTGCCAAAAATGGTGCAGATTTTTCTAGGTCACTTTGGATTTTTGATTGAATTCATAAAGTATTTTAATTTGGGCATTTAATTGCATTAAATAATTAAAATGCCCAAATAATTCTGAAAGTGGTTGAGGGCTATTGGAAATATTTTCAAAAGTGCCCACAATTATTTTCAGGGTTTTTGAAAATGCCTTTGCATTTTATTTAAGTCAAAACAATTACAGAAAAATAGAAATCAAAAACAAACAGAATAGAAGAGAGAGAGAGAGAGAGTTTACCTGGCACCCACTTACCTGGCCCAACTCCTCTAGCCGGCCCAGCCTACCTAGATATGCCAGTCGTCCTCAACCTCGTGCCAGAGGGCACGAGGGCGCGTGCCCGACGTGCGCATGCCACCTCCTGCTTCCACTGCGACGCCTCGGCCCTTCTAGCATCGCCACACGACTCTCCTCGGTCCCCTATCACCTTCCCCTCTCTCCCTGGAGCTCCACCCCTCCTCTAACTCTCGGCCCCAGGCGAGACCGAGAACCGCCGTGTCCGCCGTTTGCCGTAGTCTCAGCCACCGCCACCCTCTCTCCCTCTGACGTGCCCATGGGCTCTGCCTCCATCATCTATGCCTCCAGAGCTTCGAGCCGACCCCTGTATCGCCGTCCCGAGCAACTCCAGCGATCCTCCGCCGTCGGGTTCGGTCGCCGGCGTTCAACTTCGGCGTACTGACGTGGCAACGTCATTAGTGGCTAATGACCCACTAACTAACCCCTTGGCTCGCTGACACGCGGGCCCCACTGCCTAACTAACCATCTAACAAAAATAGTTTAAGTTTAATCTAAACACAGTGGCCCCACGCGTCGGCGTTGACCTCGCTGACGTAGTCGTTGCCCAGACCCACCTGTCCGTGACACTGTCTCAGGGTCAATGACTAGTGGGTCCCACTGGTCAGGTTTGACCTGGACTATGCCGGCCCCGTTGAACTGATGACGTCATGATGATGTCAGGCTGACGTAGTAATCCTTTTCTGGAATTTAAATAAATCTTAAATGATTTGTTTAATTCAGAAAATATCCAAAACTTTGAAAAATCATAGAAATTAATCTATAGCTCCAAATGAAATAAATTATATATGAAAAATTATCAGAAAAATTCAAGGAATCCATCTGTACCATTTTCATGCATGTTTGAACAATGTTTGTCCTTTGTTTTGGACAAAACAAATAAAGGGCATTTAGATAATCATATATGAAGTTGGAATTTGAATCATGTATTCAAACCAACCTCATTTAAATCATAGCTAGATGCATTAGCTCAAATCACAGCATATTGCCATGTCATGATCATGCATCATATTGTGGCATTGCATTGATTGTGTTCTTTCTCAGTTACCGGTGTTTGTCCCCTCTCGATAGACGTGGTTCCAACGATGTGATCAATGACACCGATGAAGAACTATACTATCTTCAGAAGTGCCAGGCAAGCAAAACCCCCTTGGTCATTCCGATACAATCCCACTCTCTCGCTCCTGCTCTCTTTTACTGCATTAGTACAAAAACGTTTCAACTGTTACTTGCTGCGGTAGCTGAACCCCTTTCCTCTGCATGACATGTCATTGCCACAGTAAATAGATGAAACCCACTAGCATGACTAGGAGTTGTTTGATCCCTGATGTGCCTACTCATTCATGCTTGTTTGTCATGCTTGCTATTGCTTAGAGTTGTGTCAGGTCTGATTCAACGGGGATGATTTGGTAAGTTGTGAACATGTCCTACTATTGAGAGCTAAGTGTGTGAACACGATTTGGTAAAGGTAGCGGTGAGAGGCCATGTAGGAATACATGGTGGGTTGTCTCATTGAAGCCGTCCTTAGGAACTGAGTTCTGTGTTTGTGATCCATGAATAGCTACTACCATGCATTGGAATGCTTAAGTGTCCCTCTCGACTTATTAATCAACCTGGTCACTGTCCAGGAGTTGCAATTAGTTTCTGGTGTTTATAGGTTGTGTTAGTAGTCTACCAAGTGGCACCCGGTAAAGGTGGGCTTGGGACAGACTAGGCACAGTGGTACGGTGTACCAGGTGGCACCCGGATGGTGGGCTTGGGAACTTTTCCCACATCGTTTGGGGCCGTGAGCGACACCCCGGCCGGATCTCCTTGCGGATGGAACCCGAATAGGCGATAAACCTGGACTAGAGACTTGTCGGTTAGTCAGGTCGTGGCCGACTCCCTCGCCAGGCTTCTGCTTGAAGGTTGCCGAGATACACGATGTGTACATGGTGGTAAGTGGCGAGAGCGTGTGTGAAGAAGTACACCCCTGCAGGGTTATCATTATCTATTCGAATAGCCGGTTTCCTCAGATATGGAAACTTGGACCCCTTGCATAGTTCATAGACAAGTGAAAGTGGATACTCTAAAATGCGCAAGATAAGCGTGAGTGCTATGGATGGCGTTCTCGTAGGGAGACGGGAGTGGATCCATAGTGGTGTATTGATATGGTGAATATGTGGACTCGTGTGCGCCACCTCAAAAGAGTTACTTGCATTCATAGTTTAGGATAGCCACTGAGTCAAAGCTGGCTTGCTGTAGTCAAACTCCACCACCCCCTTTGTTGATACTGATGCATATGTAGCTAGTTCTGATGTAAGTCTTGCTGGGTACATTTGTACTCACGTTTTCCTATTTTATGTTTTGCAGAGAGACGTCAGTCTCGCTAGTAGTTCCGTGTGGACTTCGACGTTTAGCTTGATACCTCAGCTATGATCTTGTTCCCTCGATAGGATCTGGTAGATAGTCAGGCTTCTCAGCCTTTTTCGTTTGTAGATGTCTGTACTCAGACATGTTAAGCTTCTGCATGTGCTTTGACTTGTATACTCTGAATGTTGGGTCATGAGACCCATGTTTGTTTTATCTGGCTCTTTGAAGCCTAATGAATAAATACTTTGAGTCGTAGAGTTTTGTTGTGATGCCATGTTGTATTTACACATATCGATCATATTGTGTGTATGATTGAAATTCTTGGTATGTGTGGGATCCGACAACCTAGTTGTTTATCCTTCGTAGTGTTGACACCAGATTTTGGCATGGTCAAGAATTTAAATAATATGGCTTCAAATGGAGAAGTGATCGACATAAAAAAAGTTTTGTATTGTCGATATGAACATCTTTGAAGTTTAGTCCATCGCCATCCGATCTTATCTCAAAGGCCGAAGTTGTATTCGAAATACCAAGATTTTGTATTCAGAACACTATTCGGCTGATTACACCCCCAGGACGGCCTCGTATGAAAAAATGATCTACATGAATTGTCTTCGTCTCGTCGAAGCGATCGATTTTGATATAAATATCATCTTAATCCGAGGTCGTATGCAACCCGTGGAGGCAAAACAAGGTCATAAACAGAAGCTGCAGACTCATTTCGGACCGACCGAGTTGATTTGATCGGTGAGACCGAGTTTGTCCGAAAATTTACCAGAAAGTTGGCAATGTTGAAGCGGTAGGACAGAAGCAAACCAATCGGTGAGACCGAGATTGATCCATAAATTACAGAAGGTTACAGAGAGTTGGCCACGTTCACTCGGTGGGACCAAAGCAAACCAATTGGTGAGACCGAGATTGATCCGGAAATTGCCAAAGATTGCTGTCCGAGTTAGGTTAGTGTTTTTGATGTTTTGGATGGAATTTTTAGTCCTTTTCTTGTACGGAAAGTCTAGCCACCTCATAAATAGATGAGAGGTGACGACCGATTGAACAACACACAATCGCAAAAAACACATCTACTACTTTTTCATCTACGTTTTGTCTCTCCCCCGTTCTTGCTTCCTCGTTCTTCATCATTCTTATGTTGGAGAGCTGCGAATCCTGAGGCTCTAGGGGTGGTTGAACCGACCTAGGGCAGCCCATAGCCGCCGCACTCCCCGACGGGGTCCCTCCCGGGAGTGTGGGGTTTTGGGTCCTCAAAAGCTCTCGTCGGTCGACTTGCGAATCGCGCTTCCGGTGAGACTCCTTCGACGAGCGCTGCGGTGGATCACCCCCGGCATCGAGGGTACACGTGACGTGTTCGTGTGCGAACACACTTTTTGGCGACTCCACTGGGGACAAGATGAAGCATCATCATCATCCATCATGTCTGGCAACGATAAGATTCCCAAGCCCTCAGAAATCAACGCCGATAACATAATCGAGCCCAATTTTGAGGAGTTACTAGAGGAACATCGCCAAGCTTATGAGGAGTACAAGAAGGCGCGTGAAGAGAAGGCGATGCAGGAGTTCCTTGATAAGTGCAAGAAGGATCGCCAAGGCAATATCACTCCGGTTGGAGAAATCAAGTTCCCTCCTCTTCATGATGAAGAGGTTAAACCCTCTGTAAGTAATACCTTCTCTCCTGAGGTATGGGCTGAAATTGATAGTCGCATTACTGATAGCAATAATCTCTTATACCAAATTTTCTTGGAAAATAGTAATGCTAAAAATAGTATGCCTCAATCATCTAGTGGTAATGTTGGTGTGCCTGTTACTGCAGAAATCTCTAGTCCAACTTTGCCCATTTCATCGGCGCCTCCCGTGCCGATGAATTTTTATCCTAACCCCACAAATCAAATTGTTGCCGCATCCATTAATCCTATCATGAGTATGCCAAGTTCGGTGGTGACGCCGAACCAAACCCTACCTACAAGAGCAAACACTGTTAGATCACTGCCGAATTACAATTCGGCATACATGGAACAAATCACACCTGCAACTACTAACCCTACTCCTCCTATGCTACTACCACAAGCTTCATCGTCCACCGTGGATGATGGTCTAGCTAATCTTAGAGGGGAGATGGCTAAGATGCTCTGAGAGAATTTTGGAGTTGAGTTACCAAGGAACCGTATTTACCAAAAGCCATATCCAGAATACTTTGGTGCAATTCAATGACCTCCAGGATATAAAATTCTAGATTTTGTTAAGTTTAATGGAGAGGGCACAAAAACCACCTGGGAGCATGTTAGTCAGTACTTGGAACAATTAGGTGAGGCAAGTTCACGAGATGAGTGGAGAATACGTTATTTTCCTTTATCTTTAACAGGTACTGCCTTCTCATGGTTTTCTACGTTACCACCCGGTTCTATTACTACATGGTTTCACTTGGAACAGAAGTTTCATGATCATTTTTATAGTGGTGATAATGAGCTTAAGTTGTCACATCTTACATCGGTTAGACAAAAGCATGAAGAATCGGTCTCCGATTACGTCAAGAGATTTAGAGATACAAAAAACCGGTGCTATAGTTTTGTAATAACCAAGAGAGATTTTAGCTGATCTTGTGCTTAGTGGTTTGAGAACTCACATTAGAGAAAGGCTAGAAGGACATGAGTTTTTAAATATCAACCAAGTCTTGCAAAGGGCTTTGGCTCAAGAAAGCCGAAGCAAAGATCTTAAAGAGGTGCATAGATATAAAATTGATCATCCTAAGATGAATATGGTTGAGTATGGTAGTGACCACTCGGACGATGAGGGTGATATTTATGCTGCTGAATTTGTTTGGCCATCTAAGGTCAAACCATTTACTTGCAATGATTTAAAGTCGATTCATAAGAATCGTGATGAGGAGATGAAATTTACTTTCAACATTGCTAAGTGTGATAGAATATTTGATGCTTTATTGCAAGCAAAGATTATTAGAATATCTCATACTTTACTGCCGTTTGAAGAGCTGAAATGACGTGCTTATTGCAAGTATCATAATTCTTTTTCTCATGCTACTAATGATTGTAATGTTTTTCGACGACAAATACAATCGGCCATTAATGACGGACAATTGAATTTTTCTGAGATGCAAGTTGATAAGCAGCCTTCCCCAATGAACACCATGGATTTGGAGGGGAAGAAGATGTTAATTCGGCCCAGCATAGCCGAATCAGCTAAAAAGAATAATATTGTCATTGGTGAGCGCAGGAAAGATAACGGGAGCGACAAGGTCTTGGGGAGACAAGTTGTGCTTGATTAGCAACCCGATGGCAAGGAGATAATCAAGATCACCATCAAGAATCCTACACTCGGGGGGCAACCACAAGTGCAAGAGAACACTCTGTCAAATTTGTTAAACCCAAGAGTCCAGAGGTTGGCAAGTGGAAGACAAATGAAGCTAAAGTACAGCGCAAGAAAATCAGTCCTACTTTTGATATGTTGTTGTCCAAGTATGCCAATCAAGCGGCCGGTTCTAGCTCTAACCGGTCATCAAATTTGAAGCGCTCAAGGTCACCTCCTCGGGAAGAATTTCGGCATCATGCAAGGCCATATGGGTCATGGGTACCGGGACCAGGGACGGCGCCACCCCCTATGCGCCATACTACATAGGTGGTTTTAATGGAGGATGGGGGCAGCCCCCAATGGCCCCTTATGCTTTTCATCCGGGTTCGACAGAACCAATGAGGCCCGTTCATGAAAGGCTTTCTTATCCCACACGAGGCCGTTTGAACAATGGTGTCAATCGGCCAATGCAAGATAATCAAAAAAGGGTCAGCAGGCAAGTGTGGCGTGCCAAATCACCAAGTGCTGAAATTTCATAGCCTGGCAAGCAAAAGGAGAAGAGTACTAGTGGTGAAACTATTATGATAGGAACTAAAGAATTAATAATCAAAGAGAGGATTATTGTTGATAATCCGGCTGATTCTAATAAGGATGTGGCTGCTGCCCGGCAGGGTCCCATGGCTAATGATCATGAAGCTAGCACAAGCAAGGCCAAGTCAAGGGATCCAAAATATACTCAGCCTAAGTGGTGTCCTTCCGGTCTGACCAAGGCGCAAAAAAGGAGATTGCAGCGCATGAGGAGTCATGAGATAGAGGAACAAGAAGCAGAAGAGCTATGGGATAAATTATTCAATGAAAGTCGTCCCATGGTACCCCCAAAACAAGTTTGGAGGCCAAAGCAAAAGGAAAACATGGCAGCTTCTGCGTTGATCATAGCAACACCTACACCACCAACGGGGGACGATGCAGCTACTATTACATCGTCCACTTTGCCTACTACTTCCTCTTCCCTTGGAGATATTTCGGAGTCAGTGGACATGCTTGCGGAAGGAGATGAAATGCTTGATTATGAGTCTACACCTGTTCATGAAGGTATGGATATTAATATGGTGTATTACTTACCCACTGAATTTTGTGCTATAGATGAAGAAGGGGAAGTAGCTCAGCTAGATTTTGGTCCTAAAAATGCTATATTCGAGAAGCCAAAAGAACCAGTGATGCACTTGAAGCCATTGTTCCTTAAAGATCATATTAATGGATCGCCGGTTGCTAGAATGCTTGTCGATGGTGGTGCTTGGTGAATCTTATGCCATATTCGGTCTTCAAAAAATTGGGGCTGCGTGATGAAGATTTAATAAATACCAACATGGTGCTTAATGGATTTGAAGGCATGGAGAAAACTGAAGCCAAAGGTGTAATGTATGTGGAGCTTATGGTGGGAAGCAAAAGTTTGGCTACCGCATTCTTTGTCACCGAGGTGCAAGGTAACTACAATGTGATATTAGCCCGCGATTGGGTTCATGCAAACCAATGCGTGACATCTACTATGCACCAGCTTTTGATTCAATGGGTTGATGATGAAGTAGAAGTCATTCATGCAGATAATTCGGCCTGTGTTGCTTTGGCCGATGCATCCGTGGATTGGCAACATCCAAATGCTACTTGTTTGACGGGGCGCGACTTGTCAGAATTTAATTTTCTTAGCGCCACAAAAAGTGGTTTCGTGCCCGTTTCTTTAAAGCCGGTTGGCGATAATTGGCTCCAAGGTATGATGTATTTAAATGGATCCTAACTCAGAGTGGTTACAAAAGCGTCTTGTAGAATATCGCTCCAATGAGAACGATATGTATGAGTCCATAGAAGAGTTAGATGATATGGATAAATTAGGAGAAGGTTTTACATCAGCCGATCCATTAGAAGAGATAGATATAGGAGATGGTTCAATTCCTAGGCCGACATTTGTAAACGAAAATTTAAGAGCCGATCATAAGGCTAAGTTGATCGAGCTGTTGAAAGAATATGTTTGTTGCTTTGCATGGGAATACCATGAAATGCGAGGTTTAAGCCGAGAGCTAGTGGAGCATCGGTTACCTATAAAGGACGGTTTTAGACCATACAAACAATTGGCCAGAAAGTTTAATCCAAAAACGTATGACCGGATCAAGGAAGAGATCGGTCGTTTGCTTAAAGCTAATTTTATTAGGCCTTGCAGGTATGCCCGAGTGGATTTCTAACATTGTACCAGTAGAGAAGAAAGGCTCCAGCAAGTTGAGGGTGTGCATTGATTTCAGAGATTTAAATAGACCTACACCTAAAGATGAGTATCCTATGCGAATAGCCGATATGCTTATTAATGATGCTTCTGGACATAAGGTCATTAGCTTTCTTGATGGTAATGCGGGGTATAACCAGATTTTTATTGCCGAAGAGGACATGTCCAAAACGGCTTTTCGATGCCCTGGTTTCCTTGGTTTATTTGAGTGGAGTGATGACCTTTGGATTAAATAATGCCAGCGCCACGTTTCAAAGGGCTTTGGATTTAATTTTTCATGATTTACTCGGTGTCATACTTGAGGTCTATATTGATGATATTGTTGTCAAATCGGATGCTTTTGAATCTCACTTGGCCGATTTGCGTTTAGCTTTTGAAAGAATGAAAAAGTATGGACTGAAGATGAATCCTTTGAAGTGTGCATTCGGTGTGTCAGTTGGTAAGTTTTTGGGTTTCATTATTCATGAAGATGGCATAGAGATTGATCCCAAAAAGATAGAGGCCATACAGAAAGTGGAGGCTGCAACATGCAAGAGAGATATGCAAAAGTTCCTTGGCAAGGTCAATTATTTGAGGAGGTGCATAGCTAATCTGTCAGGGAAGGTTGATGCGTTTACTCCTATCTTCGGTTAAATAATGATACTGATTTCACTTGGGGGGCAAAACAGCAAGAAGCATTTAATATGATCAAGACTTATTTGGGCACTCCTCCGGTGATGAAAGCACCCAAGCATAGGGAACCCTTCAGGCTTTACATTGCACCAGAGGAAGGAGTTATTGGTGCTGTTCTGACTCAACCGAAGGAAAAGAGCATGCCATCACTTATTTGAGCCGCCGTTTATTGGACGCCGAGACAAGGTATACATTTATTGAAAAGTTATGTCTATGTTTATATTATGCTTGCACAAAATTGAGACATTATTTAGTGCCGAGTGCTTGCATAGGAGCTTGTCAGACCAAGGTCATTAAATACATGTTGCATAGACCAATTCTTAGTGGTAGAATTGGCAAGTGGGCTTATGCCTTGATTGAATAGATTTGGCTTATGAATCTCTAAAATCCATGAAAGGCCAAATCGTTGCTAATTTTATTGTTGAACATCGGATTGATGACAAGCATGATGGTGATATAAATCTTGTCTCACTAGTACCATGGATATTATATTTTGATGGTTCAGTTTGTAGCAATGGCCAAGGTGTTGGTATTGTTTACATATCCCCTCATGGTGCTGTTTTTGAAGCCTCTTGCCGCTTAGAATATTTTTGTACAAACAATCAAGCCGAATATGAAGCATTATTATTCGGTCTGGAGATGTTACTTGCTATAGGTGTTACACATATTGAGGCTTATGGTGATTCATTATTAGTAGTGCAGCAAATATCCAAAGTCTTTCAATGTTTTAACGAATCACTTAATGTCTATCTTGATAAATGTCTAGATATAATTTCTATTTTGGATTATTTTAGCATTCCTCATATATCTATACATGAAAATTGGAAAGCAAATGAGTTGGCACAACAAGCATCCGGCTATCATGTTGATCATGGCATGTTTCACATTTCTGAAAAGCCGATGTCTAGTCTTGCCAACATAGGGGAGGCCGAACCGGAGCCCACTGTTTCGGCCGCTAATGAAATATTCAATGCAGGAGAAAATCAAGACTGGAGGAAACCCATCATTGATTATTTGTGTGATCCTTGTAGAAGGGTGGACAGGGCTGTTCAGCGTATGGCTTTCAAATACACAATGAGAGATGTTGGTCTCTATCGCCGAACGGTCGATGATGTTCTTTTAAAGTGCTTGGATGAGGACCAAGCAAGAATTTCTATGGGAGAGGTCCATGAAGGTATTTGTGGCACTCATCACTCGGCTCCCAAGATGAAATGGTTACTACGACGTGCTGGGTTTTATTGGCTGACTAGGATTAATGATTGCTTCAAATATTATAAAGGATGTGAAGCTTGTCAAAAGTTTGGTGATATTCAGTTGGCTCCTGCTGCTATGTTACATCCCATTTATCAAGCCGTGGCCTTTCAAAGGATGGGGTTTAGACTTTATTGGACAAATTCATCCGTCTTCCTCAAAGGGGCATCGGTTCGTATTGGTAGCAACCGATTATTTCACTAAATGGTCTGAAGCAATACCTCTCAAGAAAATGACACATACAAAGGTAATTAAATTCATAACCGAGCACATTATTCATAGAACCGGCATTCCTAAAACATTGACTAAAGATCAAGGTTCATCTTTCATGTCACACCAAGTCAGAGAATTTACCGAATCTTATAACATAAAGTTGTTCAATTCCTCTCCATATTATGCCCAAGCCAATGGACAAGCTGAGTGTAGCAATAAAATTCTAATTAAACTCATCCAGAAGAAGATTGAGGATAATCCAAGGAGATGGCATGAGTTGTTATTTGAAGCTTTTTGTGCACATAGAATTTCAAGGCATGGTGCTATGAAGGTGACTCCATTTGAGCTAGTATATGGTCAAGAGGTTGTTTTACCAGTGGAAGTAAATTTGAATGCTTTGAGAATAGCCAAACAAAATGATTTATCGCCAGTGGACTTTTATAACTTGATGATGGACAATATTGATGAGGTTGCCGATAAACGTTTGGCCGCTTTGAAGTCCATAGAGAGAGACAAGTTGAGGGTTGCGAGAGCTTACAATAAGAAAGTTAAGTTGAAGAATTTTCAAGTTGGTGATCTCGTCTGGAAAGTGATTCTGCCGATTGGTTCAAGAGATAAAAAATTCGGGAAATGGTCTCCAAGTTGGGAAGGTCCTTTTAGGATTACAGGAGTGGTTCCCGGAAACTCATATTTGGTGGAATCTGTACAAGGCACATTGTTACCTCGAGCTCTCAATGGCAAATATTTAAAGAAATATCACCCAAGTGTGTGGCAAGAAGCCTAGATAGGCAATGGCCGATAGATAACTATCGCCCTTAGCATAAACATGGCCGATACATAAGTATCGTCCTGAGAAAAATAAATGGCCGATGGAGTGTTGACATCGTCCTTAGAACAAATACATTGCAAATTATTTTTCGGCACGCAAGTTTTGCCGAAAAACAGGGGGCATGTGTTGACACCAGATTTTGGCACAGTCAAGAATTTAAATAATATGGCTTCAAATGGAGAAGTGATCTACATAAAAAAGTTTCGTATTGTCGATATGAACATCTTTGAAGTTTAGACCATCGGCATCCGATCTTATCTCGAAGGACAAAGTTGTATTCGAAATACCAAGATTTTGTATTCAGAACACTATTCGGCTGATTACGCCCCAGAACTGCCTCGTATGGAAAAATGATCTACATGAATTGTCTTCGTCTCGTCGAAACGATCGATTTTGATATAAATATCATCTTAATCCAAGGTCGTATGCAACCCGTGGAGGCAAAACAAGGTCAGAAACAGAAGCTGCAGAGTCATTTCGGACCGACCGAGTTGATTTGATCGGTGAGACCGAGTTTGTCCGAAAATTTACCAGGAAGTTGGCAATGTTGACTCGGTAGGACCGAAGCAAACCAATCTGTGAGACCAAGATTGATCCGTAAATTACAGAAGGTTACAGAGAGTTGGCCACGTTCACTCGGTGGGACCGAAGCAAACCAATCAGTGACACCGAGATTGATCCGGAAATTGTCAAAGATTCATGTCCGAGTTAGGTTAGGGTTTTTGATGTTTTGGACGGAATTTTTAGTCCTTTTCTTGTATGGAAAGTCCAGCCGCCTCATAAATAGATGAGAGGTGACGGCTGATTGAACAACACACAATCGCAAAAAACACATCTACTACTTTTCATCTACGTTTTGTTTCTCCCCTGTTCTTGCTTCCTCGTTCTTCATCGTTCTTCGTGTTGGAGAGCTGCGAATCCCAAGGCTCTAGGGGCGGCTGGACCGACCTAGGGCAGCCGATAGCCGCCGCACTCCCCGACGGGGTCCCTCCCGGGAGTGTGGGGTTTCGGCTCCTCAAAAGCTGTCACCGGTCGACTTGCGAATCGCGCTTCTGGTGAGAATCCTTCGACGTGAGCTGCGGTGCATCACCCCTAGCGTCGAGGGTACATGTGACGTGTTCATGTGCGAATAGGTAGCCTCTCTTATGGGGAAATGTAGTCTTGTGCTTCCATGAGCCATAGTACTCCGCTACAGCCCAGTTCACCAGAGTCCTGCTAGCCCACCACTACTGCTCCGGAACACTTGACTGGCCGGCATGTGATTCACTTCGTTATTGTGTCTGTCCCTTCAGGGAAATGTCATGCGGTGACATCCGGAGTCCTGCCTAGCCTGCTACACCCCAGTTCACCGGAGTCCTGTTAGCCCAGTGCTACAGCCCGGATTCGCACGCTGCTAGCCGACATGCTCGATGTTAATTCATGTATGCCTGTCCCCGTAAGTTAGTGCCAGTTTGGGTTCACGACTAGTCATGTCGGCCCGGGTTCTCTCTCATATGGATGCTAGCGACACTATCATATACGTGAGCCAAAAGGCGCAAACGGTCCCGGGCCATGGTAAGGCGACACCCGTGGGAATACCGTGCGTGAGGCCACAAAGTGATATGAGGTGTTACCCGCTAGATCGTTGTCACTTGGAATCGGGGTCCTGACAGCTTTGGTATCAGAGCCTGACTGCCTGTAGGATTTGTTGGGGAACGTAGCAGAATTTTAAAACTTTCTACGCATCACCAAGATCAATCTATGGAGTCATCTATCAACGAGGGAAAGAGGAGTGCATCTACATTCCCTTGTAGATCACGAGCAGAAGCATTCAAGAGAACGGGGTTGATGGAGTCGTACTCGACGTGATTCAAATCACTGATGACCAAGTGCCAAACGGACAGCACCTCCGAGTTCAACACACGTACGGTTGGGAAGACGTCTCCTCCAACTTGATCCAGCAAGGGGGAAGGAGAGATTGATGAAGATCCAGCAGCACGACGGCGTGGTGGTGGAAGCAACGGTGATCTCGGCAGAGCTTCGCCAAGCGCTGGGAGACGGAGGAGTGTCACGGGAGGGAGAGGGAGAGGCCAGGGGCTTGGGTGCGCAGCCCTCCCTTCCCCCACTATATATAGGGTGCCTAGGGGGGGTGCCGGCCCTAGGAGATCCAATCTTCTAGGGGGGCGGCGGCCAAGGGGGGTGCCTTACCCCCCAAGGCAAGGGTGGCGCTCCCACCCCTAGGGTTTCTAACCCTAGGCACAGGGGAGGCCCAAGGGGGGGGCGCACCAGCCCACTAGGGGCTGGTTCCCCTCCCACTTCAGCCCATGGGGCCCTCCGGGATAGGAGGCCCCACCCGGTGGACCCACGGGACCCTTCCGGTGGTCCCGGTACAATACCAGTGACCCCCGAAACCTTCCCGATGGCCGAAACTGTACTTCCTATATATAAATCTTTACCTCCGGACCATTCCGAAACTCCTCGTGATGTCCGAGATCTCATCCGGAACTCCGAACAACTTTCGGGTTACCGTGTGCTAATATCTCTACAACCCTAGCGTCGTCGAACCTTAAGTGTGTAGACCCTACGGGTTCGGGAGACATGCAGACATGACCGAGAAGCCTCTCTGGTCAATAACCAATAGAGGGATCTGGATACCCATGTTGGCTCCCACATGCTCCACGATGATCTCATCGGATGAACCACAATGTCGAGGATTCAATCAATCTGTATACAATTCCCTTTGTCAATCGGTACGTTACTTGCCCGAGACTCGATCGTCGGTATCCCAATACCTTGTTCAGTCTCGTTACCGGCAAGTAACTTTACTCGTACCGTAATGCATGATCCGATGATCAACCACTTGATCACATTGAGCTCATTATGATGATGCATTACCGAGTGGGCCCAGAGATACCTCTCCGTCATACGGAGTGACAAATCCCAGTCTCGATTCGTGCCAACGCAACAGACACTTTCGGAGATACCTGTAATGTACCTTTATAGTCACCCAGTTATGTTGCGACGTTTGGCATACCCAAGGCACTCCTACGGTATCCGGGAGTTGCACAATCTCATGGTATAAGGAAATGATACTTGACATTCAGAAAAGCTACAGCAAACGAACTACACGATCTTTGAGCTAAGCTTAGGATTGGGTCTTGTCCATCACATCATTCTCCTAATGATGTGATCCCGTTATCAATGACATCTAATTTCCATAGTCAGGAAACCATGACTATCCTTTGATCAACGAGCTAGTCAACTAGAGGCTCACTAGGGACGTGTTGTGGTCTATGTATTCACACATGTATTACGATTTCCGGATAACACAATTATAGCATGAATGATAGACAATTATCATGAACAAAGAAATATAATAATAACCATTTTATTATTGCCTCTAGGGTATATTTCCAACAGTCTCCCACTTGCACTAGAGTCAATATTCTAGTTACATTGTGATGAATCGAACACCCATGTAGTTCTGGTGTTGATCATGTTTTGCTCTAGGGAGAGGTTTAGTCAACGGATCTGCTACATTCAGGTCCGTATGTACTTTACAAATATCTATGTCTCCATTTTGAACACTTTCACGAATGGAGTTGAAGCGACGCTTGATATGCCTGGTCTTCCTATGAAACCTGGGCTCCTTGGCAAGGGCAATAGCTCCAGTGTTGTCACAGAAGAGAGTCATCGGGCCCGGCGCATTGGGTATGACTCCTAGGTCGGTAATGAACTCCTTCACCCAGACTGCTTCTTGTGCTGCCTCCGAGGCTGCCATGTATTCCGCTTCACATGTAGATCTCGCCACAATGCTTTGCTTGCAACTGCACCAGCTTACTGCCCCACCATTCAAAATATACACGTATCCGGTTTGTGACTTAGAGTCATCCAGATCTGTGTCGAAGCTAGCATCGACGTAACCCTTTACGACGAGCTCTTCGTCACCTCCATAAACGAGAAACATCTCCTTGGTCCTTTTCAGGTAGGATATTCTTCACTGCTGTCCAGTGTTCCATGCCGGGATTACTTTGGTACCTTCCTACCAAACTTACGGCAAGGTTTACATTAGGTCTGGTACACAGCATAGCATACATGATAGACCCTATGGCCGAGGCATAGGGGACGATACTCATCTTTTCTCTATCTTCTGCCGTGGTCGGGCATTGAGCCATGCTCAATCTCATACCTTGCAATACAGGCAAGAACCCCTTCTTTGACTGATCCATTTTGTACTTCTTCAATATCTTGTCAAGGTACGTACTCTGTGAAAGACCAATGAGGCGTCTCGATCTATCTCTATAGATCTTGATGCCTAATATATAAGCAGCTTCTCCAAGGTCCTTCATTGAAAAACACTTGTTCAAGTAGGCCTTTATGCTTTCCAAGAATTCCATATCATTTCCCATCAACAGTATGTCATCCACATACAATATGAGAAATGCTAGAGAGCTCCCACTCACTTTCTTGTAAATGCAGGCTTCTCCATAAGTCTGCATAAACCCAAACGCTTTGATCATCTCATCAAAGCGAATGTTCCAACTCCGAGATGCTTGCACCAGCCCATAAATCGAGCGTTGGAGCTTGCACACCTTGTCAGCATTCTTAGGATCAAAAAAACCTTCCGGCTGCATCATATACAATTCTTCCTTAAGGAAACCATTAAGGAATGCCGTTTTGACATCCATTTGCCATATCTCATAATCATAGAATGCGGCAATTGCTAACATGATTCGGACGGACTTCAGCTTCACTACGGGTGAGAAAGTCTCATCGTAGTCAACCCCTTGAACTTGTCGATAACCCTTAGCGACAAGCCGAGCTTTATAGATGGTCACATTACCATCCGCATCTGTCTTCTTCTTAAAGATCCATTTATTTTCTATGGCTCGCCGATCAATGGGCAAGTCAGTCAAATTCCATACTTTGTTTTCATACATGGATCCTATCTCAGATTTCATGGCTTCCAGCCATTTGTCGGAATCCGGGCCCGCCATCGCTTCTTCATAGTTCAAAGGTTCACTGTTGTCTAACAACATGATTTCCAAGACAGGGTTGCCGTACCACTCTGGTGCGGAACGTGTCCTTGTGGACCTACGAAGTTCAGTAGCAACTTGATCTGAAGTTTCATGATTATCATCAACAACTTCCTCTCTAGTCGGTGCAGGCACCTCAGGAACATTTTCTTGAGCTGCGCCACTTAACGGTTCAAGAGGTAACACTTCATCAAGTTCTACCTTCCTCCCACTTATTTCTTTCGAGAGAAACTCTGTCTCTAGAAAGGACCCATTCTTGGCAACAAAGATCTTGCCTTCGGATCTGAGGTAGAAGGTATACCCAACAGTTTCTTTAGGGTATCCTATGAAGACGCATTTTTCCGACTTGGGTTCGAGCTTTTCAAGTTGAAGTTTCTTGACATAAGCATCGCATCCCCAAACTTTTAGAAACGACAGCTTAGGTTTCTTCCCAAACCATAATTCATACAGTGTCGTCTCAACGGATTTCAACGGAGCCCTATTTAAAGTGAATGCGGTAGTCTCTAAAGCATAGCCCCAAAATGATAGCGGTAAATCGGTAAGAGACATCATAGATCTCACCATATCTAATAGAGTGCGATTACGACGTTCGGACACACCATTACGCTGAGGTGTTCCAGGCGGCGTTAGTTGTGAAACTATTCCACATTTTCTTAAGTGTGTGCCAAATTCGTGACTCAAGTATTCTCCCCCACGATCTGATCGCAAGAACTTGATTTTCCTATCATGTTGATTGTCAACCTCACTGTGAAATTCCTTGAACTTTTCAAAGGTCTCAGACTTGTGTTTCATTAAGTAGACATACCCATATCTACTCAAGTCATCAGTGAGGGTGAGAACATAACGATAGCCACCGCGAGCCTCAACACTCATTGGACCGCACACATCAGTATGTATGATTTCCAATAAGTTGGTTGCTCGCTCCATTGTTCCTGAGAACGGAGTCTTGCTCATTTTACCCATGAGGCATGGTTTGCACATGTCAAATGATTCGTAATCAAGAGACTCTAAAAGTCCATCTGCATGGAGCTTCTTCATGCGTTTGACACCTATGTGACCAAGGCGGCAGTGCCACAAGTATGTGGGACTATCATTATCAACCTTACATCTTTTGGTATTCAGACTATGAATATGTGTAGCATTACGCTCGAGATTCATTAAGAATAAACCATTCACCATCGGAGCATGACCATAAAACATATCTCTCATATAAATAGAACAACCATTATTCTCGGATTTAAATGAGTAGCCATCTCGTATTAAACGAGATCCTGATACAATGTTCATGCTCAAGGCTGTCACTAAATAACAATTATTGAGCTTTAAAACTAATCCCGTAGGTAAATGTAGAGGTAGCGTGTCGACGGCGATCACATCGACCTTGGAACCATTCCCGACGCGCGTCGTCACCTCGTCCTTCGCCAGTCTCCGCTTATTCCGCAGCTCCTGCTTTGAGTTACAAATGTGAGCAACCGCACCGGTATCAAATACCCAGGAGCTACTACGAGTACTGGTAAGGTACACATCAATTACATGTATATCACATATACCTTTAGTGTTGCCGACCTTCTTATCCGCTAAGTTTTTGGGGAAGTTCCGCTTCCAGTGACCACTTCCCTTGCAATAAAAACACTCAGTCTCAGGCTTGGGTCCATTCTTTGGCTTCTTCCCGGCAGCTTGCTTACCGGGCGCGGCAACTCCCTTGCCGTCCTTCTTGAAGTTCTTCTTACCCTTGCCTTTCTTGAACTTGGTGGTTTTATTCACCATCAACACTTGATGTTCCTTTTTGACTTCTACCTCTGCTGATTTCAGCATTGCAAATACTTAAGGAATGGTCTTTTCCATCCTCTGCATATTGAAGTTCATCACAAAGCTCTTGTAGCTCGGTGGAAGCGACTGAAGGATTCTGCCAATGACCGCGTCATCCAGAAGATTAACTCCCAGCTGAGTCAAGCGGTTATGCAACCCAGACATTCTGAGTATGTGCTCACTAACAGAACTATTTTCCTCCATCTTACAGCTGCAGAACTTGTCGGAGACTTCATATCTCTCGACTCGGGCATGAGCTTGGAAAACCATTTTCAGCTCTTCGAACATCTCATATGCTCCGTGTCGCTCACAACGCTTTTGGAGCCCTGGTTCTAAGATGGAAAGCATGCCGCACTGTATGAGGGAGTAATCATCGGCACGTGTCTGCCAAGCGTTCATAACGTCTTGGTTCTGTGGGACAGGTGCGTCACCTAGCGGTGCTTCTAGGACATAATCTTTCTTGGCAGCTATGAGGATGATCCTCAGGTTCTGGACCCAGTCCGTATAGTTGTTGCCATCGTCTTTCAGCTTGGTTTTCTCTAGGAACGCGTTGAAGTTGAGGACAACGTTGGCCATTTGATCTACAAGACATTTTGTAAAGATTTCAGACTAAGTTCATGATAATTAAGTTCATCTAATCAAATTATTCAATGACCTCCCACTCAGATAGACATCCCTCCAGTCATCTAAGTATAACATGATCCGAGTTACCTAGGCCGTGTCCGATCATCACGTGAGACGGACTAGTCAACATCGGTGAACATCTTCATGTTGATCTTATCTTCTATATGACTCATGCTCGACCTTTCGTTCTTCTGTGTTCCGAGGCCATGTCTGTACATGCTAGGCTCCTCAAGTCAACCTAAGTGTATTGCGTGTGCAAATTTGTCTTACATCCGTTGTACTCGAATGTTAGAATGTATCACACCCGATCATCACGTGGTGCTTCGAAACAACGAACCTTCGCAACGGTGCACAGTTAGGGGGAACACTTTCTTGAAATTTTACGAGGTATCATCTTATTTAAGCTACCGTCGTTCTAAGAAAATAAGATGTAAAACATGATAAACATCACATGCAATCAAATAGTGACATGATATGGCCAATATCATTTGCTCCTTTGATCTCCATCTTCGGGGCTCCATGATCATCGTTGTCACCCGCATGACACCATGATCTCCATCATCATGATCTCCATCATCGTGTCTTCTTGAAGTTGTCACGTCAACTATTACTTCTACTACTATGGCTAACGCTTTAGCAATAAAGTAAAGTAATTACATGACGTTTATGTTGACACGCAGGTCATAAATAAATAAAGACAACTCCTATGGCTCCTGCTGGTTGTCATACTCATCGACATGCAAGTCGTGATTCCTATTACAAGAACATGATCATCTCATACATCACATATATCATTCATCACATCCTTTGGCCATATCACATCACAAAACACTTGCTGCAAAAACAAATTTAGACGTCCTCTAATTGTTGTTGCAAGTTTTTACGTGGCTGCTATAGGTTTCTAGCAAGAACGTTTCTTACCTACGCCAAAACCACAACGTGAATTGCCAATTTCTATTTACCCTTCATAAGGACCCTGTTCATCGAATCCGATCCGACTAAAGTGGGAGAGACAGACACCCGCCAGCCACCTTATGCAACTAGTGCATGTCAGTCGGTGGAACCGGTCTCACGTAAGCGTACGTGTAAGGTTGGTCCGGGCCACTACATCCCACGATGCCGCCGAATCAAGATAAGACTAGTAACGGCAAGATAATTGACAATATCGACGCCCACAACTACTTTGTGTTCTACTTGTGCATAGTAACTACGCATAGACCTAGCTCATGATGCCACTGTTGGGGAACGTAGCAGAATTTCTAAAATTTTCTAAGCATCACCAAGATCAATCTATGGAGTCATCTATCAACGAGGGAAAGAGGAGTGCATCTACATACCCTTCTAGATCATGAGCGGAAGCGTTCAAGAGAACGGGGTTGATGGAGTCGTACTCGATGTGATTCAAATCACCGATGACCAAGTGCCGAACGGACAGCACCTTCGCGTTCAACACACGTATGGTTGGGAAGACGTCTCCTCCAACTTGATCTAGCAAGGGGGAAGGAAAGGTTGATGAAGATCCAGCAGCACGACGGCGTGGTGGTGGAAGCAACAGTGATCTCGGCAGAGCTTCGCCAAGCGCTGGGAGACGGAGGAGTGTCACGGGAGGGAGAGGGAGAGGCCAGAGGCTTGGGTGTGCAGCCCTCCCTTCCCCCATTATATATAGGGTTCCTAGGGGGGCCGCCGGCCCTAGGAGATCCAATCTCCTAGGGGGGGCGGCGGCCAAGGGGGGTGCCTTGCCCCCCAAGGCAAGGGTGGCGCCCCCACCCCTAGGGTTTCTAACCCTAGGCACAGGGGAGGCCCAAGGGGGGGCAGCAGCCCACTAGGGGATGGTTCCCCTCCCACTTCAGCCCATGGGGCCCTCCGGGATAGGTGGCCCCACTTGGTGGACCCCCGGGACCCTTCCGGTGGTCCCGGTACAATACCAGTGACCCCCGAAACCTTCCCGATGGCCGAAACTGGAATTCCTATATATAAATCTTTACCTCCGGACCATTCCGGAACTCCTCGTGACGTCCGGGATCTCATCCGGGACTCCGAACAAATTTCGGGTTACCATGTGCTAATATCTCTACAACCCTAGCGTCGCCGAACCTTAAGTGTGTAGACCCTACGGGTTCGGGAGACATGCAGACATGACCGAGAAGCCTCTCTGGTCAATAACCAACAGCGGGATCTGGATACCCATGTTGGCTCCCACATGCTCCACGATGATCTCATCGGATGAACAACGATGTCGAGGATTCAATCAATCCGTATACAATTCCCTTTGTTAATCGGTACGTTACTTGCCCGAGACTCGATCGTCGGTATCCCAATACCTTGTTCAGTCTCGTTACCGGCAAGTCACTTTACTCGTACCGTAATGCATGATCCCGTGATCAACCACTTGATCACTTTGATCTCATTATGATGATGCATTACCGAGTGGGCCCAGAGATACCTCTCCGTCATACGGAGTGACAAATCCTAGCCTCGATTCGTGCCAACCCAACAGACACTTTCGGAGATACCTGTAATGTACCTTTATAGTCACACAGTTACGTTGTGACGTTTGGCATACCCAAGGCACTCCTACGGTATCCGGGAGTTGCACAATCTCATGGTCTAAGGAAATGATACTTGACATTCAGAAAAGCTACAACAAACGAACTACACGATCTTTGAGCTAAGCTTAGGATTGGGTCTTGTCCACCACATCATTCTCCTAATGATGTGATCCCGTTATCAATGACATCTAATGTCCATAGTCAGGAAACCATGACTATCCTTTGATCAACGAGCTAGTCAACTAGAGGCTCACTAGGGACGTGTTGTGGTCTATGTATTCACACATGTATTACGATTTCCGGATAACACAATTATAGCATGAACGATAGACAATTATCATGAACAAAGAAATATAATAATAACCATTTTATTATTGCCTCTAGGGCATATTTCCAACAGGATTACCAAGCAAAGCTGGTCAAAGTCGTGTCTAGAAATGCTTTAGTTATATAAGGGAATTGATTGTGGATGGGAACGTAAGGCTCTTTTTACTCCTTATCCTCATGACCTTCTCATCTGAGTCATCTTATCTTTTCTACGGGGTTAAGAACTAGGCCTTCTCATCTATCTGTCAGGATGACATGTTACTAAACCATAGTTGCCTAGGATTGTTGAGTTCAAGCCCCAATTCAGTTTCTACTACTTCCGTGTGTTCATAGCTGGTCTCGGAATCTTGATATTGTGATGTTGAGTGGTGATGCCACCATTTTGGCAGGATGTCTCAAATCATTTTCAGTATTTACAGCCGTTATGCTGTCGGAGTCATCCCAGGTTTCTAAATAGTCTGATGCACTTGAAAATCTTTCCTCCATGTTCCCGTTGTATTTTTGGGCCAGATTAAGCACACTAATCGGTGTGTTGAGATACTCTGTTGCCTTGACGTGTATGTTGGAGTTAGTATTATGGCCCTAGGTGTCCTCGAGAATTTAGCAATGCTTTCGTATCCCTAGTGTGATGATTCTGGCCATCATTCTTGAAAGCATCCCATGATGCCATTTAGTAGTAGGTATTCTACTCATGTGTTCTTGACCCAAGAATCACTCTGTTCACTTCCTGTTGATATTGCTGCTAGTTCCTTTAGGATATTACTAACCTTTGCGATAGTCCTCGAGGTCCGTGGTATTTCCTTCTTCCAAATACCATGAATCATTAAGGCAGAAGTTCTTTGAACCAAAATATCACCATTAGAGTACTCCTGAGGAGTTCTCCATTCATAATTGTGATTCTGCCAGTTCTACCTTTCTGCATGGGTTATCCGGAAGAAATATGTTGAACTCATTCGACATACTAATCTATGCATCCACAACTCAGAAAGTTATATGTTCCTTTGAGTTGTCCACCTTCAGTTATATTCCGACCTTCATCTATCAATTGATAGTCAAGAGTATGTGAGCATTCGTTCATCGGTGCTTATCGTTCTTGTGGTCCGTCAAGCCATTCTAGTTCAGAATGACTAGGAGAAACAAACTCCAGAACCTCATCCATATCTAGGATTGGGTCAAAGCAATTGTATTCCGCAGATCAAAATGCCAATCCATCTTTTGCTCTGTTCTACCTTGAAGTGTTACCATCTTCATGTCAAGAATATCATAGGAATTGCACCATCTCTTATGAATTTTGACACAGTGATAATTCTTGCCATCATTGTTCATTCCTCGGCTCCCGTGTTATTGTAACCGGAATGCTGGCAAGTGAGTTGTGATGTGTGAAATCAATACTCCTAGCAACTCCATTGCTTGGTAGTTAATGGACAATATTCTCATTCTTAGCGTGTTGGTTATTGAATCATCATCCTAAGATTGATCGTGTTATCTAGTCCTTATTCTGGTGCACTCCTCGATTAATGAGTTAGCATTATGTCAATCCCTCACTCTTTTGATCATATCATCTTGCCCTGGAAAGCAAGGTTGTTCTCGAGCTTAGTAACATATCGGTGGTTCGTGATTTTCCGAAGATCTTCTCAGAAGTATTACCTGGTTGTCACCTGACCGCTATGTTGATTTCATGATCAAGTTGGTTTTCTTATAAATCACCCCTTCTCCAAGAATCTATGTTGGATACCCCTGAGCTAGTTGGTTAAGCTGAACAACAACTTGGAGAGTTGGAAGATAAAAGCTTGCCTAACTTAGTTCATTCCAAAGGGATATTCTTGTGTAGTGTGTGTTGAAGAAAGATGATATCTCCATCGATTGGTCCCTGTGATCGGTTGTTGGACCTATTGTCTTATCAATCCTTTGATTTGAGTGTGGGCTATCGTCAAATCAAATCAGTACCAACGATGTTCGTAATGTTGTCTTACTCGTGGTTGATCCCTCGAGCATACACCATTACATCTTTTGGTCTGACCAATACTAACACATTGTTCAGATAATGGTGGAAGTCTAGTGATATGGAAATTCCGAAGAGTCGCTGTTGAGCCCATCAGCAGCATTTTGTCTCCTCCATGATTCATGTTGAACATCAACCTAGTGTTGGGAACTTCGTAAGCAATGCCTTCGTGTTCCGTTCATGAAGCTCATGCTTGGATACAAGAAGTGACTTCCTCTAATTCACGTGCATTTGGTGCAAGTTGCCGTCGTGACTTTGAGAAAGTTTGTTTTGCTTCCTATGGAGTCATCCCAAGTCAGTCATGTATGCGCGACATATTCTTTGGTTTGATAGGTTTGGCCACCTCCATTCCATAGGTAATTCCTAGCACACCAATCCACTGATTGATTTGTTCAAGATAAAGGAGTCTGTTCTAAGGTCATTACTTTAGACTTCCGCACGGAGACTTCGATATCATTAATGATGGTTCCCTACCAGAACTCGGTAGTATTTTGTTGTAAGACTACCATGTGATCATGCTTGTCTGGGACAACGTGTTCACAGGTTTGTAGCAGAACCAGCTCATGTTTTGGAGCTTGCTATCGTAGTTCATTTCCCGAGAATCTCGCAACATCATCCCGTTGATTTGTGTTGCAACCTATCCTTGTCAGACATGTTGCCTGAAATATCCTATTACCAACCAGATCTGAATCTCAGGCAGATATGATGGTTGAAACATTCCCAACATTTACATTTTGTTCCCAGCTTGCACCGCCATTGTGTCATCCTACTATGGACTAACCTTCTCAGTAATTACTAATTAGGATCATCTTCAAAGTGGTCCTACCATGGGTCCCATCTATTTCTGGTGATAAGCAAAAATCACTCATTGTGTTGTCTTCAACAAGGTAGTCCACATCACCATTCTAGTCTGAGTATGCCATCCTTTCCCGACTCCTTCAAATGATCGATTGTGATTGCCTTAGGCTAGTATGAAGAGTTTTAATGATCTATGAATCAAAAGTAATTCTTTTTGCCACTTAAGGGAATATTTCTGTGAGTCACCTTCCTTAAGATGTCTCGTTATGGTATCATGACAATTATCTCCTCACTACTTTGAAACCATGCACCCTCCTACTTAAGCATGGAATTGTTGCCTACCAAATTGAACCTTTATCATCCACTTCTTTCCAACACCCCTGATGTGTGTTTCGTGTCTCAGCTCAAGAGATGTTTTATATCTCACTCCATGAGTTGATCTTGAGTGCTCGATCTTCGAGGAGATCGATGCCTGTAGAATTTCTTCTGCCGTCATAATGTTGGATGAAGATTCCGAAAGCAAAGACGTCAAGATCAAGATGACGCAATAAATCAACATCCTTGGGAAGGGCAGTTGGTCGAGAAGATTGTGATAGTTTTGTGACCCTCTTCCTTCTTACCTCACGTCTTGAATCTCGGGACGAGATTCTTGTTTAGTAGGGGTGAGTTGTCACATCCCTACCTTTACCTTGACCTAGACTAGCTAGTCATGTGTGCATCATGTTTAAATTTCAATGAGTTTGAATTGGGGACTGTTGAAACCCTAGCACAGATGAATCCAACCAGGTTCAAATAAAAAAATCATTTTCAATGAACCCAAAATTCCTTTGGAAAAGTTCATCATTTTTTAATTGGTCTAGAACCTCTGCCAAAAATGGTGCACATTTTCCTAGGTCACTTTGGATTTTTGAATAAATTCATAGAGTATTAGAATTTGGGCATTTAATTGCTATAAATAATAAAAATGCCCAAATAATTCTGAAAGTGGTTGAGGGCTATTGGAAATATTTTCAAAAGTGCCCACAATTATTTTTAGGGTTTTTGAAAATGCCTTAGCATTTTATTTAAGTCAAAACAATTACAGAAAAATAGAAAACAGAAACAAACAGAATAGAAGAGAGAGAGAGAGAGTTTACCTGGCAGCCCACTTACCTGGCCCAACTCCTCTAGCCGGCCCAGCCTACCTGGATATGCCAGTCGTCCTCAACCTCGTGCCAGAGGGCACGAGGGCGCGTGCCCGACACGCACACGCTACCTCCTGCTTCCACCGCGACGGCTCGGCCCTTCTAGCATTGCCAAGCGACTCTCCTCAGTCCCCTGTCACTTTCCCCTCTCTCCCTGGAGCTCCTCCCCTCCTCTATCTCTCGGCCCCAAGCAAGACCGAGAACCGCCGTCGCCGCCGTTCGCCGTAGTCATAGCCACTGCCACCCCCTCGCCCCTCTGACGTGCCCATGGGCTCTGCCTCTGTCCTCTATGCCTCCAGCGCGTCGAGCCGACCCCTGTATCATCGTCCCGAGCAACTCCGGCGATCCTCTGCCGTCGGGTTTGGTCGCCGGCGTTCAACTCCGGCGTACTGACGTGGCAACATCATTAGTGGCTAATGACCCACTAACTACCCCCCTGGCTCGCTGACATGCGGGCCCCACTGCCTAACTAACCAGCTAACAAAAATAGTTTAAGTTTAATCTAAACACAGTGGCCCCACGCGTCGGCGTTGACCTCGCTGACGTGGCCGTTGCACGGACCCACCTGTCTGTGACACTAAGTGTCTCATTGTCATTGACCAGTGGGTCCCACTGGTCAGGTTTGACCTGGACCGTGCCCCGTTGACCTGCTGACGTCATGATGATGTCAGGCTGACGCAGTAATCCTTTTCTGGAATTTAAATAAATCTTAAATGATTTGTTTAATTCAGAAAATATCCAAAACTTTGAAAAATCATAGAAATTAATCTATAGCTCCAAATGAAATAAATTATATATGAAAAATTATCAGAAAAATTCAAGGAATCCATCCGTACCATTTTGATGCATGTTTGAACAATGTTTGTCCTCTATTTTGGACAAAACAAATAAAGGGCATTTAAATAATCATATACGGAGTTGGAATTTGAATCATGTATTCAAACCAACTTCATTTAAATCATAGCTAGATGCATTAGCTCAAATCACAGCATATTGCCTTGTCATGATCATGCATCATATTGTGGCATTGCATTGATTGTGTTCTTTCTCAGTTACCGGTGTTTGTCCCCTCTCGATAGACGTGGTTCCGACGATGTGACCGATGACACCGATGAAGAACTATACTATCTTCAGAAGTGCCAGGCAAGCAAAAACCCCTTGTTCATTCCGATACAATCCCACTCTCTCGCTCCTGGTCTCTTTTACCGCATTAGGACAACAACGTTTCAACTGTTACATGATGCGGTAGCTGAAACCCTTTCCTCTGCATGACCTGTCATTGCCACAGTAAATAGATGAAACCCACTAGCATGAGTAGGAGTTGTTTGAGCCCTGATGTGCCTACTCATTCATGCTTGTTTGTCATGCCTGCTATTGCTTAGAGTTGTGTCAAGTCTGATTCATCGGGGATGATTTGGAAAGTTGTGAACATGTCCTACTGTTGAGAGCTAAGTGTGTGAACACGATTTGGTAAAGGTAGCGGTGAGAGGCCATGTAGGAGTACATGGTGGGTTGTCTCATTGAAGCCATCCTTAGGAACTGAGTTCTGTGTTTGTGATCGATGAACAGCTACTACCACACATTGGAATGCTTAAGTGCCCCTCTCGACTTATTAATCAACCTGATATCTGTCTAGGAGTTGCAACTAGTTTCTGGTGTTTGTAGGTTGTGTTAGTAGTCTACCAAGTGGCACCCGATACAGGTGGGCTTGGGACAGACTAGGCACAGTGGCACGGTGTACCAAGTGGCACCTGGTTGGTGGGCTTGGGAACCCTGCTCACATCGTTTGGGCTGTGAGCGACACCCCGGCCGGATCTCCTTGCGGATGGAACCCTAATATGCGATAAACCTGGACTAGAGACTTGTCGGTTAGTCAGGTCGTGGCCAACTCCCTCGCCAGGCTTCCGCTTGAAGGTTGCCGAGATACACGATATGTACATGGTGGTAAGTGGCGAGAGCGTGTGTGAAGAAGTACACCCCTGCAGGGTTATCATTATCTATTCAAATAGCTGGGTTCCTCGGATATGGAAACTTGGACCCCTTGCATAGTTCATAGACAAGTGAAAGTGGATACTCTAAAATGCGCAAGATAAGCGTGAGTGCTATGGATGGCATTCTCGTAGGGAGACGGGAGTGCATCCATAGTGGTGTATTGATATGGTGAATATGTGGACTCGTGTGCGCCACCTCAAAAGAGTTACTTGCAGTCATAGTTTAGGATAGCCACTGAGTCAAAGATGGCTTGCTGCAGTCAAACTCCACCACCCCTTTGTTGATACTGATGCATATGTAGCTAGTTCTGATGTAAGTCTTGCTGGGTACATTTGTACTCACGTTGCCTATTTTATGTTTTGTAGAGAGACGTCAGTCTTGCTAGTAGTTCTGTGTGGACTTCGATGTTTAGCTTGATACCTCAGCTACGATCTTGTGCCCTCGGCAGGATCTGGTAGATATTCAGGCTTCTCAGCCTTTTTCATTTGTAGATGTCTGTACTCAGACATGTTAAGCTTCCGCATGTGCTTTGACTTGTATGCTCTGAATGTTGGGTCATGAGACCCATGTTTGTTTTATCTGGCTCTTCGGGGCCTAATGAATAAATACTTTGAGTCGTAGAGTTTTGTTGTGATGCCATGTTGTATTTACACATATCGATCATATTGTGTGTATGATTGAAATGCTTGGTATGTGTGGGATCCGACAACCTAGTTGTTTATCCTTCGTAGCCTCTCTTATGGGGAAATGTAGTCTTGTGCTTCCATGAGCCATAGTAGTCCGCTACAGCCCAGTTCACCGGAGTCCTGCTAGCCCAACACTACTTCTCCGGAACACTTGACTGGCTGGCATGTGATTCACTTTGTTCCTGTGTCTGTCCCTTCGGGGAAATGTCACGCGGTGACATCCGGAGTCCTGCCTAGCCTGCTACAGCCCGGTTCACCGGAGTCCTGTTAGCCCAGTGCTACAGCCCGGATTCGCACGCTGCTGACCGACATGCTCGGCGTTGATTCATGTATGCCTATCCCCGTAAGTTAGTGCCACTTTGAGTTCACGACTAGTCATGTCGGTCCGGGTTCTCTGTCATATGGATGCTGGCGACACTATCATATACGTGAGCCAAAAGGCAAAAACGGTCCCGGGCCATGGTAAGGCGACACCCGTGGGAATACCGTGCGTGAGGCCGCAAAGTGATATGAGCTGTTACCGGCTAGATCGTTGTGACTTGGAGTCAGGGTCCTGACAGAACGACGGGGAAGCCCACCGACAGGGGCTGTCTAAGCGACACGGGCGGCGAGGGCTCGACATGCGTCTGACATGGAAGCGGTGGAGCGGTGGGACGTGGATCAGCGGAAGGAACGCTTTAGCGCACCCCTACCTGGCATGCCAAATGTCGGATTTCGGGTTCCGGCAAAACCCTTGAGGTTCGTACACTGGGGTGCGCATGAAGACCTCTCCTCCCTCTAGCTCATGCCCTCACCGCAATCTCAAGGCTCAGCGCGTCGAACTCGCAGAACAAACGGACACAAGATTTATACTGGTTCGGGCCACTGATGTGGTGTAATACCCCACTCCAGTGTGGTGTGGTGGATTGCCTCTTGGGCTATGGATGAACAGTTACATGGGAAGAACAGCCTCCTGAGGAGAGGTGCTCTTGTGCTTGGTGAGTTTGTGTGTGGCCTTGGTGGAATGGATCCAGTCCAAGATTCGATCTCCCTATACGGTGGTGGCTAGTCCTATATATAAAGGCCCGGGCCCTCTTCGCAAATATTAGGCGGGAAGGGATCCCACAACAGCCAATTTGAAGGACAACACCTACGTGACGCCCCGAGACCGATGCGCCAGGTGTGTTCCAGTTTTTCGCTGTTGTTGCCTTGTCTGTCGCTTGCGTGTTGCATCTTGCCATGTCATCATGTGCATTGCATCATCATGTTTTCAAAACTTGCATTCGTCAGGGTTCTCCCAGTTCTCCCTGTTGTCCGTTCTGAGCCCAGACACACTTGCACGCGCCTGCGACACGTCGGAAATATTATTTTATAAGTAGTCGGAAAATATTCTCGGAATGGGTTGAAAGTGTAACACCCCGGATGTAATTTACCTTAATTGTATTCCAACTCTTGCCATTTCCTGCACTAAGTTATTATATTTCCTTGTTGTCGGGTTTTTGCCTCCGTGTGTTTTTGTCTTTGTCATGCATCTCATATCATGTCATAATGTGCATTGTATTTGCATACATGTTCATCTCATGCATCCGAGCATTTTCCCCGTTGTCCGTTTTGCATTCCGGCGCTCCTATGTCCTTCGGTGGTCCTTTCTACCTCTTTTCGTGTGTGGGGGTTAAACGTTTTCGGATTGGACCGAGACTTGTCAAGCGGCCTTGGTTTACTACCGGTAGACCGTCTGTCAAGTTTCGTGTCATTTGGACTTCGTTTCATACTCCAACGGTTAACCGAGGGATCGAAAAAGCCTCGTGTGTGTTGCAGCCCAACACCCCTCCAAACTGGACCAAAACCCACCTAAACTTCCTCCATCATCTAGAGCGTTCGATCACGATCGCGTGGCCGCAAACTGCACCTCATTTGGAGTTTCCTAGCTCCCTCTACCTCTATAAATAGCCTCCCCTCCGAAAATCCCGGGTCTCCTCTCCCCCCAAACCATAAATTCCCTCGCGCGCCGCCGGACATTGTCCGATCCGGCCGGACGCACCACTGCCACCCACTCCCGAAGCGCCACGTGTCCAGCGCCAGGTCACCCACCGTCGCGGCCCACCGAGCCCGCTCGGGGCCCCCGCGGCCCAGGGCGCCGCCGCCTCGCCCGAGCGGATCCGCCGCCCGCGCCGCCAGGGCGCCTCGCCACCGCCCTTCCTCGCCGCCGCCTGCTTCCTTCGTCCCGATGCCGCGCCGCCGCCCACCGGTGCAAGTCCGGCCGCCGGAGCCCGCCACCGCCAAGCTCCGCCGCGGGCGCCCTTCTCCGCCCGGCGCCGCCACCGCCCACGCCGCTGACCACCAGCCGGCCACCTCCTCTTCGGACGAACTCCGGTGCAACTCCGGCATCCTCGGATCCGCCGCCGCTACAGTACCCGCCAATCGCATCTGGATCTGGATTATCTCACGGTTGACCTTTTCTTCCTGAAACCCTAGGTTTTTGCAATCTTTGACAATGCCATAACTCTGCATCCGTAGCTCTAATTCATGCGTGTAGCATATCTAAATGTTCGTGTCGAAGATTACATCATTTCATCTCATAGCATCATTTTCATTTGAGCTCATCTTAATGCCCGAAATGATGTTGGAAGAGGGCTATGTGATGATTATGTCAGATCTATTTCAGCAAATGGCTTTTTGTCATTTTTGCCATGATTAATGAGTGCATGCTATGATCCTAAGCTCTACATGTGTTTTGTAGAATGCCATGTTATCTTTACAGGGGTTTATGCCATGTATTTTTGTGATCTTTGTGGTGACTAGCACAAGCATGTAAAGTAGCTTACTGAATGATGCTGATTTCAGGGACTTAGAATTTCACAAAGTCCTTGTCCTGCTGTAATCTTTATGCCATATGTTCATGTTGTTTCCTAGTGATCCGTTCCTCTTTTGAGCATGATCAGTAAGGATGATTTGTAGAAAATGTTGTGCTCTATCCATCCATGTGTTTGTTTACAATTATGGAGCACCCTATCTTGAGTCAATCGAGCTCTACTTTTGCTATAAAATGTTCCTGGCAGATTGTTAACATGTTTAGCGATTTTGCCAAGCTTGTTGTTGTTGATCCGTGCATGCTATGTTGTTGTTCTTGCCACGTCTAGCTTCTATGCCATGTCTATTTGTTGGGTGTATTCTTAGTTTGTCATGCAATGCCTCGTAGTGAGTGCATCGAGCTCATAAACATGCGTACTTGTTAACTATTTTGCCATGTTCCAGTATTTCACCAAGTCTGAATCTGTTTCTGTTTTTGCTATGTTCACATGCATGCAATTGTATTTTCTGATCCCTTTTGGCTCATGGTCACTAAGGTACTTTCCTTATATGCTTAGGGTAGCTTCATGCCATGCCTTGCTTTGCCATGATATGTTCCTGTAGCATGTAGTTATCATGCTCTAAACATTGCTTCCTGATGATAAATTCCTGGCTTGTGTTAATTTCACAAAGTCTGAAACCTGTTATCATTTGCACTTTTGCCATGCTTGTTTGAACCTGTTAATGAGTGAATTAGCCGTAGCTCAGTGTTCATCTTTTGTCAAGCATCATGATTGGATCCCTGCCATGTGTTTTGTTGTCATGTTTGAGTGGAGTAGCTTATTTATCTTGATGCATTTAGAAGGCTACTTGCTGTTAATCGCAGACCGGTGCCATATTTGTTTTGCTTGCCATTTCCAAACCGTGCATCCGATTCCGGTGACCTTTATATCGATTTCGACCGAAATCAACTCACCTTTCCAGTGGCACTCTTGGTTGTTCAAGTTGAGGCCAGGTTCAATCATTCCTTTCCAAATCTTGCATATGCATCACATATCGCATCCCGCATATCATACCATGTTTGCATCATGTTGCTTGAGCATTGCACGTGGTTGATTGTGCTCCTTTTGCTTGTTGTTCTTGTTCGGGTAGAACCGTGAGACGAGTTCATGAACGAGGAGCCCGTTGAGTATGCTTTCGAGGATCAAGGCAACTCTGAGAACTTTGCAGGCAAGATGACCATACCCTCGAAATCACTTCTATCTTTGCTTGCTAGATGCTCGCTCTTTTGCTATGCCTATTCTACGATACCTACCACTTGCTTATCATGCCTCCCACATTGCCATGTCAAACCTCTAACCCACCATGTCCTAGCAAACCATTGTTTGGCTATGTTACCGCTTTGCTCAGCCCCTCTTGTAGCGTTGCTAGTTGCAGGTGAAGATTGGAGATCGTTCCTTGTTGAAACATTGCTTATTGTTGGGATATCATTATATTATATTGTTTATCTTAATGCACCTATGCACTTGGTAAAGGGTGGAAGGCTCGGCCTTATGCCTAGCATTTTGTTCCACTCTTGCCACCCTAGTTTCCGTCATATCGGTGTTATGTTCCCGGATTTTGCGTTCCTTACGCGGTTGGGTTATAATGGGAACCCCTTGACAATTCGCCATGAATAAAACTCCTCCAGCAAGCCCCAACCTTGGTTTTACCATTTTCCACCTAGCCTCTTTTTCCCTTGGGTTTCGTGGACTCAAGGGTCATCTTTATTTTAAACCCCCCCGGGCCAGTGCTTCTCTAAGCGTTGGTCCAACCCTTAGCACCATGCGGGGCCGTCCCTTGGCAACTTGGGTTACGTTGGCTCCCGTACGCTTAGCTTATCCGGTGTGCCCTGAGAACGAGTTATGTGCAGCTCCTATCGGGATTTGTCGGCACACCGGGTGGTCTTGCTGGACTTGTTTTACCATTGTCGAGGATGTCTTGTAACTGGGATGCCGAGTCTGATCGGATTGTCTTGGGAGAAGGAATATCCTTCGTTGACCATGAGAGCTTATGCTGGGCTAAGTTGGGACTCCCCTGCAGGGATTTGAACTATCGCAAGCCGTGCCCGCGGTTATGCGCAGATGGGAATTTGTTAATGTCCGGTTGTAGATAACCTGAAACTTAACTTAATTAAAATGCACCAACCGCGTGTGTAGCCATGATGGTCTCTTCTCGGCGGAGTCCGGGAAGTGGACATGGCATTCGAGTAATGCTTGACGTTGGTTGTTCTAGGATCACTTCTTGATCATAGTTGTTCGTCCGTGCTTTGCCTTCACTTCTCGCTCTCATTTGCGTATGTTAGTCACCATATATGCTAGTCGCTTGCTGCAGCTCCACATCATACCTTTACCTTACCTATAAGCTTAAATAGTCTTGATCGCGAGGGTGTGAGATTGTTGAGTCCCCGTGACTCACAGATTACTTCCAAAACCAGATGCAGGGACCGATAATACCGCTCCAGATGATATGACCGAGCTCAAGTGGGAGTTCGATGAAGACTCTCGTCATTACTATGTGTCTTTCCTGGATGATCAGTAGTGGTGCCCGGTTGGGGCGATCGGGGACTTTGTCGCATTTGGGGGTTGATCTTTATTTTGGTACCGTAGTCGGATCCTGAGTGTATTGGGTGAATGTAATGACTTATTTATGTATTTGTGTGGCGTGGCGAGTGTAAGCCAACTATGTACTTTTCCCCTTTATTTATTTACATGGGTTGTTGTGAAGATTACCTCACTTGCGACATTGCTTTCAATGCGGTTATGCCTCTAAGTCGTGCTTCGACACATAGGAGATATAGCCGCATCGAGGGCGTTACAGAAAGTTGGCATGCGGTGTTGTTATGTTGTCAGTAGGCCGCCTGCCAAATTTCATCGCATTCGGAGTCTGCTTGACACCTCAACGGATAACTATAGCGGCAATATAGTCGGTCAAACGTCGGACGTTTTCGGTCTCCGGAAACAGGTGCCGGGCTGCCCATCTTATTCTCTTCTCAGCCCACTGGTCCACTTGAACAGTCCATCTAGCCCACCTACCTACCGCCAGGCCCAATCTAACCTCTCTCGTCAGCCCGCGGCCCTCTTCGCGCGCGTGTCCGAAAACTCCCCCGAACTCGACCTGGGCAGTTGTCATCATTGGACTCAGATCATCCCCAAACATCTACAAAACATCTCCATTTTTCTTTTTGGACTCCCTAGCCCATTTATTTCGGACCGCCCGATCGCGATCGAAGGATCCAGATCATCCCCCCTTTTCGTATATATATAGTCCCATAGCCCATCTTTAGACCCAAACCCTAAAATCTAGGACATTTGTCCCTTACCCTGCCACCGCCGCATCTTCATCGGGATCCATCCCGAGCCAACCCGCGCCTCCTTCCCCTGCTCAATTTCGCCACCGAACCAACTAGCCTCCTCTCCCTCGATCCACCCATTCCTGCAGTTCCTCCCCACAACTTCTAGACCGAGCAAGCTCTATCTCCAGCAACAGCGCCCGAGCGCCTCCTCCTTCCTTCTGTGGTCCGGCAACCGAGCCGAAGCTCAGGCGAATCTCCTCCGCCATGCCCTCTTCTTCTCCTCGTCCCCACGCCTCTGCTTCACCGGAGACTGGCCCCGTCGCCTGCCCAAGTCCAATCAGCGGCCAGGGATCCTCGCGCATGAAGCCACCGCCTCGTCCCTGCTCCAGAGGAGGACGAGCAACGCCCGTGCCCGTTGACTGCGTCACCCCGAGCACCAGTGTTCCAATGCCGGCCCTCTGCAGCTCTCCAACGCCCACCATGGACTTCCTTCGCCATCCTCCCGTCAGAGAGCTCCACCAGCAGCGCCGCCAGGCCTCTGCTCCCTTCCCTTTCCTTTTCCTTGTTGAAGCTGCCCCTCTCCTGTCGCTCAGCTCTCTCTCCCTTTTGTTTTTTCATGGTCAGGGGATCAAGCCGCCACCATGGACTTCCTTCGCCGCCACCCGCCATCTTGTCCTCTCCCATGCGATGCCGCCCCAAGCGCTAGATGCCCGGATCCGCTCCCCTCACCGGTTTTGCACCGTCGCCGACCTCCCCTGCTTCTACTTCGAGCAAGAGGATTCGCTCGCAGCGCCGCCCCACTCCCGTTGACCGCGAGCCTCGTCAGCGCCTCTTGCCTCGCTGGTGCACCGGCCTCGAGGCCGCTGCTGCTTTTCCCCGCTTTGGCCCATCTAGGCCTCGCATGTAACACCCACGACGTGGCTATATCTCCCACGTGTCGGAGCACGACTTAGAGGCATAACCGCATAGTAGGCATGTCGCAAGAGGAGTAATCTTTACACGTCCCATGTACTGAATAAGAAAGGGATAAAGAGTTGGCTTACAATCGCCACTTCACACAATACATAAATATAGCATTACATCATCCAGAATACAATCATGGTACGACTACGGAACCAAAATAAAAGAAGACCACCCCTAATGCTAGATCCCCGATCGCCCCAACTGGGCTCCACTACTGATCGACGGGAAACGAAACAACCCAACGAACACGATCTTCATCGAGCTCCCACTTGAGCTGGGTTGCGTCACCTGCGCTGACATCATCGGCACCTGCAACTGGTTTTGGAAGTAATCTCTGAGTCACGGGGACTCAGGAATGTCACACCCCCGTGATCAAGACTATTTAAGCTTATGGGTAGGTAAAGGTAGGTAGGTGGAGCTGCAGCAAGCACTAGCATATATGGTGGCTAACATATGCAAATAAGAGCGAGAAGAGAAGCAAAGCACGGTCATGAACTAGAAGTGATCAAGAAGTGATCCTGAAACTACTTATGTCCAAGCATAACACAAGAACCGTGTTCACTTCCCGGACTCCGCCGGAAAGAGACCATCACGGCTACACACGCGGTTGATGCGTTTTAATTAAGTTAAGTGTCAAGTTTTCTACAACCGGACATTAACAAATTCCCATCTGTCCATAACCGTGGGCACGGCTTTCGAAAGCTCAAAACCCTGCAGGGGTATTCCAACTTAGCCCATCACAAGCTCTCACGGTCAACGAAGGATATTCCTTCTCCCAGGAAGACCAGATCAGACTCGGAATCCTGGTTACAAGACATTTCGACAATGGTAAAACAAGACCAGCAAGACAGCCCGATGTGCCGACATCCTGATAGGAGCTGCACATATCTCGTTCTTAAGGCAACACCGGATGAACACTACATATAGCTAAAACCAGCCCTCAAGTTTCCCCGAGGTGGTGCCGCAAGTGGCTCTGTGTTGGACCAACACTTAGAGAAGCACTGGCCCGGGGGGGTTAAAATAAAGATGACCCTTGAGTCTGCAGAACCCAAGGGAAGGTGATAGGTTGTTAGTGCAAATGTAAAACCAAGGTTGGGCCTTTCTGCAGGAGTTTTATTCAAGGCGAACTGTCAAGGGGTTCCCATTATAACCCAACCACGTAAGGAACGCAAAATCAAGGAACATAACACCGGTATGACGGAAACTAGGGCGGTAAGAGTGGAAAAAACACCAGGCATAAGGCCGAGCCTTCCACCCTTTACCAAGTATATAGATGCACTAATTAAATAATATATATAATGATATCCCAACAAATAATCATGTTCCAACAAGGAACAAACTCCATCTTCACCTGCAACTAGCAACGCTATAAGAGGGGCTAAGCAAAGTGGTAACATAGCTAAACAACGGTTTGCTAGGACAAGGTGGGTTATAGGCTTGACATGGCAATATGGGAGGCATGATATAGCAAGTGGTAGATATCGCGGCATAGCAAAAGAGCGAGCAACTAGCAAGCAAAGATAGAAGTGATTTCGAGGGTATGGTCATCTTGCCTGCAAAGTTCTCTGAGTTGATGTAAGCTTGATCCACGTAAGCGTACTCAACGGGTTCCTCAAACACAAACTCGTCTCCCGGATCTACCCAAGGCAAGAATACAAGCAAAGGAAAACACAATCAACCACGGTGCAATGCGCAAGCAACATGATGCAAAACATGGCATGATATGCGGGATGTAGTATGCAATGCATATGCGGGCTCCAAAAGGAAAAGATTGAACTAGGACTCAACTTGGCAAACCAACTGCTCCGCTGGAAAGATGAGTTGATTTTGGTCGAAATCGATATAAAGATCACCGGAATCGGATGCACGGTTTGCAAAAGGCAAGCAAAACAAGAATGGCACGATTCTGCGAAACAGCATGATGCCAACTAGAATGCCACAAGAAACTAAGCTACTGCACTCCAACATAGCAACAAATCACATGGCAATGATCTACTCAAGATGCTTGACAAAAAATGAACACTGAGCTATGGCTAAATTAGAAAATTGCAGGTTCAAACAAGCATGGCAAAATGGCAAAAGATACTAGCATCACAGACTTGGTGAAAATAACAACATGCCAGGAATTAACATCAGGAAGCAATGTTTAGAGCAAGATAACAAAATGCTACAGGAACAGATAATAGAAATACAAGGCATGGCATGAATCTACTCAAAGCATATAACAAAAGTCCCTTGCTGACCATAAGCCAAAAAGGATCAGAAAATATGATGGCACCCATGTAAACATAGCAAGTTTCGTTAACAAATTCAGACTTAGCAGAAAACTGGACATGGCATAAGCAGAATTACGTAGGCATGTTTGCGAGCTCGATGCACTCACCACAAGGCATTGCATGACAAACTAAGCATACACCCAGCAAGAGAACATGATCAAGAAGCTAACCATGGCAAGAACAATCTCATAGCATGCATGGATCAACTACAACCTTGGCAAAATTGATTAACATGTAAAGAATCTGCCAGGAACATTTTATAGCAAAAGTAGGGCAAGATAGAGTCATGCTAGGATACTCCATAAATGCAAATAGGGACATGGATGGATAGAGCATGACCATATGTCCAAATCATCCTTACTGAACATACTCAAAAGGAGCATGGATCACTCTGTAGCAACATGAATACATGGCATAAAAATAACAGCAGACAAAGACTTAGATGAGTTCTAAGTCCCTGAAATCAGCAACATCACGAGAGCTACTTTGCATGCATGTGCTAGTAACCACATTGATCACAAAAATACATGGCATACACCCCTGTAAAGATGGCATGGCATAGCCCAAGACACATGTAGAGCTCATGCTCATATGAAGCACACATTAATCATGGCAAAAAATGACAAATGCTCATAATCTGATAAGAACCAGGAACTAACATTATGAAGCACTCTTGCAACAGCATTTCAGGCATCAAGATGGACTCAAACAAGCATGGTGCAATGGAACAAAATGAAGAGGACATCATGTTGAACATTTCGATATATTGCACGTGCAAAACGGAGCTACAGATGAGGAGTTATGACATGATGAATGGGGCCTGAAAACATGAGGGGGAAAAGGACTTAGTGGATTTTTCACCTCGCGAGAAAGTCAACTGGACAAGATGATCCCGGGACGAAGGGATCCGGGCCTAGCGGGGCTGTTTGGTTCAGCTCCCGGTGGATCTCATCCACCCGGGGTGAATCTGGCCGGGACGGGCTCCAGCGAGGATTTTGGTGAAGGCGCGGAGTAGGGCGGCGGAGGAGGCGGTGGCCGGCGGCGAGGAGCGGCGCGGAGGATGGCGGAGGATCTGGCGGATCTCTCCGGCGAGGTGGCGAAGGCGATGGGCGATTAGGCGGTGGTAAACGATGGCGGGGTCCGGCCGTCGAGCGCGGGGAGGCGCGGCCGCGGTCAGCGGTGGAGGCGGCGCGGCGAGCAAAGGCGGGCGCGTGGTGGCCGGCGCAGTGGGGTGGCGGTGACTTGCCAGAGAAGCGGCGCACCTAGGCGGCATTGGCGGGTAGGCGGCGGGGATGCGGGCTCGGCCGGGCGGCGGCTCGGCCAGGCCCGGTGCGGCTCGGCCGGGCCGGAGATGGGCCTGGCGGGCCCGCGAGGCGATGTGGTCACAGCAGGGACAAGTGGCGGCCTGGGAGTGGAGGAGAGAGGCGGAGACGCTGAGGTGTCGGCCTCTCATTGGCCAGAGGGATGTGGCGGGGGGGGGGGGGGGGGTGGACGCGTCCGGCATGGACGGACATGTCCGGCGGCGCGGAAGGAGTTGGATCTAGGGTTAGACTGCGCGAAATTTCGGGGAGGCACACATATATATAGGTAGAGGGAGCTAGGAGAGTCCAAATGAGGTGCGGTTTTCGGCCACGCGATCATGCTCGAACGGACGAGGGGAAGGAGGGGGTTTGGATGGGTTTTGGGCCACTTTGGAGGGGTGTTGGGCTGCAACACACACGAGGCCTTTTCGGTTCCCCGGTTAACTGTTGGGGTATCAAACGGACTCCAAATGGCACGAAACTTGACACATGGTCTACCGGTGGTGTACCAAGGCCACTCGGAAAATCTCGGTCCATTCCGAGAACGTTCAACACCCGCTCACGAAAAGAGAGAAAATAGGACGCTGGAGGACGTAGGAGTGCCGGATTGCAAAACGGACAAGGGGGAAAATGCTTGGATGCAAGAGACGAACATGTATGCAAATGAGATGCACATGATGGCATGATATGAAATGCATGACACGCAAAACAAATGACAAGGCAACAACAATGAATAACTGGAAGACACCTGGCACAACGGTCTCAGGGCGTTACATCGCAGGCTCAATGTGAGGCCACACCCTAGCGCCCCACCTTTTTGTTTTTTTCTCCTGATGGGCCAGCCTGTTATTTCGTCCTGTATAGTTTTTTTTGGCTCTGCGAATTTCTATATTTATCCTGAGTCTGCCTGTTTTTCAGAAAACCCCCTAAGTTTCATGCATATCCTAACTCACCAACCATGCATCACATGTAAAAACATTATCTATGTAAAATGCCTAGAATTTTGCCTAGTTTCATAATTTTCAACTTTCATCCATGTTTAAAATGTTTAAAATACTGTTTGTTTAAATTTTCTCTAATGCCATGTTAAAATGCTTTAATTCATAACTAATTAACCATAGCTCCAAATTTAATAAACTTTATATGTAAATGGGGTAGAAAAATGCCTAGTTTAACATGGTGTACTTACTTTGCATGTTTAAGAACTCTAAAATATGCTTTAGGTCAGAACAGTACCAAATCTAATATATCCATATGAGGATTTTTCCGGACTTGTTGTTTGTTGTTCCGGCCTCATTTAAACTTGTCTAGATAGGTAGTTTTCATATGCTTCACCTCTTGCCATGTTAATAACATTTAATATTGTTGGGTACATAAATGAGAGTGAACTAAATGTTTGAATGTGGTGTTTTCTTCAATATGCAACTCATTGCATGTTGAGCTCCACTTAATTTGTAGGATTGTTTATGCATATTGCCATGCCATGCCTCTTTAAACCGGACATGCATCATACTTGGTTGTGCAGCATGACATGTCTATGTGATGGTTGTTTACTATGTTGTTTGCTTCTTTCCGGTGTTGCTTCTTCGGGTTAGTTCCGATGACGTCGCGTTTGTGAGAATCCATTCGACTACGTCTGTTTGTCTTCTTCATGGACTCGTTCTTCTTCCTTGCGGGATCTCAGGCAAGATGACCATACCCTCGAAATGTTGCAGGTGAAGTTGAAGTTTGTTCCATGTTGGAACATGGATATGTTGGGATATCACGATATCTCTTATTTAATTAATGCATCTATATAGTTGGTAAAGGGTGGAAGGCTCGGCCTTATGCCTGGTGTTTTGTTCCACTCTTTCCGCCCTAGTTTCCGTCATACCAGTGTTATGTTCCTTGATTTTGCGTTCCTTACACGGTTGGGTGTTATGGGGACCCCTTGACAGTTCGCTTTGAATAAAACTCCTCCAACAAGGCCCAACCTTGGTTTTACCCTTTGCCTCATCACCACCTACTTTTCCCTTGGGAGTCGCGCTCTCGAGGGTCATCTTTATTTTAACCCCCCGGTTAGTGCTTCTCTAAGTGTTGGTCCGAACTAGAGTCCTTTGCAGCGCCATGTAACACCCCGAATGTAATTTACCTAATATGTATTCCAACTCTTGCCGTTTCCGACGCTAATTTATTTTATTTTCTTGGGTTCGGGTTTTTGTCTCCGTGTGTTGTTGTCGTTCTCATGCATCTCATATCATGTCATCATGTGCATTGCATTTGCATACGTGTTCGTCTCATGCATCCGAGCATTTTTTCCCATTGTCCGTTTTGCATTCCGGCGGTCCTATCTTCTCCGGTGGTCCTTTCTACCTTCCTTTCGTGTGTGGGGGTTAAACATTTCCGGATTGGACCGAGACATGCCAAGCGGCCTTGGTTTACTACCGGTAGACCGCCTGTCAAGTTTTGTACTATTTGGACTTCGTTTGATGCTCCAACGGTTAACCGAGGGACCGAGAAGGCCTCGTGTTTGTTTCAGCCCAACACACCTTCAATTTGGCCCAAAACCCACCAAAACATTCTCCATCATCTAGAGCGTTCGATCATGATCGCGTGGCCGAAAACCGCACCTCATTTGGACTCTCCTAGCTCCTCCGATGCCTATATAAAGGTCCCCCTCCGAAATTCACGGGTCTCCCCTCCCCCCTAAACCCTAGATCCACTCCTCCGCGTGGCCGGACACGTCCGCCGGCCGTCGGACACGTCCGCCGCTCGCCCGGACCAACCACAAGCCGCCACGCGTCCCAGCCGGCGCCCCACTTCGCGGCGAACCACGCCGGCCCGCGAAGCCCGCCGCGGGCCCTCCCCGATGCCGACCGGGCCCGAGGCTCCTCGCGCCGCGCCGCCCCTCTTCCCCAGCTCCGGCGCCGAGAGCCACCGCACCGCCGCCGACCTCCGCCCGCTCCGGCCGCCGCGGCCATCACCGCCATCCGTGCCTCGCCGCCCTACTCCTCCTCCGCCGCCATAGTCGCACCTCCCCGCCGCCCTCTCCAGCTCGGATCCGGCGCCCCGACCTCGCCGGCCCTCTTCTCCGACCTCCGGCGACCTCCGAGCTCCGTGCGCTACAGTAACTCCGGCGAGATCCCGATCTGGATCTGAGATCTAAATCCCGAGGGTTGAGTTTCTCCCGAAACCCTAATTATTTTGCAATGTTCATTGTGCCGTAACTTTGCATCCGTAGATCCGTTTTGGGCATGTAGCATATCAAAATGTTCGCCTCAGAGAGTACATCATTTCATCTCATTGCATCATTTTCATTTGAGCTCATATTTATGCCTGAAATGCTGTTGCAAGAGTGCTATTTGAGTTAGTTGTCAGATCTGCTGCACCAAATAACTATTTGTCATTTTTGCCATGATTATTGTGTGCATGATATGCCCCTGAGCTCTACACTGTTTTGTTATATGCTTTGCCATCTTTCCAGAGGTGCTATCCATGTATTTTTGTAAATGTGTGCTGACTAGCACAATCTTGCCAAGTAGTGCATTCGTTAATGCTGATTTCAGGGACTTAGCAATTCCACTAAGTCCTTGATCTGTTTTTATCAATATGCCATATGTTCATGTTGTTTCCTAGTGATCCATGCCTTTTTTGAGGATGATCAGTAAGGATGATTTGTTAATCTTGTAGTGCTATATCCATCCATGTCTTTGTTTGCAATTATGGAGCACCCTAGCTTGAGTCAATCGAGCTCTACTTTTGCTATTTCGTGAAACTGGGCAGATTGTCTACTTGTTAGCGATTTTGCCGAGGATTTTGTTGTTGATCCGTGCATGCTATGTTGTTGTTCTTGCCATTTTTAGAATATATAATGTGTATTCTTGTTGGGTGTATGCTTATATTGTCATGCCTTGCTCTGTAGCGAGTGCATCGAGCTCGTAAACATGCCTACTTGCTATCATATTTGCATGCTCCAGTTTTTCACGAATTCTGAGATCTGATTATGTTTTTTCCATGTTCACATGCTTGCAATTGTATTTTCTGATCCCTTTTGTCTCAAGGTCACCAAGGGACTTTTGTTAAGCTCTTTGAGTAGCTCCATTCCATGCTTTACTTTGCCATGTTAAGTTCCTGTAGCATATAGTTTTCGTGCTCCAAAGTGTGCTACCTGATCTGAAATTCCACGCTTGTGTTAATTTCACTAAGTCTAAAACCTGTTTACCAATTGCTCTTTTTCCATGCTTGTTTGAACCCGTTAATGGATGAATTGGCTGTAGCTCAGTGTTAATCTATTGTTAAGCTTTATGAGTGTATCCCTGCCATGTATTTTTTTGCCATGTTTGAGTGCTGTAGCATAATTAACTTGTGGCATTTAGATGGCTACTTGATGTTTATCGCAGACCGGTGCCATATTTGTTTTGCTTGCCATTTCCAAACCGTGCCTCTGATTCCGGTGTTCTTTATATCAATTTCAACCGAAATCACATCACCTTTCCAGTGGCACACTTGGATTTCCAAGTTGAGGACAGGTTCAATCATTCTTTGTCAAATCTTTCATATGCATCACATATCGCATCCCGCATAGCATACCATGTTTGCATCATGTTGTTTGAGCTAGTGTTTTGTTCCACTCTTGCCGCCCTAGTTTCCGTCATATCAGTGTTATGTTCTCGAATTTTGTGTTCCTTACGCGGTTGGGTAATAATGGGAACCCCTTGACAGTTCGCCTTGAATAAAACTCTTCCAGCAATGGCCAACCTTGGTTTTACCATTTGCCACCTAGTATTTTTTCCCTTGGGTTTCCGGAGCCCAAGGGTCATCTTATTTAAACCCCCCCGGGCCAGTGCTCTTCTGAGTGTTGGTCCACCTCATCAGCCGCCGGTGGCCACAAGGGGCAACTCTGGGCTGGCCTACCAAAAGTTTAGACAATCTGAGTGTGCCCTGAGAACGAGATATGTGCAGCTCCTATCGGGATTTGTTGGCACATTCGGGCAGTGTTGCTGGATTTGTTTTAACTTGTCGAAGTTGTCTTGTAGAACCGGGATACCGAGTCTGATCGGAATGTCTCGGGAGAAGGTATATCCTTCGTTGACCATGAGAGCTTGTCTTGGGCTAAGTTGGGACTCCCCTACAGGGATTTGAACTTTCGAAAGCCGTGCCCGCGGTTATGGGCAGATGGGAATTTGCTAATATCCGGTTGTAGATAACTTGAACCTTAACTTAATTAAAATGAATCAACTGAGTGTGTTACCGTGATGGTCTCTTCTCGGCGGAGTCCGGGAAGTCAACATGGTTTTGGAGTAATGTTTGCCGTTGGGTGTTCTATAGTTATTCGTTCGTGCATTGCCTTCTCTTCTCGCTCTCTTTTGCGAACAGGTTAGCCACCATATATGCTAGTCCCTTGCTGCAGCTCCACATATTACCTTGCCTTACCTATAAGCTTAAATATTCTTGATCGTGAGGGTGCGAGATTGCTGAGTCCCCGTGGCTCACAGATTACTTCCATACCAGATGCAGGGCCCGATGACTCCGTTCCAGATGATGCGCTTGAGCTCAAGTGGGAGTTCGACGAAGACTCACGCCGTTACTATGTGTCTTTCCCTGATGATCAGTAGTGGTGCCCAGTTGGGGCGATCAAGACCGTGTCGCATGTTGGGTTGATCTTTTATTTTATTACCTTAGTCGGACCATGAGTGACTGGATGATGTAATGCTATTTATGTACTTTATTTGACATGGCGAGTGTAAGCCAACTATGTACCTTTCCCCTTATTATGTATTACATGGGATGTTGTGAAGATTACCTTACTTGCGACATTGCTTTCACTGCGATTATGCCTCTAAGTCGTGCTTCGACACGTAGGAGATATAGCCGCATCGAGGGCGTTACAATGTTGCAATTTCAACCCGCTTGATTCAGCTTCAATTTTGTCTATCAATGTGCTAATGGATGTCAACCTCTTCAGGATGGCTCCTCCAACGCGCACGACTCCGAATCCTGATCCGCCACCACCACCTCCTCCTCCAGAGGCATGGCAAGCTGTGATGGCCGCTACCAATGCAAAACGCAGTTGATCATGCAAATTCTTCAAGAGAGCAACCAAGCGAACCAACACAACCAAGGCAACCAGGGCAACAATCAGAATCACTTTGCTACACTCAACCAGTTCCTTGCTAACCAGCCAAAGACCTTCAGCAATTGTGTTGAGGCAACTGATGCTGATGATTGGCTCGTGGACTTGTGCAAGCATTTCGAGTGCAGTAACGTCAGGCCTGAGGACTTTGTCAAGCTGGCTTCCTTCCAACTCAAAGACCAAGCTGTAGAATGGTTCCAGCAGTACAAGGATTCCAGAGGAGGCCGTGTGATTACCTAGGATGAATTCTATCAATACTTCAAAGCTCATCATATTCCTCAGAGCGTAGTTGAAAGCAAGCATGAGGAATTCCGCAACCTGAAGCAAGGCTCTATGTCTGTCTATGACTACAACAAGTTGTTTCAGAAGCTCCCCACTTTGCTAAGCAGGATGTCCCTGACGAGAAGAGCATGATATACCAGTTCAGGGGTGGTCTCAGAGAAGAAATCCAGCTAGCTCTTGTTCTCTTTGAGCCCTTGAGGTAAGATGAGTTCTACAACATGGCATTGAAGCAAGAGGCTGCTCAACTAAAGTGTGATGCTTCCAAGAAGCGAGTCAGAGAGGCTTCTCCTTCTTCCTCTACTCAAGTGGCTAAGCAGCAAAAGTATTGGCTTCCTCCTCCTCCGTTCTAGCAGCCGTATCAGAAGAGCAAAGGTGGCAGTGGACCTTCCCACCCAACCAACCCTGGCTTTCAGAACAAGACTTCGTCTCAAGCTTCAAGATCGAGTGCTCTGTATCACCGTCCGCTTTAAGAGGTCACGTGCAACAAGTGCCAACAGAAGGGTCACTATGCCAACAAATGCTTCAACCAGAGGCGTCTCCCTCCTCCTCCTCCTGTGAGATCGGCAAGTACAGCTATGGTCAAGCATAACTCCAAGTACGCCAAGGTCAACATGGTGAATGCAGCTCAGGCAGAGGACTCGTCAGATGTCATCATGGGTAACCTTCCTGTTAACGATGTTCCTGCAAAAGTACTTTTTGACACTGGTGCATCACATTGTTTCATCTCGAGACCTTTTGCATCTAAGCATGGGTGGTATTCTCAAGTTTTGCATAAACCGTTAGCGGTTGTCTCTCCGGGTAGATGTTTGCTCGCAAACTACGAGATTCCAGATATTTCTATCATGATGGATGATTTTAAGTTTCTCGCTTCTCCAATGGTCCTTGGTAACTCGGATATTGATCTCATTCTTGGAATGGACTGGCTTTCTAAGCACAAGGCTCAGCTTGATTGTGCAGCCAGGCAGATTCAATTGACTCATTCGTCTGAGGATGTAATTGTCTTTGCCGCTCGGGATAATACCATCCGCCTATTTTCTCTCAATGAGAAGGGTGAACTCGATGCCATCTTGCAAATCCCAGTCGTTTGTGGATATCAAGACGTCTTTCTAGAAGAGCTTCCAGGAATGCCTCCGCACCGGCCAGTTGAATTCGTCACCGATCTTGAGCCTAGCACGGAACCGGTTTCCAAATGTCCTTACAAGCTCGGACCTGAAGAGTTGAAGGAGCTGAAGAAGCAACTCAATATTCAAGAGCGAATGGGTCTCATCCGACCTAGCTCTTCTCCGTGGGGTTGTGGAGTACTTTTTGTGAAGAAGAAGGATGGAACGGACCGACTTTGTGTTGACTACCATCCATTGAACAAGAAGACTATCAAGAACAAGTACCCACTTCCCAACATAAACGAGCTGTTCGAACAACTCAAAGGTGCCCAAGTATTCTCCAAGCTTGATCTCCGTATGGGCTATCAGCAGATTCGAATCCGTGAGCAAGATATTCCCAAGACGGCTTTCAGAACAAGCTATGGTTCATATGAATACACTGTCATGTCTTTTGGCCTCGTCAATGCTCCTTCAACTTTCTCTTGCATGATGAACTTCATCTTCAATGCATACACAAATGACTTCATTTTGGTCTTTCTCGATGACATTCTGGTCTTTTCGAAGAACAAGGAAGATCATGCCAAGAACTTGCGTTTGGTGCTCGATAAGCTCAGGGAACATCAGTTCTACGCCAAGTTCTCAAAGTGCGAGTTTTGGCTCGATGAGGTTCTCTATCTTGGGCATATCATCTCTGCCAAGGGCATTGCGGTGAATCCTGAGAAGGTGTCTGCAATTGTGAATTGGGAACCACCTCAGAACGTGAAGCAACTCCGTAGCTTCCTCGGTCTCGCAAGCTACTGCCGAAGGTTCATGGAGAACTTTTCAAAGATCGCGAAGCCTCTTTCAAACCTTCTCCAGAAGCACGTCAAGTACGTTTGGTCTTAGGAATGTGACATCACTCTCAACACTTTGAAAGAGAAATTGGTCACTGCTCCAGTTCTGACTCCTCCTGATGAATCCAAACCATTAGAGGTCTTCTGCGATGCCTCTCTTCAAGGTCTTGGTGCAGTGTTGATGCAAGAGAATAAAGTTGTGGCTTATACCTCTCTCCAGTTGAAGCCCAACGAGAAGAACTACCCCACTCATGACCTCGAGTTGGCGGCAGTTGTGCATGCTCTTTTGACTTGGAGACATCTCTTATTGGGAAGAAAAGTGGACATCTTCACTGACCACAAGAGTCTCAAGTACATCTTCACTCAGCCTAATCTCAACCTCAGGCAGACTCGTTGGGTCGAAATGATTCAAGAGTATAATCCAAGTATCAAGTATACTCCAGGCAAGGCCAATGTGATTGCTGACGCTTTGAGCAGGAAGGCTTACTGCAATAGTCTGATTCTCAAGCCTTACCAACCCGAGCTTTGTGAAGCTTTCCGCAAACTCAATTTGCAAGTTGTTCCTTAAGGTTTCCTCGCCAACCTTCAAGTATCTCCTACCTTGGAAGACCAGATTCGCGAGGCTCAACTTCTTGATCCTATGGTGAAGAAGGTGAAGATTGGGATTACCAAGAGTCAACCCAAGTACAAGTGCTACCGCCTTGATGACAAGGATACTCTCTTCTTCGAGGATCGTATTGTTGTGCCCAAAGGTGACCTTTGTAGAGTGATCATGAATGAGGCTCACAATTCACTCCTCTCCATCCACCCTGGGAGTACGAAGATGTATCAGGACCTCAAGCAGGCTTATTGGTGGACTCGAATGAAGCGAGAGATTGCTAAGTTCGTGAATGAGTGTGATGTCTGCAGAAGAGTGAAGGCATAACACCAAAGGCCAGCTGGTCTCCTCCAACCTCTTGCCATTCCAGAATGGAAGTTTGACCACATTGAGATGGACTTCGTGACTAGGTTTCCAAAGTACAAGCGTGGCAATGATGCTATATTCGTTGTCATCAACAGACTCACTAAAGTGGATCACTTTCTGCCTATCAAAGAGTCAATCACTGCAGCTCAATTGGCGGAGCTCTATAACTCTCGGATTGTCTCTCTACACGGTATTCCACAGGTGATCTCTTCAGACCGTGGCAGTATCTTTACCTCCAAGTTTTGGGATTCTTTTCAGAAGGCCACGGGCACCAACATCTGCTTCAGCATGGCTTTCCATCCTCAAACTAGCGGTCAAGTCGAGCGTGTCAATCAGATTCTAGAAGATATGCTCAGGGCTTGTGTGATCTCCTTCGGCATGAAGTGGGAAGATTGTCTTCCATATGCCGAATTCTTCTACAACAACAGTTTTCAAGCAAGTTCGGGCAAGGCCCCATTCAAAATTCAGTATGGCAGGAAGTGTCGTACCCCTCTCAACTGGTCTGAAACCGGTGAACGTCAGCTTCTTGGAAATGACTTAATCACAGAGGCAGAGGAAATGTGCAAAGTCATTCGTGATAACCTCAAAGTAGCGCAATCGCGCCAGAAGAGCTACTATGATAGTAAGCACCGCAATTTGGCTTTCAAGATCGGAGATCATGTCTACCTCCGCGTCTCTCCAATGAAAGGTACTCGTCGCTTCGGTATCAAAGGGAATCTTGCCCCTAGATATGTGGGTCCTTTCAAGATCGTCAGCAAGAGAGGCGACCTCGCCTATCAACTCGAGCTTCCTTCAAACTTTGCAAATGTGCATGACGTGTTCCATGTCTCTCAGCTCCGCAAGTGCTTCAAAACTCCTGATCGCACCGTCAACTTCGAAGACATTGATCTCCAAGAAGATCTCTCTTATCGTGAGCACCCCGTTGCTATTCTTGAAGAGACTGAACGCAAGACTCGCAATAATTCAATCAAATTCCTCAAAGTCAAGTGGTCACGTCATTCCGACCGTGAAGCCACCGGGGAACGCGAGGATCACCTCCGTTCTGAGTACCCGGCGTTCTTCCAGTCCTAGATCTCGGGACGAGATCCTTTCGTAGTGGTGGAGTGTTGTAACACCCCGGATGTAATTTACCTAATATGTACTCCAACTCTTGCCGTTTCCGGCGCTAAGTTATTTTATTTTCTCGGGTTCGGATTTTTGTCTCCATGTGTTGTTGTCGTTGTCATGCATCTCATATCATGTCATCATGTGCATTGCATTTGCATACGTGTTCGTCTCATGCATCCGAGCATTTTTTCCGTTGTCCGTTTTGCATTCCGGCGCTCCTATCTTCTCCGGTGGTCCTTTCTACCTTCCTTTCATGTGTGGGGGCTAAACATTTCCGGAATGGACCGAGACATGCCAAGCGGCCTTGGTTTACTACCGGTATACCGCCTATCAAGTTTTGTACCATTTGGACTTTGTTTGATGCTCCAACGGTTAACCGAGGGACCGAGAAGGCCTCGTGTGTGTTGCAGCCCAACACCCCTTCAATTTGGCCCAAAACCCACCAAAACCTTCTCCATCATCTAGAGCGTTTGATCACGATCGCGTGGCCGAAAACCGCACCTCATTTGGACTCTCCTAGCTTCTCCTATGCCTATATAAAGGCCCCCCTCCGAAATTCACGGGTCTCCCCTCCCCCTAAACCCCAGATCCACTCCTCCGCGCGGCCGGACACGTCGCCGACCGCCGGATACGTCCACCGCTCGCCCGGACCAACCACACGCCACCACGCGTCCCAGCTGGCGCCCCACTTCGTCGCGAACCGCGCCGGCCCGCGAAGCCCGCCGCGGGCCCTCCCCAACGTCGACCGGGCCCGAGGCTCCTCGCGCCGCGCCGCCCCTCTTCCCCAGCTCCGGCGCCCGAGCCACCGCACCGCCGCCGACCTCCGCCCGCTCCGGCCGCCGCGGCCATCACCGCCATCCGCGCCTCGCCGCCTTACTCCTCCTCCTCCGCCGCAGCCGCACCTCCCCGTCGCCCTCTCCGGCTCAGATCCGGCGGGATCGGCGCCCCGACCTCGCCGGCCCTCTTCTCCGACCTCCGGCGACCCTCCGGCGAACTCCGAGCTCTGTGCGCTACAGTAACTCCGGCGAGATCCCGATCTGGATCTGAGATCTAAATCCCGAGGGTTGACTTTCTCCCGAAACCCTAATTATTTTGCAATGTTCATCGTGCCATAACTTTGCATCTGTAGATCCGTTTTGGGCGTGTAGCATATTATAATGTTCGTCTCAGAGAGTACATCATTTCATATCATTGCATCATTTTCATTGGAGCTCATCTTGATGACCGAACTGCTGTTGGAATAGTGCTATTTGAGTTAATTCTCAGATCTGCTACACCAAATAGCTATTTGTCATTTTTGCCATGATTATTGTGTGCATGATATGCCCCTGAGCTCTACATGTGTTTTGTTATATGCTTTGCCATCTTTCTAGAGGTGCTATCCATGTATTTTTGTGATATGTGTGGTGACTAGCACAAGTTTGCCAAGTAGTGCATTCGTTAATGCTGATTTCAGGGACTTTGCAATTCCACTACGTCCTTGATCTGATTTTATCAATATGCCATATGTTCATGTTGTTTCCTAGTGATACGTGCCTCTTTTGAGGATGATCAGTAAGGATGATTTGTTAATCTTATAGTGCTCTATCCATACATGTCTTTGTTTGAAATTATGGAGCACCCTAGCTTGAGTCAATCGAGCTCTACTTTTGCTATTTCGTGAAACTGGGCAGATTGTCTACTTGTTAGCGATTTTGCCGAGGATGTTGTTGTTGATCCGTGCATGCTATGTTGTTGTTCTTGCCATGTCTAGCTTATACAATGTGTAATCTTGTTGGGTGTATGCTTATATTGTCATGCCTTGCTCTGTAGCGAGTGCATCGAGCTCGTAAACATGCCTACTTGCTATCATATTTGCATGCTCTAGTTTTTCACAAAGTCTGAGATCTGATTATGTTTTTGCCATGTTCACATGCTTGCAATTGTATTTTCTGATCCCTTTTGGCTCAAGGTCACTAAGGGACTTTTGTTAAGCTCTTTGGGTAGCTCCATTCTATGCTTTACTTTGCCATGTTAATTTCCTGTAGCATATAGTTTTCGTGCTCCAAAGTGTGCTACCTGATCTGAAATTCCAGGCTTGTGTTAATTTCACTAAGTCTGAAACCTGTTTACCAACTGCTCTTTTGCCATGCTTGTTTGAACCTGTTAATGGATGAATTGGCCATAGCTCAGTGTTCATATTTTGTTAATCTTTATGAGTGGATCCCTGCCATGTATTTTTTTGCCATGTTTGAGTGCTATAGCATAATTAACTTGTGGCATTTAGATGGCTACTTGCTGTTTATCGCAGACCGGTGCCATATTTGTTTTGCTTGCCATTTCCAAACCGTGCCTCCGATTCTGATGTTCTTTATATCGATTTCAACCAAAATCACCTCACCTTTCCAGTGGCACACTTGGATTTCCATGTTGAGGCCAGGTTCCATCATTCCTTGTCAAATCTTGCTTATGCATCACATATCGCATCCCGCATAGCATACCATGTTTGCATCATGTTGTTTGGGCTTTGCACGTGGTTGATTGTGTTCCTTTTTCTTGTTTGTATTCTTTGGGTAGAGCCGGGAGACGAGTTCGCTAACGAGGAGCCCGTTGAGTTTGCTTTCGAGGATCCAGTCAACTCTGACAACTTTGCAGGCAAGATGATCATACCCTCGAAATCACTTCTATCTTTGCTTTGCTAGATGCTCGCTCTTTTGCTATGCCTATGCTACGATGCCTACCACTTTCTTATCATGCCTCCCAAATTTCCATGTCAAACCTCTAACCCACCATGTCCTAGCAAACCGTTGATTGGCTATGTTACCGCTTTGCTCAGCCCCTCTTATAGCGTTGCTAGTTGTAGGTGAAGATTGGAGATCGTTCCTGGTTGGAACATTATTTTTCTTGGTGGGTTATCATTATATTATCTTGTTATCTTAATGCATCTATATACTTGGTAAAGGGTGGAAGGCTCGGCCGTTTGCCTAGTCTTTAGTTCCACTCTTGCCGCCCTTGTTTTCGTCATATCAGTGTTATGTTCCCGGATTTTGCGTTCCTTACGCGGTTGGGTAATAATGGGAACCCCTTGACAGTTCGCCTTGAATAAAACTCTTCCAGCAATGCCCAACCTTGGTTTTACCATTTGCCACCTAGTATTTTTTCCCTTGGGTTTCCGGAGCCCAAGGGTCATCTTATTTAAACCCCCCCGGGCCAGTGCTCTTCTGAGTGTTGGTCCACCTCGTCAGCCGTCGGTGGCCACCAGGGGCAACTCTGGGATGGCCTACCGGAAGTTTAGACAATCTGAGTGTGCCCTGAGAACGAGATATGTGCAGATCCTATCGGGATTTGTCGGCACATTCGGGCGGTGTTGCTGGATTTGTTTTAACTTGTCGAAGTTGTCTTGTAGAACCCGGATACCGAGTCTGATCGGAATGTCTCGGGAGAAGGTATATCCTTCGTTGACCGTGAGAGCTTGTCATGGGCTAAGTTGGGACTCCCCTGCAGGGATTTGAACTTTCGATAGCCGTGCCCGCGGTTATGGGCAGATGGGAATTTGTTGATATCCGGTTGTAGATAACTTGAACCTTAACTTAATTAAAATGAATCAACTGAGTGTGTTACCGTGATGGTCTCTTCTCGGCGGAGTCCAGGAAGTGAACACGGTGTTGGAGTAATGTTTGTCGTTGTGTGTTCTATAGTTATTCGTTCGTGCATTGCCTTCTCTTCTCGCTCTCTTGCGAACAGGTTAGCCACCATATATGCTAGTCGCTTGCTGCAGCTCCACATATTACCTTGCCTTACCTATAAGCTTAAATAGTCTTGATCGCGAGGGTGCGAGATTGCTGAGTCCCCGTGGCTCACAGATTACTTCCAAACCATATGCAGGGCCCGATGACTCCGTTCCAGATGATGCGCTTGAGCTCAAGTGGGAGTTCGACGAAGACTCACGCCGTTACTATGTGTCTTTCCCTGATGATCAGTAGTGGTGCCCAGTTGGGGCGATCGGGACCGTGTCGCATGTTGGGTTGATCTTTTATTTTGGTACCGTAGTCGGACCATGAGTGATTGGATGATGTAATGCTATTTATGTACTTTGTTTGACGTGGCGAGTGTAAGCCAACTATGTACCTTTCCCCTTATTATGTATTACATGGGATGTTGTGAAGATTACCTTACTTGCGACATTGCTTTCAATGCGGTTATGCCTCTAAGTCGTGCTTCGACACGTAGGAGATATAGCCGCATCAAGGGCATTACACGCCACCTCGGGGAAACTTGAGGGCTGGTTTTAGTTGTACGGAGCGCTCATCCGGTGTTTCCCTAAGAACGAGATATTTGCAGCTCCTATAAGGATGTCGGCACATAGGGCGGTCTTGCTGGTCTTGTTTTAGCATTGTCGAAATGTCTTGTAACCGGTATTCCGAGTCTGATCGGGTCTTCCTGGGAGAAGGAATATCCTTCGTTGACCGTGAGAGCTTGTGATAGGCTAAGTTGGGACACCCCTGCAGGGTTTGAATTTTCGAAAGTCATGCCCGTGGTTATGGGCCCATGGGAATTTGTTAATATCCGGTTGTAGAGAACTTGAAACTTAACTTGATTAAAATGCATCAACCGCGTGTGTAGCCGTAATGGTCTATTTCCGGCGGAGTCCGGGAAGTGAACACGGTTCTTTTGTCATGCTTGAACGTATGTAGACTCAGGATCACTTCTTGATCACTTCTAGTTCACGACCGTTGCATTGCTTCTCTTCTTGCTCTTATTTGCGTATGTTAGCCACCATATATGCTTAGTGCTTGCTGTAGCTCCACCTCACTACCCTTTCCTACCCATAAGCTTAAATAGTCTTGATCTCACGGGTGTGAGATTGCTGAGTCCTCGTGGCTCACAGATACTTCCAAACAGTTGCAGGTGCCGATGATACCAGTGCAGGTGACGCAACCAAGCTCAAGTGGCCGTTCGATGAAGATCTTGATCAATGTTTTATGTCTTTTCCGGTTGATCGGTAGTGGAGCCTAGTTGGGACGATCGGGGAACTAGCATTTGGGGTTGTCTTCTTTTATTTTGGTTCCGTAGTCTAAACTTGACTGTATTTTGGATGATGTATGGATTATTCATGTATTCTGAGAAGTGGCGATCGTAAGCCAACTTTTTATCCCATTCTTATTTAGTACATGGGATTGTGTGAAGATTACCCCTCTTGCGACAAACCTACCATGCGGCTATGCCTCTAAGTCGTGCCCCAACATGTGGGACATATAGCCGCATCGTGGGTGTTACAAGTTGGTAATCAGAGCCATCCCCGACTTAGGAGCCCCCTGCTTGATTGAATCACTGACATTGTTGAGTCTAGAACAAAATGTTTTGAGTCTTAGGATTATATATATCGGAGAGCGGGAATCTTTTTACTCCTCAGTCCCTTCGTCGCTCTGGTGAGGCCTCCTGACGTAGAAGTTTTGAATCTTCTCTCCTCAAATTTCACGAAATTTTTTTCAGGATCACGCGGGTATCTCGGAATTGTTCCGATGGTTTTTTGATGAGAACATTGTTGTTGGTGCCTCCTGACATTTAGGGGTTGTGGCAGTGTCCCGGGGAGTTGAGCTCCGAAGTGTTGTCGTCACAATTTTATCGTTGCAGTTCTGGAATACCTGAGTTCGCCGACATCGAAAATCTCTTTTATGCAGTTGTTGGTGAGATAACCTCGACACCACCCAGTACTGGGCGGGAGTTCGAGAGTATTGCCATAACTCGTATAACGACTGCTTTTCGAAGGTTGAGGTAAATGATTTCCGAAGGTTTCTTGGTTATGTATTGAAGGATGGATACAGGTGGATGTAGGAATTGCTAGTTTTGGGTGAGATATTATGCTTCCCCTGTATTCCCAACACCTGATTGCATAACCAGAAAGTTTCGGGAGTTTATAAGTGGGAATCCAAGTATCTCATAGGATAGCTTTTCAATAGACACATGATACGATATGGGATCTATCATATGTTTGTTCCGGCTTATCCTATAAGCCAATCCTTTGTTTTGTTTTGGTTTGTGGTATTCGAGTTGCTTCGAAGTCAAATCTTGATTCCATACCTCTCATAAGCGGTGTTCTCATATTCCTATGTGGATACTAATCCTTCTTGATCGTCGAGGTTGTCATGTCAATTCTTTCCAACCGGCGTGTTTCTCTTCAAGTGGATCCGATCATTTCAACATCCGCAAGATCACCTCTTGGTTTTCCCATTGTTGTTCGTATCATCTGTCCCCAAGTTGCCTTTGTTTTCCTGCCCACCCACCCCTTTTTCTTCAAGGACTCAGATTTTTGAATCAAGTATCCATTTTATTCGTGTGAAGTCTCTTCATTCCTTTCTTTCAATATTCGTATCCAGTGATTCTCATGAATATTCTAAGGGAGCTTCGAGTTTATCATTCTTCGTTCTCCTTTCTTCTCCGGTGGATTCAATTCAAGCTTTCAGTGTTGATCATATTCCTTTTCCTTGTGTCAAATGCTTTCTCATGCCGGTGCACCTCTTAATCATCCACTTCTCGCTATTCTTTTGTTCCGGAGTGCTGAAGATCTCTCAGAAAATTCGTGTTTCCATTGCTAATTCGCTTAAGCTATCTCGAGGTTGTTATCTCATTCAAGTCATTTAATTCAACCAGTGCAACCTCCCCTTTAAAGAATTTGAACGATGTATCTTTTGAGTGGGCCCTAACCCACAGGTATTTTCCCAGGATCTTACCTGACTCTTTTTCTCTTTTCTCGGAGTTATTCTCTAATTCATTTCAAAGTTTGACGTAAGAATGGATTATCATCAAGATCTTTCAAGTTCTTTTCATCGTTGGTTCAACTTTTCTAATTTTCATCCCGGATTATCTCAACAATTCATGGTGGTGTTTCTCGTCGTCATTCTTGGGTTTGTGAAGACCAAAGAAGAGTTTCTCTTAAATCTTGCTCCATTGTCTTCAAGATTCATGATTCTAGCTTGGTGCCATCGTCTCATAATTGGTTTCGGTTGTGAGAATTCTTTTCAACCATCCGGAGCAATTCAGGAGTCTTTTCAGTTTGATTCTCCGGAAGCCATCATTTCAGAAGATTTATTCATTCCAACTTTCAACTCTCGTTCTCAAAATCTTACCGGTGCTTCACCCAAGTATTCGTTAATCAGTTCAAGATCTCTTCTTTATGTTGTATCTAAATTCCCTCAAGTATTTTCATTCATTCTCTAATTCTTCCCGGTGTTTCTTTATCTTTTCTTCATTCATTTTCAATTCTTACGGTGGTTCATTAAAGATTTCTCTTCCTTCGTTATCATATCAATTCATTCGTTCTTTCCAAATCCTACCGGTGGTTCGTTGAAGACCTTCCTCAAGTTTGGCTATATCTTTTCAATCTTTTCAAGAATAAGTAGTATGCCAAATCCATTGCTTGTCATCAAGTTAAGTTGATGAAGGATAAACATACAGTAAATCTTATTCTTGTTTTCTTTGAGGTGATTCTATTCTTTTCTTCTGGAGCTCATTCATGATATCAATTCTTGGTTTCTAGTGTTTCACCTTTTCTTTTCCTGGAGTTCCAAGCTCTCTCTATTATATCATCGTGAAGATCCATCTAAATCATTGCAAGGCTTCAACCTTGTTCTTTTCATCCTTCACTTCTTTTTGTTCATTCTTTTATTACCGGAGTTGTTCATGGAGGCTCTACATGGTGGTTCATCAAGGATTTAATTCCTTCTCGAAGTGTTCATCGAGATTCTTTTCAAAGGAGCTCAAGCATTCTTCATCTTGCATTCTGAAGTGCAATTCTTTCTCACCTATCTTTTCAGGTGGTGTTATGTCGTTCTTGATAATTTTCCTGCATGTTTCATGATTCACATGTCGTCAAGAATGAGATACTTTAAATCCTTCAATCTCCTCGTAGGAGTTATCTTGGCAAAGATTTCACCTAAAGCCTTCCCTAAGGAATGTTGCTGTTGTTGTGCTTCTCAATGACCCAAGCTTGCTCTCTATCCTCTTGGTGGAACAAGTTTTCATCTCTTCGATGATCTCAACCAAGCAACTGTTTCGTTAATGGTAGAATTTCACCTCAAAAATTTTGAGACGTTTTACATAAGCCCACTAAAAGCTTATTCGTTTTTTTGTTGTTTCCCAACAAGTCCGTTATAACGTTCTTGTAAGGGTGCCCTCCAAACTCATTTGTGTCAAAAGTGGGCATTTTCTTCACCATTCTTTCATTCCAATGATCTATCTTCTATTCTTTATTCCGGAGGCATTGTCATGTTGCTCTTCTCTCTCATCATCTCAAGTTGTGAGGATCGTGTTCCTTTCGTTCTTATCCATTCAACTAGAGTGTCGTGCTCTCTATTCACGTTCTCTCATCTTATCAAGTTTTGCATCCCTTCTCAACCGGAGTGCTGTCTGAAATCGTTCTTACCCATTGTGCCATTCTTTGAATAGTTCCGGAGGTAGTGTGTTGTTGACTTCATCAAGTATCCTCATCTTGTCAAGATCATGTTCAATTCCTTCCATTTATAGTCGGAGTGTTGTCCAAATTATATCATTCTTTTTCCTTCTCTATCTTGTTTTAACCGAAGTGTTGTGGCTATCATTCCTCTTCTAACCGGACTCTCATCCAAGTGCTTTCATTTTGCCAAGGCCATATTCTTTACCTTCCATTTCCAACCGGAGTGTTGTCGTAATTGATCCTTATCGTTTCTTGTACATCTCGTTCTACCGGAGTGCTTGCATGTACTTCTTGCCCATTGCAACCCTTTCCGCATGTCTTTCAACCTACAAGGTTCTAGTAATGTTCCTTGTTCCTCTTTTCTAAGAGAGTGTTTCAACTTTGTTCATCTTCATTGCATTCTTTCTTTCAATTTGTTCAACCTCTCAAGGTTCATTGGTTTCACTCGTTTGTCAAAGAAGCAACTTATTTTTACCTCCTCTCTTCCTCTTCCATTTCCCTCTGATGCCATCCTAGATCTCGGGACGAGATCCTCTCATAGTGGTGGAGTGTTGTGACGCCCCGAGACCAATGCGCCAGGTGTCTTCCAGTTTTTCGCTGTTGTTGCCTTGTCTGTCGCTTGCGTGTTGCATCTTGCCATGTCATCATGTGCATTGCATCATCATGTTTTCAAAACTTGCATTCGTCCGGGTTCTCCAAGTTCTCCCCGTTGTCCGTTCTGAGCCCCGACACACTTGCACGCGCCCGCGGCACGTCCAAAATATTATTTTGTAAGTGGTCGGAAAATGTTCTTGGAATGGGTCGAAAGTTGCCATGCGGTGTTGTTATGTTGTCAGTAGGTCGCCTGCCAAATTTCATCGCATTCGGAGTCCGTTTGACGCCTCAATGGATAACTATAGCGGCAATATAGTCGGTCAAACGTCGGAAGTTTTCGGTCTCCGGAAACAGGTGTCGGGCTGCCCATCTTCCTCTCTTCTCAGCCCACTGGTCCACTTGCACAGCCCATCTACGTACCGCCAGGCCCAATCTAACCTCTCTCGTCAGCCCGCGGCCCTCTTCGCGCGCGCGTCCGAAAACTCCCCCGAACCCGACCTGGGTAGCTGTCACCGTTGGACTTAGATCATCCCCAAACATCTACAAAACATCTCCGTTTTTCTTTTTGGACTCCCTAGCCCATTTATTCTGGACCGCCCGATCGCGATCGAAGGATCCAGATCATCCCCCCTTTTTGTATATATATAGTCCCATAGCCCATCTTTAGACCCAAACCCTAAAATCTAGGACATTAATTTGTCCCTTACCCTGCCGCCGCCGCATCTTCATCGGGATCCATCCCGAGCCAACCCGCGCCTCCTTCCCCTGCTCGATTTCGCCACCAAACCAACCAGCCTCCTCTCCCTTGATCCACCCATTCCCGCAGTTCCTCCCTACCGCTTCCAGATCGAGCAAGCTCGATCTCCAGCAACAGCGCCCGAGCGCCTCCTCCTTCCTTCTGTGGTCCGGCAACCGAGCCGAAGCTCAGGCAAATCTCCTCTGCCATGCCCTCTTCTTCTCCTCGTCCCTGCGCCTCTGCTTCCCCGGAGACCAGCCCCATCGCCTGCCCAAGTCCAATCAGAGGCCAGGGATCCTCGCGCATGAAGCCACCGCCTCGTCCCTGCTCCAGAGGAGGACGAGCAGCGCCCGTGCCCGTTGACTGCGTCGCCCCGAGCACCAGTGTTCCAATGCCGGCCCTTCTGTAGCTCTCCAACGCCCACCATGTACTTCCTTCACCGTCCTCCCGACGGAGAGCTCCACCAGCAGCGCCGACAGGCCTCTGGTCCCTTCCCTTTCCTTTTCCTTGCTGAAGCTCTTCCTCTCATGTCGCTCAGCTCTCTCTCCCTTTTGTATTTTCATGGACAGGGGATCAAGCCGCCAGCATGGACTTCCTTCGCTGCCACCTGTTGTCTTGTCCTCTCCCATGCGATGCCGCCCCAAGCGCTAGACACCCGGATCCGCTCCCCTCGCCGGTTTTGCGCCGTCCCCGACCTCCCCTGCTTCTGCTTCGAGCAGGAGGATTTGCTCGCAGCGCCGCCCCACTCCTGTTGACCGTGAGCCTCGTCAGCGCCTCTTGCCTCGCTCGTGGACTGGCCTCCAGGCCGCTGCTGCTTTTCCCCGCTTTGGCCCAGCTAGGCCTCGCTGGCCTAATGTGAGGCCACACCCCAGCGCCCCACCTTTTTGTTTTTTTCTCCTGTTGGCCAGCCTATTGTTTCGGCCTGTATAGTTTTTTTAGGCTCTGGGAATTTCTGTATTTATCCTGAGTCTGCCTGTTTTTTTTCAGAAAACCCCCTAAGTTTCATGCATATCCTAACTCACCAACCATGCATCACATGTAAAAACATTATATATGTAAAATGCCTAGAATTTTGTCTAGTTTCATAATTTTCAACTTTCATCCATGTTTAAAATGTTTAAAATATTGTTTGTTTAAATTTTCTCTAATGCCATGTTAAAATGCTTTAATTCATAACTAATTAACTGTAGCTCCAAATTTAATAAACTTTATATGTAAATGGGGTAGAAAAATGCCTAGTTTAACATGGTGTACTTACTTTGCATGTTTAACAACCCTAAAATATGCTTTAGGTTAGAAAAATACCAAATCTAATATATGCATATGACGATTTTTTCGGTCTTGTTGTTTGTTTTTCCGGCCTCATTTAAACTTGTCTAGATAGGTACTTTTCATATGCTTCACCTCTTGCCATGTTAATAACATTTAATATTGTTGGGTACATAAACGAGAGTGAACTAAATGTTTGAATGTGTTATTTTCTTCAATATGCAACTCATTGCATATTGAGCTCCACTTAATTTGTAGGATTGTTTGTGCATATTGCCTTGGCATGCCTCTTTAAACCGGACATGCATCATACATGGTTGTGCATCATGCCATGTTTATGTGATGATTGTTTACAATGTTGTTTGCTTCTTTCTGGTGTTGCTTCTTCGGGTTAGTTCCGATAACATCGCATTTGGGAGGATCCGTTCGACTACGTCCATTTGTCTTATTCATGGACTCGTTCTTCTTCCTTGCGAGACCTCAAGCAAGATGACCATACCCTTGAAATCACTTCTATCTTTGCTTGCTAGTTGCTCGCTCTATTGCTATGCCGCGATACCTACCACTTGCTATATCATGCCTCCCATATTGCCATGCACTACAAAAAAAGACACATCCGTGACATTTTGGGCCGAACAAATTTTTTTGTCATACATATGACACTTCTATGACGATAATTGTGACAAAACCCGGTATCATCATAGATGTGGTGGGCTCCTACTTCTATGACAAAAAATCATGACAGAAAATGGGCTTTTCTTCCTGGGCGGGCCGGAGGCGCAGCTGCATGACATTCTTTGGGCCGTCCATGACGGAAAAAACCGTGGTAGAAGCGAGGGGGAGGAAAATTTTGGAGAGTTCCTGGTTACGGTGGGAGGTTGGGGGCCGAGCGATGCGCGTTTCTCTCGTACACGTACGCGCGTGTGTGCGAGGCATTGGCTCTAACTGAACCCGAGCGAGGCGTTGGGCTCTAACTGAACCCGAGCGATTGCACTGCAGGCTACATGTTAGTAAACCTGAGCGATCGATCGATGGCTGTTAACTGAACCCGATCGAGCGATTCCTTGGCTACTGCTGCTAACTGAAGCCGATCGATGGGATGAACAGTGAGTGTTGCGGGGGGGGGGGTGGGTGAACAGTGAGCGGTGGCGTTGCCTCTGGATGAACAGGACCCCGTGGTGTGGTGGAGGGCTGGATGAACAGTAGACGGTGGAGGGGTGCCCGTGGAGGGGTGGATGAACAGGACCCCGTGGTGTGGAGGGCAGGATGAATAGTAGACGGTGGAGGGGTGCCCGTGGAGGGGTGGATGAACAGGACCCCGTGGTGTGGAGGGCAGGATGGACAGTAGACAGTGGAGGGGTGCCCGTGGAGGGTTGGTTGAACAGGACCCCGTGGTGTGGAGGGCTGGATGAACAGTAGATGGTGGAGAGGTGGTTGAACAGTAGCCGGTGGAGTAGCGCACGGTTGAGGCTGGATGAACAGGATCCCGTGGAGGCTGGAGGAGGTCGACGGTGGATGACCAGTAGCTCATGGAGGCTGGAGGGGGTCGACGGTGGAGATGAACAGTATCCCGTGGAGTCCCGTTTTGCGGTACGCCACACCCCTCTTGATGAACAGGACCCCCGTTTTGACCGCAGCGCTCCAACACAAGTCCATTTCCTCCGTTTTGCGGTACGCCACACCCCTCCTGATCAACAGGACCCCCGTTTCGACCGTAGGAGGTCCGTTTCCTCCGTTTTGCAGTACGCCACACCCCTCCCGATCAACAGGACCCCCGTTTTGACCGTAGGAGGTCCGTTTCCTCCGTTGTTCGGTACGCCAGGCCACGTTTCCATCGCCTCTTCCGTCCAAGCCCTCTCGATGAACACGACCACGCATTCTGTTCCGACCCGTGAACACGACAACGATGCTGTTTCTCCGTTCCGACCCAGCCATGTACACGAGCCCTCGCCGTACGTATGCGCGAGTGGGCGTTCGAGACCCCGCCCGTATCTACACATACATGGTTGTATTTTCTTTCATGCACCCTGGCCGCCTCTACTACGACACGTGCACGCCTCTACATCCACCAGTATATATGTACGTACACGTTCGCGACCAGAATGACAACGCTACGTACGCTTCGACCAGGTGGGTCGCGACTGTCAGGCACTTCCTTGCCTGCGAAGATGTAGCTGGTGGGTCCTAGCAGTCAGGGGGGCGAAATACGGTGGCCCGTCCGGTGGGTCCCCACTGTCAGGTGGAGGAATAATTATTTTGCACGTAATAAGGAGGCACTTCCTTGCTGCGGCCGTGGACCCAGCTATCAGCCTCTCCACGTACAGTCCACGTCCGATGGAAGTCGTTCCTTGACCACGTTGACCATGCGGCCCCGAGAGCACCAGGGCGGTGGACGACGGCGAGGCCTAGGAAGGGGACAACGCGGAGCCGGGGAAGACGCGACAGTGGATGCCCACGCATAGAGGAGTACGAGGGTTCACTGGTTCGCTGCGCTGTGAGGCTGCCGTCACCGCAGAATAACAGGGGGTGTGGGTGAGTAGATGCATGGCCTGGCCAGCGGTGGGAGTAGTAGGGGCGGTGAGGCCTCCGCCGCATCGCAGCCGGCCATGGGAGGCAGGAGCACGAGGCATGACCGGCGCTCGTTTAGGCGGCTGGAGCAAGAAGACTAGAGGTTGAAGAAGCACTACGGCCGTTGGATGGACATCGTACGGTCACTCGAGCTAGAATCGTGCATATTGACTTAGTTGACAAAGCCCTCCGTCCCCGTCAACTTAGTAGGCGCACAAGTCAGCCTCCCAGCAAGGTGGGTCCCAGCTAGCCGAGGGAGTATTCATTTTTTTTGTGCGTAATAAGGAGGCACTTCCGGTGGGTCCGAGCTGACAGTGGGGGGAACGTTTTTTTCGCGAAATACGGTGGCCCGTCCGGTGGGTCCCAGCAGTCAGGGGGAAACGATTTTTTTCGCAAAATACTGATGGCCCGTCCGGTGGGTCCCTGCTGTTAGGTGGAGGAATAATTATTTTCCGCGTAATAAGGAGGCACTTCCTTGCGGCTGCCGTGGACCCAGCTATCAGCCTCTCCTTGTACAGTATTCTTCTGATGGAATTCAGTCATTGACCACATTGACCACGGCGCGCCGACGGCACCACGGCGGTGGACAACGGCGAGGCCTAGGAAGGGGACGACGCGGAGCCGGGGAAGACACGGCAGTGGATGCCCATGCGGAGAGGAGTACGAGGGTTCACTGGTTCGGTTGTGCTACCGTCGCCACAGAATAACTGGGGGTGTGGGTGAGTGGAGTGGAGAGATGGCCTGGCCAGCGGTGGGAGTAGTATGGGGGCAGTGAGGCCTCCGCGGCAGCACAGCCGGCCACGGGAGGCAGGAGCAGGTGGCACGACCAGCGCTGGTTTGGGCGGCTGGAGCAAGAAGACCAGAGGTTGAAGAAGCACTACGGCCGTTGGATGGACATCGTATGGTCAGTCGAGCTAAAATCGTGCATATTGACTAAGTTGACAAAGCCCTTCATCCCCGTCAACTTAGTAGGCCCACTATACCGGGTCCCAGCTAGCAGGGGGAGTATTCATTTTTTTGTGTATAATAAGGAGGCACTTCCTTGCGTGCGAAGATATAGCTGGTGGGTCCGAGCTGTCAGCGGCGGTAATGTTTTTTTCGTGAAATACAGAGGCCGTTTCGGTGGGTCCCAGATGTCAGGTGGAGGAAATCATTATTTTGCGCATAATATGGAGGCATTTCCTTGCGTGCGGCCATGGACCCAGCTGTCAGCCTCTCCACGTATAGTCCACTTCAGATGCATGTCGGTCGTTGACCACGCCACGCCGAGAGCACCAGGGCGGTGGACGACGGCGAGGCCTAGGAAGGGAACGACACGGAGGCAGGAAATACTCGGCCATTGTTTTAGTTTCCCACGCGGAGGGGAGTACGACAGTACGAGGGTTTACTGGTTCGTCTGCCATCGCCGGAGAATAACAACAGGTGTGGGTGAGTAGAGGGATGGCTAGGCCAGCGATGGGAGTACGGTGGGGCGGTGAGGCCTGCCCGGCAGCACAGCCGGCCGCGGGGGGGGGGGAGGTAGCAGGCAGTCCCGCCGATGCTTGTTTGAGCGGCTGGAGCAGGAAGAGCAGAGATTGAAGAAGCACGACGGCCGTTGGATGGACATCCAATAGTATACAGGCCATCTGTGGAAAGCCTCAAATCTGTGGAAAACAACATACAGCCCATTTGCCATTACTTCAAATAATTTACAGCCCATTTGCTAATTCTTACAGGGTTTTTTGGAGCGCATATTCTTTATGTTAGCATTACAGCCCATATTGTGGCCACGGTTAAAAAATTATATGAAATTTTGCATATGTCAATGCGGTCTAAATTGTTTTTAATCCAGAAATTTCGAATCACATTCAGACTGATTTTAAAAATAAATATATATCAATATAAAATCCAATAAATTGTCCATGCATAAAAATCAATGCAATTTAAAATATCGAAATGAAAAAAAGATATTTGAAAATAATTGCTGGTTTGATGTGTTTTAAAAATGTACAGCCCATTTTTCATTACTGATAGGCCATTTTCTCAGCCAGCTGAATGAAGCTCTCCTCGTCTTGAAAGATTTGCAGGCTAACAGGACTGATAAAGCGACTTATTTGACAAAACACAAAAAAAGAAAAGGCTATCTAGACAGGCCAGAGTGTCCCGCACAGCCCAGTTGACACCCTGCTTCCATCTCAAAATCAAATTAGATAAATGCCACTCCAATTATGATGAGTCATAAAAATGCCACTCCAATTTCCAAACTTTGAAAAATGCCACTGCAATTTTTGCAAACTTTGAAAAACGCCACTGCAGTTTGCAAACTTTGAAAAACGCCACTCCAGAGGTCACGTGCAACAAGTGCGAACAGAAGGGTCACTATGCCAACAAATGCTTCAACCAGAGGCGTCTCCCTCCTCCTCCTCCTCCTCCTCCTGTGAGATCGGCATGTACAGCTGTGGTCAAGCATAACCCCAAGTACACCAAGGTCAACATGGTGAATACAGCTCAGGCAGAGGACTCGTTAAATGTCATCATGGGTAACCTTCCTGTTAACGATGTTCCTGCAAAAGTACTTTTTGACACTGGTGCATCACATTGTTTCATCTCGAGACCTTTTGCATCTAAGCATGGGTGGTATTCTCATGTTTTGCATAAACCGTTAGCGGTTGTCTCTCCGGGTAGATGTTTGCTCGCAAACTACGAGATTCCAGATATTTCTATCATGATGGGTGATTTTAAGTTTCTCGCTTCTCCAATGGTCCTTGGTAACTCGGATATTGATCTTATTCTTAGAATGGACTGGCTTTCTAAGCACAAGGCTCAGCTTGATTGTACAGCCAGGCAGATTCAATTGACTCATTCATCTGAGGATGTAATTGTCTTTGCCACTCGAGATAATACCATCCGCCTGTTTTCTCTCAATGAGAAGGGTGAACTCGATGCCATCTCACAAATCCCAGTTGTTTGTGAATATCAAGACGTCTTTCTAGAAGAGCTTCTAGGAATGCCTCCGCACCGGCCAGTTGAATTCGTCACCGATCTTGAGCCTGGCACGAAACCGGTTTGCAAACGTCCTTACAAGCTCGGACCTGAAGAGTTGAAGGAGCTGAAGAAGCAACTCGATATTCAAGAGTGAATGGGTCTCATCCGACCTAGCTCTTCTCCGTGGGGTTGTGGAGTACTTTTTGTGAAGAAGAAGGATGGAACGGACCGACTTTGTGTTGACTACCATCCATTGAACAAGAAGACTATCAAGAACAAGTACCCACTTCCCAACATCAACGAGCTGTTCGAACAACTCAAAGGTGCCCAAGTATTCTCCAAGCTTGATCTCCGTATGGGCTACCAGCAGATTCGAATTCGTGAGCAAGATATTCCCAAGACGGCTTTCAGAACAAGCTATGGTTCATATGAATACACTGTCATGTCTTTTGGCCTCGTCAACGCTCCTTCAACTTTCTCTCGCATGATGAACTTCATCTTCAACGCCTACACAAATGACTTTGTTTTGGTCTTTCTCGATGACATTCTGGTCTTTTCGAAGAACAAGGAAGATCATGCCAAGAACTTGCGTTTGGTGCTCGATAAGCTCAGGGAACATCAATTCTACGCCAAGTTCTCAAAGTGCGAGTTTTGGCTCGATGAGGTTCTCTATCTTGGGCATATCATCTCTGCCAACGGCATTGCGGTGAATCCTGAGAAGGTGTCTGCAATTGTGAATTGGGAACCACCTCAGAACGTGAAGCAACTCCGTAGCTTCCTCGGTCTCGCAAGCTACTGTCGAAGGTTCGTGGAGAACTTTTCAAAGATCGCGAAGCCTCTTTCAAACCTTCTCCAGAAGCACGTCAAGTACGTTTGGTCTTCGGAATGTGACATCGCTCTCAACACTTTGAAAGAGAAATTGGTCACTGCTCCAGTTCTGACTCCTCCTTATGAATCCAAACCATTTGAGGTCTTCTGCGATGCCTCTCTTCAAGGTCTTGGTGCAGTGTTGATGCAAGAGAATAAAGTTGTGGCTTATACCTCTTGCCAGTTGAAGCCCAACGAGAAGAACTACCCCACTCATGACCTCGAGTTGGCGGCAGTTGTGCATGCTCTTTTGACTTGGAGACATCTCTTGTTGGGAAGAAAAGTGGACATCTTCACTGACCACAAGAGTCTCAAGTACATCTTCACTCAGCCTAATCTCAACCTCAGGCAGACTCGTTGGGTCGAAATGATTCAAGAGTATAATCCGAGTATCAAGTATACTCCAGGCAAGGCCAATGTGATTGCTGACGCTTTGAGCAGGAAGGCTTACTACAATAGTCTGATTCTCAAGCCTTACCAACCCGAGCTTTGTGAAGCTTTCCGCAAACTCAATTTGCAAGTTGTTCCTTAAGGTTTCCTCGCCAACCTTCAAGTCTCTCCTATCTTGGAAGACCAGATTCGCGAGGCTCAACTTCTTGATGCTATGGTGAAGAAGGTGAAGATTGGGATTACCAAGAGTCAACCCAAGTACAAGTGCTACCGCCTTGATGACAAGGATACTCTCTTCTTCGAGGATCGTATTGTTGTGCCCAAAGGTGACCTTCGTAAAGTGAACATGAATGAGGCTAACAATTCACTCCTCTCCATCCACCCTTTGAGTACGAAGATATATCAGGACCTCAAGCAGGCTTATTGGTGGACTCAAATGAAGCGAGAGATTGCTAAGTTCGTGAATGAGTGTGATGTCTGCAGAACAATGAAGGCAGAACACCAAAGGCCAGCTGGTCTCCTCCAACCTGTTGCCATTCCAGAATGGAAGTTTGACCACATTGAGATGGACTTCATGACTGGGTTTCCAAAGTACAAGCGTGGCAATGATGCTATATTCGTTGTCATCGACAAACTCACTAAAGTGGCTCACTTTCTGCCTATCAAAGAGTCAATCACTGCAGCTCAATTGGCGGAGCTCTATACCTCTCGGATTGTCTCTCTGCACGGTATTCCACAGGTGATCTCTTCAGACCGTGGCAGCATCTTTACCTCCAAGTTTTGGGATTCTTTTTAGAAGGCCCTGGGCACCAACATCTGCTTCAGCACGGCTTTCCATCCTCAAACTAGCGGTCAAGTCGAGCGTGTCAATTAGATTCTTGAAGATATGCTCAGGGCTTGTGTGATCTCCTTCGGCATGAAGTGGGAAGATTGTCTTCCATATGCCGAATTCTTCTACAACAACAGTTTTCAAGCAAGTTCGGGCAAGGCCCCATTCGAAATTCTGTATGGCAGGAAGTGTCGTACCCCTCTCAACTGGTCTAAAACTGGTGAACGTCAGCTTCTTGGAAATGACTTAATCACAGAGGCAGAGGAAATGTGCAAAGTCATTCGTGATAACCTCAAAGCAGCGCAATCGCGCCAGAAGAGCTACTATGATAGTAATCACCGCGATTTGGCTTTCAAGATCGGAGATCATGTCTATCTCCACGTCTCTCCAATGAAAGGTACTCGTCGCTTCGGTATCAAAGGGAAGCTTGCCCCTAGATATGTGGGTCCTTTCAAGATCGTCAGCAAGAGAGGCGACCTCACCTATCAACTCGAGCTTCCTTCAAACTTTGCAAATGTGCACGACGTGTTCCATGTCTCTCAGCTCCGGAAGTGCTTCAAAACTGCTGATCGCACCGTCAACTTCAAAGACATTGATCTCCAAGAAGATATCTCTTATCGTGAGCACCCCGTTGCTATTCTTAAAGAGACTGAACGCAAGACTCGCAATAAGTCAATCAAATTCCTCAAAGTCAAGTGGTCACATCATTCCGACCGTGAAGCCACCTGGGAACGCGAGGATCACCTCCGTTCTGAGTACCCGGCGTTCTTCCAATCCTAGATCTCGGGACGAGATCCTTTCGTAGTGGTGGAGTGTTGTAACACCCCGGATGTAATTTACCTAATATGTACTCCAACTCTTGCCGTTTCCGGCGCTAAGTTATTTTATTTTCTCGGGTTCGGGTTTTTGTCTCCATGTGTTGTTGTCGTTGTCATGCATCTCATATCATGTCATCATGTGCATTGCATTTGCATACGTGTTCGTCTCATGCATCCGAGCATTTTTTCCGTTGTCCGTTTTGCATTCCGGCGCTCCTATCTTCTCCGGTGGTCCTTTCTACCTTCCTTTCATGTGTGGGGGCTAAACATTTCCGGATTGGACCGAGACTTGCCAAGCGGCCTTGGTTTACTACCGGTAGACCGCCTGTCATGTTTTGTACCATTTGAACTTCGTTTGATGCACCAACGGTTAACCGAGGGACCGAGAAGGCCTCGTGTGTGTTGCAGCCCAACACCCCTTCAATTTGGCCCAAAACCCACCAAAACCTTCTCCATCATCTAGAGCGTTTGATCACGATTGTGTCACCGAAAACCGCACCTCATTTGGACTCTCCTAGCTTCTCCTATGCCTATATAAAGGCCCCCCTCCGAAATTCACGGGTCTCCCCTCCCCCCTAAACCCTAGATCCACTCCTCCGCGCGGCCGGACACGTCCGCCGACCGCCGGACACATCCGCCGCTCGCCCGGACCAACCACACGCTGCCACACGTCCCAGCCGGCGCCCCACTTCGCCGCGAACCGCGCCGGCCCGCGATGCCCGCCGCGGGCCCTCCTCGACGCCGTCCGGGCCAGAGGCTCCCCGCGCCGCGCCGCCCCTCTTCCCCAGCTCCGACGCCCAAGCCACCGCACCGCCGCCGACCTCCGCCCGCTCCGGCCGCCGCGGCCATCACCGCCATCCGCGCCTCGCCGCCTTACTCCTCCTCCTCCGCCGCAGCCGCACCTCCCCGCCACCCTCTCCGGCTCGGATCCGGCGGGATCCGGTGCCCCGACCTCGCAGGCCCTCTTCTCCGACCTCCGGCGACCCTCCGGCGAACTCCGAGCTCTGTGCACTACAGTAACTCCGGCAAGATCCCGATCTGGATCTGAGATCTAAATCCCGAGGGTTGACTTTCTCCCGAAACCCTAATTATTTTGCACTGTTCATCGTGTCGTAACTTTGCATCCGTAGATCCGTTTTGGGCGTGTAGCATATTATAATGTTCGTCTCAGAGAGTACATCATTTCATATCATTGAATCATTTTCATTTGAGCTCATCTTGATGACCGAACTGCTGTTGGAAGAGTGCTATTTGAGTTAATTCTCAGATCTGCTGCACCAAATAGCTATTTGTCATTTTTGCCATGATTATTGTGTGCATGATATGCCCCTGAGCTCTACATGTGTTTTGTTATATGCTTTGCCATCTTTCCAGAGGTGCTATCCATGTATTTTTGTGATATGTGTGGTGACTAGCACAAGTTTGCCAAGTAGTGCATTCGTTAATGCTGATTTCAGGGACTTTGCAATTCCACTACGTCCTTGATCTGTTTTTATCAATATGCCATATGTTCACGTTGTTTCCTAGTGATACGTGCCTCTTTTGAGGATGATCAGTAAGGATGATTTGTTAATCTTGTAGTGCTCTATCCATCCATGTCTTTGTTTGAAATTATGGAGCACCCTAGCTTGAGTCAATCGAGCTCATCTTTTGCTATTTCGTGAAACTGGGCAGATTATCTACTTGTTAGCGATTTTGCCGAGGAAGTTGTTGTTGATCCGTGCATGCTATGTTGTTGTTCTTTCCATGTCTAGCTTATACAATGTGTACTCTTGTTGGGTGTATGCTTATATTGTCATGCCTTGCTCTGTAGCGAGTGCATCGAGCTCGTAAACATGCCTACTTGCTATCATATTTGCATGCTCCAGTTTTTCACCAAGTCTGAGATCTAATTATGTTTTTGCCTTGTTCACATGCTTGCAATTGTATTTTCTGATCCCTTTTGGCTCAAGGTCACTAAGGGACTTTTGTTAAGCTATTTGAGTAGCTCCATTCCATGCTTTACTTTGCCATGTTAATTTCCTATAGCATATAGTTTTCGTGCTTCACAGTGTGCTACCTGATCTGAAATTCCAGGCTTGTGTTAATTTCACTAAGTCTGAAACCTGTTTACCAATTGCTCTTTTGCCATGCTTGTTTGAACCTGTTAGTGGATGAATTGGCCGTAGCTCAGTGTTCATCTTTTGTTAAGCTTTATGAGTGGATCCCTGCCATGTATTTTTTTCCATGTTTGAGTGTTGTAGCATAATTAACTTGTGGCATTTAGATGGCTACTTGCTGTTTATCGCAGACCGGTGCCATATTTGTTTTGCTTGCCATTTCCAAACCGTGCCTCCGATTCCGATGTTCTTTATATCGATTTCAACCAAAATAACCTCACCTTTCCAGTGGAACACTTGGATTTCCATGTTGAGGCCAGGTTCAATCATTCCTTGTCAAATCTTGCTTATGCATCACATACCGCATCCCGCATAGCATACCATGTTTGCATCATGTTGTTTGGGCTTTGCACGTGGTTGATTGTGTTCCTTTTGCTTGTTTGTCTTGTTTGGGTAGAGCCGGGAGATGAGTTCGCTAACGAGGAGCCCGTTGAGTTTGCTTTCGAGGATCCAGTCAACTCTGACAACTTTGCAGGCAAGATGATCATACCCTCGAAATCACTTCTATCTTTGCTTTGCTAGATGCTCGCTCTTTTGCTATGCCTATGCTACGATGCCTACCACTTTATTATCATGCCTCCCAAATTGCCATGTCAAACCTCTAACCCGCCATGTCCTAGCAAACCGTTGATTGGCTATGTTACCGCTTTGCTCAGCCCCTCTTATAGCGTTGCTAGTTGTAGGTGAAGATTGGAGATCGTTCCTTGTTGGAACATTATTTTTCTTGTTGGGTTATCATTATATTATCTTATTATCTTAATGCATCTATATACTTGGTAAAGGGTGGAAGGCTCGGCCTTTTGCCTAGTGTTTAGTTCCACTCTTGCCACCCTAGTTTCCGTCATATCGGTGTTATATTCCCAGATTTTGCGTTCGTTACACGGTTGGGTAATAATGGGAACCCCTTGACAGTTCACCTTGAATAAAACTCTTCCAGCAATGCCCAACCTTGGTTTTACCATTTGCCACGTAGTATTTTTTTCCCTTGGGTTTCCGGAGCCCAAGGGTCATCTTATTTAAACCCCCCCGGGCCAGTGCTCTTCTGAGTGTTGGTCCACCTCGTCAGCCACCGGTGGCCACCAAGGGCAACTCTGGGCTGGCCTACCGGAAGTTTAGACAATCTGAGTGTGCCCTGACAACAAGATATGTGCAGATCCTATTGGGATTTGTCGGCACATTCGGGCGGTGTTGCTGGATTTGTTTTAACTTGTCGAAGTTGTCTTGTAGAACCGGGATACCGAGTCTGATCGGAATGTCTCGGGAGAAGGTATATTATTCATTGACCGTGAGAGCTTGTCATGGGCTAAGTTGGGACTCCCCTATAGGGATTTGAACTTTCGAAAGCCGTGCCCGCGGTTATGGGCAGATGGGAATTTGTTAATATCCGGTTGTAGATAACTTGAACCTTAACTTAATTAAAATGAATCAACTGAGTGTGTTACCGTGATGGTCTCTTCTCGGCGGAGTCCGGGAAGTGAACATGGTTTTGGAGTAATGTTTACCGTTGGGTGTTCTATAGTTATTCGTTCGTGCATTGCCTTCTCTTCTCGCTCTCTTGCGAACAGGTTAGCCACCATATATGCTAGTCGCTTGTTGCAGCTCCACATATTACCTTGCCTTACCTATAAGCTTAAATAGTCTTGATCGCGAGGGTGCGAGATTGCTGAGTCCCCGTGGCTCATAGATTACTTCCAAACCAGAAGCAGGGCCCGATGACTCCGTTCCAGATGATGCACTTGAGCTCAAGTGGGAGTTCGATGAAGACTCACGCCGTTACTATGTGTCTTTCCCTGATGATCAGTAGTGGTGCCCAGTTGGGGCGATCGGGACCGTGTCGCATGTTGGGTTGATCTTTTATTTTGGTACCGTAGTCGGACCATGAGTGATTGGATGATGTAATGCTATTTATGTACTTTGTTTGACGTCGCGAGTGTAAGACAACTATGTACCTTTCCCCTTATTATGTATTACATGGGATGTTGTGAAGATTACCTTACTTGCGACATTGCTTTCAATGCGGTTATGCCTCTAAGTAGTGCTTCGACACGTAGGAGATATAGCCGCATCAAGGGCGTTACACGCCACCTCGGGGAAACTTGAGGGCTGGTTTTAGTTGTACGGAGCGCTCATCCGGTGTTGCCCTAAGAACGAGATATTTGCAGCTCCTATAAGGATGTCGGCACATCGGGCGGTCTTGCTGGTCTTGTTTTAGCATTGTCGAAATGTCTTGTAACCGGTATTCCGAGTCTGATCGGGTCTTCCTGGGAGAAGCAATATCCTTCGTTGACCGTGAGAGATTGTGATGGGCTAAATTGGGACACCCCTGCAGGGTTTGAATTTTCGAAAGTCGTGCCCGCGGTTATGGGCATATGGGAATTTGTTAATATCCGGTTGTAGAGAACTTGAAACTTAACTTGATTAAAATGCATCAACCGCGTGTGTAGCCGTCATGGTCTCTTTCCGGCGGAGTCCAGGAAGTGAACACGGTTCTTGTGTCATGCTTGAACGTAAGTAGACTCAGGATCACTTCTTGATCACTTCTAGTTCACGACCGTTGCATTGCTTCTCTTCTTGCTCTTATTTGCGTATGTTAGACACCATATATGCTTAGTGCTTGTTGTAGCTCCACCTCACTACCCTTTCCTACCCATAAGCTTATATAGTCTTGATCTCGCGGGTGTGAGATTGCTGAGTCCTCGTGGCTCACAGATACTTCCAAACAGTTGCAGGTGCCGATGATACCAGTGCAGGTGACGCAACCAAGCTCAAGTGGCCGTTCGATGAAGATCTTGATCGATGTTTTATGTCTTTTCCGGTTGATCGGTAGTGGAGCCTAGTTGGGACGATCGGGGAACTAGCATTTGGGGTTGACTTCTTTTATTTTGGTTCCGTAGTCTGACCTTGATTGTATTTTGGATGATGTATGGATTATTCATGTATTCTGAGAAGTGGCGATCGTAAGCCAACTTTTTATCCCATTCTTATTCAGTTCATGGGATTGTGTGAAGATTACCCCTCTTGCGACAAACCTAGCATGCAGCTATGCCTCTAAGTCGTGCCCCAACATGTGGGAGATATAGCCGCATCGTGGGTGTTACAAGTTGGTAATCAGAGCCATCCCCGACTTAGGAGCCCCCTGCTTGATTGAATCACTGACATTGTTGAGTCTAGAACAAAATGTTTTGAGTCTTAGGATTATATATATCGGAGAGCGGGAATCTTTTTACTCCTCAGTCCCTTCGTCGCTCTGGTGAGGCCTCCTGACGTAGAAGTTTTGACTCTTCTCTCCTCAAATTTCACGAAATTTTTTTAGGATCACGCGGGTATCTCGGAATCGTTCCGATGGTTTTTTGATGAGAACATTGTTGTTGGTGCCTCCTGACATTTAGGGGTTGTGGCAGTGTCCTGGGGAGTTGAGCTCCGAGGTGTTGTCGTCACAATTTTATCATTGCAGTTCTGGAATACCTGAGTTCGCCGACATCGAAAATCTCTTTTATGCAGTTGTTGGTGAGATAACCTCGACGCCACCCAGTACTGGGCGGGAGTTCGGGAGTATTGCCATAACTCGTATAACGGATGCTTTTCGAAGGTTGAGGTAAATGATTTCCGAAGGTTTCTTGGTTATGTGTTGAAGGATGGATACAGCTGGATGTAGGAATTGCTAGTTTTGGGTGAGATATTATGCTTCCCCTGTAGCCCCAACACCTGATTGCATAACCAGAAAGTTGCGGGAGTTTATAAGTGGGAATTCAAGTATCTCATAGGATAGCTTTTCAACAGACACATGATACGATATGGGATCTATCATATGTTTGTTCCGGCTTATCCTATAAGCCAATCCTTTGTTTTGTTTTGGTTTGTGGTATTCGAGTTGCTTCGAAGTCAAATCTTGATTCCATACCTCTCATAAGCGGTGTTCTCATATTCCTATGTGGATACTAATCCTTCTTGATCGTCGAGGTTGTCATGTCAATTCTTTCCAACCGGCGTGTTTCTCTTCAAGTGGATCCGATCATTTCAACATCCGCAAGATCACCTCTTGGTTTTCCCAATGTTGTTCGTTTCATCTGTCCCCAAGTTGCCTTTGTTTTCCTGCCCACCCACCCCTTTTTCTTCGAGGACTCAGATTTCTGAATCAAGTATCCATTTTATTCATGTGAAGTCTCTTCATTCCTTTCTTTCAATATTCGTATCCGGTGATTCTCATGAATATTCTAAGGGAGCTTCGAGTTTATCATTCTTCGTTCTCCTTTCTTCTCCGGTGGATTCAATTCAAGCTTTCAGTTGATCATATTCCTTTTCCTTGTGTCAAATGCTTTCTCATGCCGGTGCACCTCTTAATCATCCACTTCTCGCTATTCTTTTGTTCTAGAGTGCTGAAGATCTCTCAGAAAATTCGTGTTTCCATTGCTAATTCTCTTAAGCTATCTCGAGGTTGTTATCTCATTCAAGTCATTTAATTCAACCAGTGCAACCTCCCCTTTAAAGCATTTCAACGATGTATCTTTTGAGTGGGCCCTAACCCACAGGTATTTTCCCAGGATCTTACCTGACTCTTTTTCTCTTTTCCTGGAGTTATTCTCTAATTCATTTCAAAGTTTGACGTAAGAATGGATTATCATCAAGATCTTTCAAGTTCTTTTCATCGTTGGTTCAACTTTTCTAATTTTCATCCCGGAGTATCTCAACAATTCATGGTGGTGTTTGTCGTCGTCATTCTTGGGTTTGTGAAGACCAAAGAAGAGTTTCTCTTAAATCTTGCTCCATTGTCTTCAAGATTCGTGATTCTAGCTTGGTGCCATCATCTCATAATTGGTTTCGATTGTGAGAATTCTTTTCAACCATCCGGAGCAATTCAGGAGTCTTTTCAGTTTGATTTTCCGGAGGCCATCATTTCAGAAGATTTATTCATTCCAACTTTCAACTCTCGTTCTCGAAATCTTACCGGCGCTTCACCCAAGTATTCGTTAATCAGTTCAACATCTCTTCTTTATGTTGTATCTAAATTCCCTCAAGTATTTTCATTCATTCTCTAATTCTTCCCGGTGTTTCTTTATCTTTTCTTCATTCATTTTCAATTCTTATGGTGGTTCATTAAAGATTTCTCTTCCTTCGTTATCATATCAATTCATTCGTTCTTTCCAAATCTTACCGGTGGTTCGTTGAAGACCTTCCTCAAGTTTGGCTATATCTTTTCAAACTTTTCAAGAAGAATAAGTAGTATGCCAAATCCGTTGCTTGTCATCAAGTTAAGTTGATGAAGGATAAACATACAGTAAATCTTATTCTTGTTTTCTTTGAGGTGATTCTATTCTTTTCTTCTGCAGCTCATTCATGATATCAATTCTTGGTTTCTAATGTTTCACCTTTTCTTTTCCTGGAGTTCCAAGCTCTCTCTATTATATCATCGCGAAGATCCATCTAAATCATTGCAAGGCTTCAACCTTGTTCTTTTCATCCTTCACTTCTTTTTGTTCATTCTTTTATTACCGGAGTTCTTCGTGGAGGCTCTACATGGTGGTTCATCAAGGATTTAATTCCTTCTCGAAGTGTTCATCGAGATTGTTTTCAAAGGAGCTCAAGCATTCTTCATCTTGCATTCCGAAGTGCAATTCTTTCTCGCCTATCTTTTCAGGTGGTGTTATGTCCTTCTTGATAATTTTCCTGCATGTTTCATGATTCACATGCCGTCAAGAATGAGATACTTTAAATCCTTCAATTTCTTCGTTGGAGTTATCTTGGCAAAGATTTCACCTAAAGCCTTCCCTAAGGAATGTTGTTGTTGTGGTGCTTCTCAATGACCCAAGCTTGCTCTCTATCCTCTTGGTGGAACAAGTTTTCATCTCTTCGATGATCTCAACCAAGCAACTGTTTCGTTAGTGGTAGAATTTCACCTCAAAAATTTTGAGACGTTTTACATAAGCCCACTACAAGCTTATTCGTTTTGTTGTTGTTTTCCAACAAGTCCGTTATAACGTTCTTGTAAGGGTGCCCTCCAAACACATTTGTGTCAGAAGTGGGCGTTTTCTTCACCATTCTTTCATTCCAATGATATATCTTCTATTCTTTATTCCGGAGGCATTGTCATGTTGCTCTTCTCTCTCATCATCTCAAGGTGTGAGGATCGTGTTCCTTTCGTGCTTATCCATTCAACCAGAGTGTCGTGCCCTCTATTCAAGTTCTCTCATCTTATCAAGTTTTGCATCCCTTCTCAACCTGAGTGCTGTCTGAAATCGTTCTTACCCATTGTGCCATTCTTTCAATAGTTCCGGAGGTAGTGTGTTGTTGATTTCATCAAGTATCCTCATCTTGTCAAGATCATGTTCGATTCCTTCCATTTATAGTCGAAGTGTTGTCCAAATTATATCATTCTTTTTCCTTCTCTATCTTGTTTTAACCGAAGTGTTGTGGCTATCATTCCTCTTCTAACCGGACTCTCATCCAAGTGCTTTCATTTTGCCAAGCTCATATTCTTTACCTTCCATTTCCAACCGGAGTGTTGTCGTAATTGATCCTTGTCGTTTCTTGTACATCTCGTTCTACCGGAGTGCTTGCATGTACTTCTTGCCCATTGCAACCCTTTCGGCATGTCTTTCAACCTACAAGGTTCTAGTAATGTTCCTTGTTCCTCTTTTCTAAGAGAGTGTTTCAACTTTGTTCATCTTCATTGCATTCTTTCATTCAATTTGTTCAACCTCTCAAGGTTCATTGGTTTCACTCGTTTGTCAAAGAAGCAACTTAGTTTTACCTCCTCTCTTCCTCTTCCATTTCCCTCTGATGCCATCCTAGATCTCGGGACGAGATCCTCTCATAGTGGTGGAGTGTTGTGACGCCCCGAGACCAATGCGCCAGGTGTCTTCCTGTTTTTCGCTGTTGTTGCCTTGTCTATCGCTTGCGTGTTGCATCTTGCCATGTCATCATGTGCATTGCATCATCATGTTTTCAAAACTTGCATTCGTCCGGGTTCTCCAAGTTCCCCCCGTTGTCCGTTCTGAGCCCCGACACACTTGCACGCGCCTGCGGCACGCCCAAAATATTATTTTATAAGTGGCCAGAAAATGTTCTTCGAATGGGTCGAAAGTTGCCATGCGGTGTTGTTATGTTGTCAGTAGGTCGCCTGCCAAATTTCATCGCATTCGGAGTCCGTTTGACGCCTCAATGGATAACTATAGCGGCAATATAATCGGTCAAACGTCGGACGTTTTCGGTCTCCGGAAACAGGTGTCGGGCTGCCCATCTTCCTCTCTTCTCAGCCCACTGGTCCACTTGCACAGCCCATCTACCTACCGCCAGGCCCAATCTAACCTCTCTCGTCAGCCCGCGGCCCTCTTCGCGCGCGCGTCCAAAAACTCCCCCGAACCCGACCTGGGTAGCTGTCACCGTTGGACTTAGATCATCCCCAAACATCTACAAAACATCTCCGTTTTTCTTTTTGGAATCCCTAGCCCATTTAATCCGGACCGCCCGATCGCGATCGAAGGATCCAGATCATCCCCCCTTTTTGTATATATATAGTCCCATAGCCCATCTTTAGACACAAACCCTAAAATCTAGGACATTTGTCCCTTACCCTGCCGCCGCCGCATCTTCATCGGGATCCATCCCGAGCCAACCCGCGCCTCCTTCCCCTGCTCGATTTTGCCACCAAACCAACCAGCCTCCTCTCCCTCGATCCACCCATTCCCGCAGTTCCTCCCCACCGCTTCCAGATCGAGCAAGCTCGATCTCCAGCAACAGCGCCCGAGCGCCTCCTCCTTCCTTCTGTGGTCCGGCAACCGAGCCGAAGCTCAGGCAAATCTCCTCCGCCATGCCCTCTTCTTCTCCTCGTCCCCGCGCCTCTGCTTCACCGGAGACCGGCCCCGTCGCCTGCCCAAGTCCAATCAGAGGCCAGCGATCCTCGCGCATGAAGCCACCGCCTTGTCCCTGCTCCAGAGGAGGACGAGCAGCGCCCGTGCCCGTTGACTGTGTCGCCCCGAGCACCAGTGTTCCAAGGCCGGCCCGTCTGTAGCTCTCCAACGCCCACCATGTACTTCCTTCGTCGTCCTCCCGCCGGAGAGCTCCACCAGCAGCGCCGCCAGGCCTCTGGTCCCTTCCCTTTCCTTTTCCTTGCTGAAGCTCTCCCTCTCATGTCGCTCAGCTCTCTCTCCCTTTTGTATTTTCATGGACAGGGGATCAAGCCGCCACCATGGACTTCCTTCGCCGCCAACTGTTGTCTTGTCCTCTCCCATGCGATGCCGCCCCAAGCGCTAGACGCCCGGATCCACTCCCCTCGCCGGTTTTGCGCCGTCCCCGACCTCCCCTGCTTCTGCTTCGAGCAGGAGGATTCGCTCGCAGCGTCGCCCCGGTCCTGTTGACCGCGAGCCTCGTCAGCGCCTCTTGCCTCGCTCGTGGACTGGCCTCCAGGCCGCTGCTGGTTTTCCCTGCTTTGGCCCAGCTAGGCCTCACTGGCCCAATGTGAGGCCACACCCCAGCGCCCCACCTTTTTGTTTTTTCTCCTGTTGGCCAGCCTGTTGTTTCGGCCTGTATAATTTTTTTAGGCTCTGGGAATTTCTGTATTTATCCTGAGTCTGCCTGTTTTTTTCCAGAAAACCCCCTAAGTTTCATGCATATCCTAACTCACCAACCATGCATCACATGTAAAAACATTATATATGTAAAATGCCTAGAATTTTGTCTAGTTTCATAATTTTCAACTTTCATCCATGTTTAAAATGTTTAAAATATTGTTTGTTTAAATTTTCACTAATGCCATGTTAAAATGCTTTAATTCATAACTAATTAACCGTAGCTCCAAATTTAATAAACTTTATATGTAAATGGGGTAAAAAATGCCTAGTTTAACATGGTGTACTTACTTTGCATGTTTACCAACTCTAAAATATGCTTTAGGTCAGAACAATTCCAAATCTAATATATGCATATGACGATTTTTACGGTCTTGTTGTTTGTTGTTCCGGCCTCATTTAAACTTGTCTAGATAGGTACTTTTCATATGCTTCACCTCTTGCCATGTTAATAACATTTAATATTGTTGGGTACATAAACGAGAGTGAACTAAATGTTTGAATGTGTTATTTTCTTCAATATGCAACTCATTGCATATTGAGCTCCACTTAATTTGTAGGATTGTTTGTGCATATTGCCATGGCATGCCTCTTTAAACCGGACATGCATCATACATGGTTGTGCATCATGCCATGTTTATGTGATGGTTGTTTACAATGTTGTTTGCTTCTTTTCGGTGTTGCTTCTTCGGGTTAGTTTCGATAACATCGCATTTGGGAGGATCCGTTCGACTACGTCCGTTTGTCTTATTCATGGACTCGTTCTTCTTCCTTGCAGGACCTCAAGCAAGATGACCATACCCTCGAAATCACTTCTATCTTTGCTTGCTAGTTACTCGCTCTATTGCTATGCCGCGATACCTACCACTTGCTATATCATGCCTCCCATATTGCCATGCACTACAAAAAAAGACACATCCGTGACATTTTGGGCCGAACGAATTTTTTTCTGTCATACATATGACACTTCTATGACGATAATTGTGACAAAACCCGATATCATCATAGATGTGGTGGGCTCCTACTTCTATGACAAAAAATCATGACAGAAAATGGGCTTTTCTTCCTGGGCGGGCCGGAGGCGCAACTGCATGACATTCTTTGGGCCGTCCATGACGGAAAAAACCGTGGTAGAAGCGAGGGGGAGGAAAATTTTGGAGAGTTCCTGGTTACGGTGGGAGGTCGGGGGCCGAGCGATGCGCGTTTCTCTCGTACACGTACGCGCGTGTGTGCGAGGCATTGGCTCTAACTGAACCCGAGCGAGGCGTTGGGCTCTAACTGAACCCGAGCGATTGCACTGCAGGCTACATGTTACTGAACCTGAGCGATCGATCGATGGCTGTTAACTGAACCCGATCGAGCGATTCCTTGGCTACTGCTGCTAACTGAAGCCGATCGATGGGATGAACAGTGAGCGTTGGGGGGGGGGGGGGTTGGATGAACAGTGAGCGGTGGCATTGCCTCTGGATGAACAGGACCCCGTGGTGTGGTGGAGGGCTGGATGAACAGTAGACGGTGGAGGGGTGCCCGTGGAGGGGTGGATGAACAGGACCCCGTGGTGTGGAGGGCAGGATGAACAGTAGACAATGGAGGGGTGCCCGTGGAGGGGTGGTTGAACAGGACCCCGTGGTGTGGAGGGCTGGATGAACAGTAGACGATGCAGAGGTGGTTGAACAGTAGCCGGTGGAGTAGCGCACGATGGAGGCTGGATGAACAGGAGCCCGTGGAGGCTGGAGGAGGTCGACGGTGGATGAACAGTAGCTCGTGGAGGCTGGAGGGGGTCGACGGTGGAGATGAACAGTATCCCGTGGAGTCCCGTTTTGCGGTACGCCACACCCCTCTTGATGAACAGGACCCCCGTTTTGACCGTAGCGCTCCAACACAAGTCCATTTCCTCCGTTTTGCGGTACGCCAAACCCCTCCTGATCAACAGGACCCCCATTTCGACCGTAGGAGGTCCGTTTCCTCCGTTTTGCGGTACGCCACACCCCTCCCGATCAACAGGACCCCCGTTTCGACCGTAGGAGGTCCGTTTCCTCCGTTGTGCAGTACGCCAGGCCACGTTTCCATCGCCTCTTCCGTCCAAGCCCTCTCGATGAACATGACCACGCATTCTGTTCCGACCCATGAACACGACAACGATGTTGTTTCTCCGTTCCGACCCAGCCATGTACACGAGCCCTCGCCATACGTATGCGTGAGTGGACGTTCAAGACCCCGCCCGTATGTACACATACGTGGCCGTATTTTCTTTCTTGCACCCTGGCCGCCTCTACTACGACACGTGCGCGCCTCTACATCCACCAGTATATATGTACGTACACGTTCGCGACCAGAATGACAATGCTACATACGCTTCGACCAGGTGGGTCCCGACTGTTAGGCACTTCCTTGCCTGCGAAGATGTAGCTGGTGGGTCCTAGCAGTCAGGGGGGCGAAATACGATGGCTCGTCCGGTGGGTCCCCACTGTCAGGTGGAGGAATAATTATTTTGCATGTAATAAGGAGGCACTTCCTTGCTGTGGCCGTGTTCCCAGCTATCAGCCTCTCCACGTACAGTCCACGTCCGATGGAAGTCGTTCCTTGACCACGTTGACCATGCGGCCCCGAGAGCACCAGGGCGGTGGACGACGGCGAGGCCTAGGAAGGAGACAACGCGGAGCCGGGAAGACGCGACAGTGGATGCCCACGCATAGAGGAGTACGAGGGTTCACTAGTTCATTACGCTGTGAGGCTGCTGTCGCCGCAGAATAAGAGCGGGTGTGGGTGAGTAGATGGATGGCCTGGCCAGCGGTGGGAGTAGTAGGGGCGGTGAGGCCTCCGCCGCATCGCAGCCGGCCATGGGAGGCAGGAGCACGAGGCATGACCGGCGCTGGTTTAGGCGGCTGGAGCAAGAAGACTAGAGGTTGAAGAAGCACTACGGCCGTTGGATGGACATCGTACGGTCACTCGAGCTAGAATCGTGCATATTGACTTAGTTGACAAAGCCCTCCGTCCCCGTCAACTTAGTAGGCGCACAAGTCAGCCTCCCAGCAAGGTGGGTCCCAGCTAGCCGAGGGAGTATTCATTTTTTTTGTGCGTAATAAGGAGGCACTTCCGGTGGGTCCGAGCTGACAGTGGGGGAACGTTTTTTTCGCGAAATACGGTGGCCCGTCCGGTGGGTCCCAGCAGTCAGGGGGAAACGATTTTTTTCGCAAAATACTGGTGGCCCGTCCGGTGGGTCCCTGCTGTTAGGTGGAGGAATCATTATTTTCCGCGTAATAAGGAGGCACTTCCTTGCGGCTGCCGTGGACCCAGCTATCAGCCTCTCCACGTACAGTATTCTTCCGATGGAATTCTGTCATTGACCACATTGACCACGGTGCGCCGACGGCACCACGGCGGTGGACAACGGCAAGGCCTAGGAAGGGGACGACGCGGAGCCGGGGAAGACACGGAAGTGGATGCCCATGCGGAGAGGAGTACGAGGGTTCACTGGTTCGGTTGTGCTACCATCGCCGCAGAATAACAGGGAGTGTGGGTGAGTGGAGTGGAGAGATGGCCTGGCCAGCAGTGGGAGTAGTATGGGGGCAGTAAGGCCTCCGCGGCAGCACAGCCGGCCACGGGAGGCAGGAGCAGGCGGCACGACCGGCGCTGGTTTGGGCGGCTGGAGCAAGAAGACCAGAGGTTGAAGAAGCACTACGGCCGTTGGATGGACATCGTATGGTCAGTCGAGCTAGAATCGTGCATATTGACTAAGTTGACAAAGCCCTTCATCCCCGTCAACTTAGTAGGCCCACTATACCAGGTCCCAGCTAGCAGGCGGAGTATTCATTTTTTGTGCGTAATAAGGAGGCACTAACTTGCGTGCGAAGATATAGCTGGTGGGTCCGAGCTGTCAGCGGCGGTAATGTTTTTTTCGTGAAATACAGAGGCCGTTTCGGTGGGTCCCAGATGTCAGGTGGAGGAAATCATTATTTTGCGCATAATATGGAGGCATTTCCTTGCGTGTGGCCGTGGACCCAGCTATCAGCCTCTCCACGTATAGTCCACTTCAGATGCATGTCGGTCGTTGACCACGCTGACCACGCCACGCCGAGAGCACCAGGGCGGTGGACGACGGCGAGGCCTAGGAAGGGAACGACACGGAGGCAGGAAATACTCGGCCGTTGTTTTAGTTTCCCACGCGGAGGGGAGTACGACTGTACGAGGGTTTACTGGTTCGTCTGCCATCGCCGGAGAATAACAACAGGTGTGGGTGAGTAGTGGGATGGCTAGGCCAGCGATGGGAGTACGGTGGGGCGGTGAGGCCTGCCCGGCAGCACAGCCGGCCGCGGGGGGGGGGGGGGGCAGGGAGCAGGCAGTCCTGCCGATGCTTGTTTGAGCGGCTGGAGCAGGAAGAGCAGAGATTGAAGAAGCACGACGGCCGTTGGATGGACATCCAACAGTATACAGGCCATCTGTGGAAAGCCTCATATCTGTGGAAAACAACATACAGCCCATTTGCTATTATTTCAAATAATTTACAGCCCATTTGCTAATTCTTACAGGTTTTTCTGGAGCCCATATTCTTTATGTTAGCATTACAGCCCATATTGTGGCCACGGTTAAAAAATTATATGAAATTTTGCATATGTCGGTGCGGTCTAAACTGTTTTTAATCCCGAAATTTCGAGTCACATTCAGACTGATTTTAAAAATAAATATATATCAATACAAAATCCAATAAATTGTCCACGCATAAAAATCAATGCAATTTAAAATCTCGAAATGAAAAAAAGATATTTGAAAATAATTGCCGGTTTGATGTGTTTTAAAAATGTACAGCCCATTTCTCATTACTGATAGGCCATTTTCTCAGCCAGCCGAATGAAGCTCTCCTCGTCTTGAAAGATTTGCAGCCCAACAGGACTGATAAAGCGACTTATTTGACAAATCAAAAAAAAAAGAAAAGGCTGTCTAGACAGGCCAGAGTGTCCCGCACAGCCCAATTGACACCCTGCTTCCCTCTCAAAATCAAATTAGATAAATGCCACTCCAATTATGGCGATTCATAAAAATGCCACTCCAATTTCCAAACTTTGAAAAATGCCACTGCAATTTTTGCAAACTTTGAAAAACGCCACTGCAGTTTGCAAACTTTGAAAAACGCCACTCTAGAGGTCACGTGCAACAAGTGCCAACAGAAGGGTCACTATGCCAACAAATGCTTCAACCAGAGGAGTCTCCCTCCTCCTCCTCCTGTGAGATCGGCAAGTACAGCTGTGGTCAAGCATAACCCCAAGTACGCCAAGGTCAACATGGTGAATACAGCTCAGGCAGAGGACTTGTCAGATGTCATCATGGGTAACCTTCCTGTTAACGATATTCCTGCAAGAGTTCTTTTTGACACTGGTGCATCACATTGTTTAATCTCGAGACCTTTTGCATCTAAGCATGGGTGGTATTCTCAAGTTTTGCATAAACCGTTAGCGGTTGTCTCTCCGGGTAGATGTTAGCTCGCAAACTAAGAGATTCCAGATATTTCTATCGTGATGGGTGATTTTAAGTTTCTGGCTTCTCCAATGGTCCTTGGTAACTCGGATATTGATCTTATTCTTGGAATGGACTGGCTTTCTAAGCACAAGGCTCAGCTTGATTGTGCAGCCAGGCAGATTCAATTGACTCATTCGTCTGAGGACGTAATTGTCTTTGCCGCTCGAGATAATACCATCCGCCTGTTTTCTCTCAATGAGAAGGGTGAACTCGATTGCATCTCGCAAATCCCAGTCATTTGTGAATATCAAGACGTCTTTCTAGAAGAGCTTCCAGGAATGCCTCCGCACCGGCTAGTTGAATTCGTCACCGATCTTGAGCCTGGCACGGAACCGGTTTGCAAACGTCCTTACAAGCTCAGACCTGAAGAGTTGAAGGAGCTAAAGAAGCAACTCGATATTCAAGAGTGAATGGATCTCATCCGACCTAGCTCTTCTCCGTGGGGTTGTGGAGTACTTTTTGTGAAGAAGAAGGATGGAACGGACCGACTTTGTGTTGACTACCATCCATTGAACAAGAAGACTATCAAGAACAAGTACCCACTTCCCAACATCAACGAGCTGTTCGAACAACTCAAAGGTGCCCAAGTATTCTCCAAGCTTAATCTCCGTATGGGCTATCAGCAGATTCGAATCCTTAAGCAAGATATTCCCAAGACGACTTTGAGAACAAGCTATGGTTCATATGAATACACTGTCATGTCTTTTGGCCTCGTCAACGCTCCTTCAACTTTCTCTCGCATGATGAACTTCATCTTCAACGCCTACACAAATAACTTCGTTTTGGTCTTTCTCGATGACATTCTGGTCTTTTTGAAGAACATGGAAGATCATGCTAAGAACTTGCGTTTGGTGCTCGATAAGCTCAGGGAACATCAGTTCTACGCCATGTTCTCAAAGTGCGAGTTTTGGCTCGATGAGGTTCTCTATCTTGGGCATATCATCTCTGCCAAGGGCATTGCGGTGAATCATGAGAAGGTGTCTGCAATTGTGAATTGGGAACCACCTCAGAACGTGAAGCAACTCCGTAGCTTCCTCGGTCTCGCAAGCTACTGTCGAAGGTTCGTGGAGAACTTTTCGAAGATCGCGAAGCCTCTTTCAAACATTTTCCAGAAGCACGTCAAGTACGTTTGGTCTTCGGAATGTGACATCGCTCTCAACACTTTGAAAGAGAAATTGGTCACTGCTCCAGTTCTGACTCCTCCTGATGAATCCAAACCATTCGAGGTCTTCTGTGATGCCTCTCTTCAAGGTCTTGGTGCAGTGTTGATGCAAGAGAATAAAGTTGTGGCTTATACCTCTCGCCAGTTGAAGCCCAACGAGAAGAACTACCCCACTCATGACCTCGAGTTGGCGGCAGTTGTGCATGCTCTTTTGACTTGGAGACATCTCTTGTTGGGAAGAAAAGTGGACATCTTCACTGACCACAAGAGTCTCAAGTACATCTTCACTCAGCCTAATCTCAACCTCAGGCAGACTCGTTGGGTCGAAATGATTCAGGAGTATAATCTGAGTATCAAGTATACTCCAGGCAAGGCCAATGTGATTGCTGATGCTTTGAGCAGGAAGGCTTACTGCAACAGTCTGATTCTCAAGCCTTACCAACCCGAGCTTTGTGAAGCTTTCTGCAAACTCAATTTGCAAGTTGTTCCTTAAGGTTTCCTCGCCAACCTTCAAGTCTCTCCTACCTTGGAAGACCAGATTCGCGAGGCTCAACTTCTTGATGCTATGGTGAAGAAGGTGAAGATTGGGATTACCAAGAGTCAACCCAAGTACAAGTGCTACCGCCTTGATGACAAGGATACTCTCTTCTTCGAGGATCGTATTGTTGTGCCCAAAGGTGACCTTCGTAAAGTGATCATGAATGAGGCTAACAATTCACTCCTCTCCATCCACCCTGGGAGTACGATGATGTATCAGGACCTCAAGCAGGCTTATTGGTGGACTCGAATGAAGCGAGAGATTGCTAAGATCGTGAATGAGTGTGATGTCTGCAGAAGAGTGAAGGCAGAACACCAAAGGCCAGCTGGTCTCCTCCAACCTCTTGCCATTCCAGAATGGAAGTTTGACCACATTGAGATGGACTTCGTGACTGGGTTTCCAAAGTACAAGCATGGCAATGATGCTATATTCGTTGTCATCGACAAACTCACTAAAGTGGCTCACTTTCTGCCTATCAAAGAGTCAATCACTGCAGCTCAATTGGCGGAGCTCTATACCTCTCGGATTGTCTCTCTGCACGGTATTCCACAGGTGATCTCTTCAGACCGTGGCAGCATCTTTACCTCCAAGTTTTGGGATTCTTTTCAGAAGGCCATGGGCACCAACATCTGCTTCAGCACGGCTTTCCATCCTCAAACTAGCGGTCAAGTCGAGCGTGTCATTAGATTCTTGAAGATATGCTCAGGGCTTGTGTGATCTCCTTCGGCATGAAGTGGGAAGATTGTCTTCCATAAGCCGAATTCTTCTACAACAACAGGTTTCAAGCAAGTTCGGGCAAGGCCCCATTCGAAATTCTATATGGCAGGAAGTGTCGTACCCCTCTCAACTGGTCTGAAATCGGTGAACGTCAGCTTCTTGGAAATGACTTAATCACAGAGGCAGAGGAAATGTTCAAAGTCATTCGTGATAAACTCAAAGCAGCGCAATCGCGCCAGAAGAGCTACTATGATAGTAAGCACCGTGATTTGGCTTTCAAGTCGGAGATCATGTCTACCTCCGCGTCTCTCCAATGAAAGGTACTCGTCGCTTCGGTATCAAAGGGAAGCTTGCCCCTAGATATGTGGGTCCTTTCAAGATTGTCAGCAAGAGAGGCAACCTCGCCTATCAACTCGAGCTTCCTTCAAACTTTGCAAATGTGCACGATGTGTTCCATGTCTCTCAGCTCCGCAAGTGCTTCAAAACTCCTGATCGCACCGTCAACTTCGAAGACATTGATCTCCAAGAAGATCTCTCTTATCGTGAGTACCCCGTTGCTATTCTTGAAGAGACTGAACGCAAGACTCGCAATAAGTCAATCAAATTCCTCAAAGTCAAGTGGTCACATCATTCCGACCGTGAAGCCACCTGGGAACGCGAGGATCACCTCTGTTCTGAGTACCCGGCGTTCTTCCAGTCCTAGATCTCGGGACGAGATCCTTTCGTAGTGGTGGAGTGTTGTAACACCCCGGATGTAATTTACCTAATATGTACTCCAACTCTTGCCGTTTCCGGCGCTAAGTTATTTTATTTTCTCGGGTTCGGGTTTTTGTCTCCATGTGTTGTTGTCGTTGTCATGCATCTCATATCATGTCATCATGCACATTGCATTTGCATACGTGTTCGTCTCATGCATCCCAGCATTTTTTCCGTTGTCCGTTTTGCATTCCGGCGCTCCTATCTTCTCCGGTGGTCCTTTCTAGCTTCCTTTCATGTGTGGGGGCTAAACATTTCCGGATTGGACCGGGACTTGCCAAGCGACCTTGGTTTACTACCAGTAGACCGCCTGTCATGTTTTGTACCATTTGGACTTCGTTTGATGCTCCAACGGTTAACCGAGGGACCCAGAAGGCCTCGCGTGTGTTGCAGCCCAACACCCCTTCAATTTGGCCCAAAACCCACCAAAACCTTCTCCATCATCTAGAGTGTTTGATCACGATCGCGTGGCCGAAAACCGCACCTCATTTGGACTCTCCTAGCTTCGCCTATGCCTATATAAAGGCCCCCCTCCGAAATTCACGGGTCTCCCCTCCCCCCTAAACCCTAGATCCACTCCTCCGCATGGCCGGACACGTCCGCCGGCCGCCGGACACGTCCGCCGCTCGCCCGGACCAACCACACGCCGCCACGCGTCCCAGCCGGTGCCCCACTTCGCCGCGACCCGCGCCGGCCCGCGAAGCCCGCTGCGGGCCCTCCCCGATGCCGTAAGGGTGCGAGGCTCCTCGCGCCGCGCCGCCCCTCTTCCCCAGCTCCGGCGCCCGAGCCACCGCACTGCCGCCGACCTCCGCCCGCTCCGGCCGCCGCGGCCATCACCGCCATCCGCGCCTCGCCGCCTTACTCCTCCTCCTCCGCCGCAGCCGCACCTCCCCGCCTCCCTCTCCGGCTCGGATCCGGCCGCATCCGGCGCCCCGACCTCGCCGGCCCTCTTCTCCGACCTCCGGCGACCCTCCGGCGAACTCCGAGCTCTGTGCGCTACAGTAACTCCGGCGAGATCCCGATCTGGATCTGAGATCTAAATCCCGAGGGTTGACTTTCTCCCGAAACCCTAATTATTTTGCAATGTTCATCGTGCCGTAACTTTGCATCCGTAGATCCGTTTTGGGCGTGTAGCATATTATAATGTTCGTCTCAGAGAGTACATCATTCCATATCATTGCATCATTTTCATTTGAGCTCATCGTGATGACCGAAGTGCTGTTGGAAGAGTGCTATTTGAGTTAATTCTCAGATCTGCTGCACCAAATAGCTATTTGTCATTTTTGCCATGATTATTGTGTGCATGATATGCCCCTGAGCTCTACATGTGTTTTGTTATATGCTTTGCCATCTTTCCAGAGGTGCTATCCATGTATTTTTGTGATATGTGTGGTGACTAGCACAAGTTTGCCAAGTAGTGCATTCGTTAATGCTGATTTCAGGGACTTTGCAATTCCACTACGTCCTTGATCTGTTTTTATCAATATGCCATATGTTCATGTTGTTTCCTAGTGATACGTGCCTCTTTTGAGGATGATCAGTAAGGATGATTTGTTAATCTTGTAGTGCTCTATCCATCCATGTCTTTGTTTGAAATTATGGAGCACCCTAGCTTGAGTCAATCGAGCTCTACTTTTGCTATTTCGTGAAACTGGGCAGATTGTCTACTTGTTAGCGATTTTGCCGAGGATGTTGTTGTTGATCCGTGCATGCTATGTTGTTGTTCTTTCCATGTCTAGCTTATACAATGTGTACTCTTGTTGGGTGTATGCTTATATTGTCATGCCTTGCTCTGTAGCGAGTGCATCGAGCTCGTAAACATGCCTACTTGCTATCATATTTGCATGCTCCAGTTTTTCACCAAGTCTGAGATCTGATTATGTTTTTGCCATGTTCACATGCTTGCAATTGTATTTTCTGATCCCTTTTGGCTCAAGGTCACTAAGGGACTTTTGTTAAGCTATTTTAGTAGCTCCATTCCATGCTTTACTTTGCCATGTTAATTTCCTGTAGCATATAGTTTTCGTGCTCCAGAGTGTGCTACCTGATCTGAAATTCCAGGCTTGTGTTAATTTCACTAAGTCTAAAACCTGTTTACCAATTGCTCCTTTGCCATGCTTGTTTGAACCTGTTAATGGATGAATTGGCCGCAGCTCAGTGTTCATCTTTTGTTAAGCTTTATGAGTGGATCCCTGCCATGTATTTTTTGCCATGTTTGAGTACTGTAGCATAATTAACTTGTGGCATTTAGATGGCTACTTGTTGTTTATCGCAGACCGGTGCCATATTTGTTTTGCTTGCCATTTCCAAACCGTGCCTCCGATTCCGATGTTCTTTATATCGATTTCAACCAAAATCACCTCACCTTTCCATTGGCACACTTGGATTTCCATGTTGAGGCCAGGTTCAATCATTCCTTGTCAAATCTTGCTTATGCATCACATATCGCATCCAGCATAGCATACCATGTTTGCATCATGTTGTTTGGGCTTTGCACGTGGTTGATTGTGTTCCTTTTGCTTGTTTGTCTTGTTTGGGTAGAGCCGGGAGACGAGTTCGCTAACGAGGAGCCCGTTGAGTTTGCTTTCGAGGATCTAGTCAACTCTGACAACTTTGCAGGCAAGATGATCATACCCTCGAAATCACTTCTATCTTTGCTTTGCTAGATGCTCGCTCTTTTGCTATGCCTATGCTATGATGCCTACCACTTTATTATCATGCCTCCCAAATTTCCATGTCAAACCTCTAACCCGCCATGTCCTAGCAAACCGTTGATTGGCTATGTTACCGCTTTGCTCAGCCCCTCTTATAGCATTTCTAGTTGTAGGTGAAGATTGGAGATCGTTCCTTGTTGGAACATTATTTTTCTTGTTGGGTTATCATTATATTATCTTGTTATCTTAATGCATCTATATACTTGGTAAAGGGTGGAAGGCTCGGCCTTTTGCCTAGTGTTTAGTTCCACTCTTGTCGCCCTAGTTTCTGTCATATCGGTGTTATGTTCCCGGATTTTGCGTTCCTTACACGGTTGGGTAATAATGGGAAACCCTTGACAGTTCACCTTGAATAAAACTCTTCCAGCAATGCCCAACCTTGGTTTTACCATTTGCCACCTAGTATTTTTTCCCTTGGGTTTCCGGAGCCCAAGGGTCATCTTATTTAAACCCCCCCGGGCCAGTGCTCTTCTAAGTGTTGGTCCACCTCGTCAGCCGCCGGTGGCCACCAGGGGCAACTCTGGGCTGGCCTACCGGAAGTTTAGACAATCTGAGTGTGCCCTGACAACGAGATATGTGCAGATCGTATCGGGATTTGTTGGCACATTCGGGCGGTGTTGCTGGATTTTTTTTAACTTGTCAAAGTTGTCTTGTAGAACTGGGATACCGAGTCTGATCGGAATGTCTCGGGAGAAGGTATATCCTTCGTTGACCGTGAGAGCTTGTCATGGGCTAAGTTGGGACTCCCCTGCAGGGATTTGAACTTTCAAAAGCCATGCCCGCGGTTATGGGCAGATGGGAATTTGTTAATATCCGGTTGTAGATAACTTGAACTTTAACTTAATTAAAATGAATCAACTGAGTGTGTTACCGTGATGGTCTCTTCTCGGCGGAGTCCGGGAAGTGAACACGGTGTTGGAGTAATGTTTGCCGTTGGCTGTTCTATAGTTATTCGTTCGTGCATTGCCTTCTCTTCTCGCTCTCTTGCGAACAGGTTAGCCACCATATATGCTAGTCGCTTGCTGCAGCTCCACATATTACCTTGCCTTACCTATAAGCTTAAATAGTCTTGATCGCGAGGGTGCGAGATTGCTGAGTCCCCATGGATCACAGATTACTTCCAAACCAGATGCAGGGCCCGATGACTCCGTTCCAGATGAGTCGCTTGAGCTCAAGTGGGAGTTCGACGAAGACTCACGCCGTTACTATGTGTCTTTCCCTGATGGTTAGTAGTGGTGCCCAGTTGGGGCGATCGGGACCGTGTCGCATGTTGGGTTGATCTTTTATTTTGGTACCGTAGTCGGACCATGAGTGATTGGATGATGTAATGCTATTTATGTACTTTGTTTGACGTGGCGAGTGTAAGCCAACTATGTACCTTTCCCCTTATTATGTATTACATATGATGTTGTGAAGATTACCTTACTTGCGACATTGCTTTCAATGCGGTTATGCCTCTAAGTCGTGCTTCGACACGTATGAGATATAGCCGCATCAAGGGCGTTACACGCCACCTCGGGGAAACTTGAGAGCTGGTTTTAGTTGTACGGAGCGCTCATCCGGTGTTGCCCTAAGAACGAGATATTTGCAGCTCCTATAAGGATGTCAGCACATCGGGCGGTCTTGCTGGTCTTGTTTTAGCATTGTCGAAATGTCTTGTAACCGGTATTCCGAGTCTGATCGGGTCTTCCTGGGAGAAGGAATATCCTTCGTTGACCGTGAGAGCTTGTGATGGGCTAAGTTGGGACACCCCTGCAGGGTTTGAATTTTCGAAAGTCGTGCCCGCGGTTATGGGCATATGGGAATTTGTTAATATCCGATTGTAGAGAACTTGAAACTTAACTTGATTAAAATGCATCAACCGCGTGTGTAGCCGTGATGGTCTCTTTCCAGCAGAGTCCGGGAAGTGAACACGGTTCTTGTGTCATGCTTGAATGTAAGTAGACTCAAGATCACTTCTTAATCACTTCTAGTTCACGACCGTTGCATTGCTTCTCTTCTTGCTCTTATTTGCGTATGTTAGCCACCATATATGCTTAGTGCTTGCTGTAGCTCCACCTCACTACCCTTTCCTACCCATAAGCTTAAATAGTCTTGATCTCGCGGGTGTGAGATTGCTGAGTCCTCGTGGCTCACAGATACTTCCAATCAGTTGCAGGTGCCGATGATACCAGTGCAGGTGACGCAACCAAGCTCAAGTGGCCGTTTGATGAAGATCTTGATCGATGTTTTATGTCTTTTCCGGTTGATCGGTAGTGGAGCCTAGTTGGGACGATCGGGGAACTAGCATTTGGGGTTGTCTTCTTTTATTTTGGTTCCGTAGTCTGACCTTGATTGTATTTTGGATGATGTATGGATTATTCATGTATTCTGAGAAGTGGCGATCGTAAGCCAACTTTTTATCCCATTCTTATTCAGTACATGGGATCTGTGAAGATTACCCCTCTTGCGACAAACCTACCATGCGGCTATGCCTCTAAGTCATGCCCCAACATGTGGGAGATATAGTCGCATCGTGGGTGTTACAAGTTGGTAATCAGAGCCATCCCCGACTTAGGAGCCCCCTGCTTGATTGAATCACTGACATTGTTGAGTCTAGAACAAAATGTTTTGAGTCTTAGGATTATATATATCGGAGAGCGGGTATCTTTTTACTCCTCAATCCCTTCGTCGCTCTGGTGAGGCCTCCTGACGTAGAAGTTTTGACTCTTCTCTCCTCAAATTTCACGAAATTTTTTTTAGGATCACGGGGGTATCTCGGAATCGTTCCGATGGTTTTTTGACGAGAACATTGTTGTTGGTGCCTCCTGACATTTAGGGGTTGTGGCAGTGTCCCGGGGAGTTGAGCTCCGAGGTGTTGTCGTCACAATTTTATCGTTACAGTTCTGGAATACCTGAGTTCGACGACATCGAAAATCTCTTTTATGCAGTTGTTGGTGAGATAACCTCGACGCCACCCAGTACCGGGCGGGAGTTTGGGAGTATTGCCATAACTCATATAACGGATGCTTTTCGAAGGTTGAGGTAAATGATTTCCGAAGGTTTCTTGGTTATGTGTTGAAGGATGGATACAGCTGGATGTAGGAATTGCTAGTTTTGGGTGAGATATTATGCTTCCCCTATATCCCCAACACCTGATTGCATAAACAAAAAGTTTCGGGAGTTTATAAGTGGGAATTCAAGTATCTCATAGGATATCTTTTCAACAAACACATGATACAATATGGGATCTATCATATGTTTGTTCCGTCTTATCCTGTAAGCCAATCCTTTGTTTTGTTTTGGTTTGTGGTATTCGAGTTGCTTCGAAGTCAAATGTTGATTCCATACCTCTCATAAGCGGTGTTCTCATATTCCTATGTGGATACTAATCCTTCTTGATCATTGAGGTTGTCATGTCAATTCTTTCCAACCGGCGTGTTTCTCTTCAAGTGGATCTGATCATTTCAACATCCGCAAGATCACCTCTTGGTTTTCCCAATGTTGTTTGTTTCATCTATCCCCAAGTTGCCTTTGTTTTCTTGCCCACCCACCCCTTTTTCTTCAAGGACTCAGATTTCTGAATCAAGTATCCATTTTATTCATGTGAAGTCTCTTCATTCCTTTCTTTCAATATTCGTATCCGGTGATTCTCATGAAGATTCTAAGGGAGCTTCGAGTTTATCATTCTTCATTCTCCTTTCTTCTCCGGTGGATTCAATTCAAGCTTTTAGTGTTGACCATATTCCTTTTCCTTGTGTCAAATGCTTTCTCATGCCGGTGCACCTCTTAATCATCCACTTCTCGCTATTCTTTTGTTCCGGAGTGCTGAAGATCTCTCAGAAAATTCGTGTTTCCATTGCTAATTCGCTTAAGCTATCTCGAGGTTGTTATCTCATTCAAGTCATTTAATTCAACCAGTGCAACCTCCCCTTTAAAGCATTTCAATGATGTATCTTTTGAGTAGGCCCTAACCCATAGGTATTTTCCCAGGATCTTACCTGACTCTTTTTCTCTTTTCCCGGAGTTATTATCTAATTCATTTCGAAGTTGGACGTAAGAATGGATTATCATCAAGATATTTCAAGTTCTTTTCAGTGTTGGTTCAACTTTTCTAATTTTCATCCCTGAGTATCTCAACAATTCATGGTGGTGTTTCTCGTCGTTATTCTTGGGTTTGTGAAGACCAAAGAAGAGTTTCTCTTAAATCTTGCTCCATTGTCTTCAAGATTCGTGATTATAGCTTGGTGCCATCGTCTCATAATTGGTTTCGATTGTGAGAATTCTTTTCAACCATCCGGAGCAATTCAGGAGTCTTTTCAGTTTGATTCTCCGGAGGCCATCATTTCAGAAGATTTATTCATTCCAACTTTCAACTCTCGTTCTCAAAATCTTACCAGTGCTTCACCCAAGTATTCGTTAATTAGTTCAAGATCTCTTCTTTATGTTGTATCTAAATTCCCTCAAGTATTTTCATTCATTCTCTAATTCTTCCCGGTGTTTCTTTATCTTTTCTTCATTCATTTTCAATTCTTACGGTGGTTCATTAAAGATTCATCTTCCTTCGTTATCATATCAATTCATTCGTTCTTTCCAAATCCTACCGGTGGTTCGTTGAAGACCTTCCTCAAGTTTGGCTATATCTTTTCAATCTTTTCAAGAAGAATAAGTAGTATGCCAAATCCTTTGCTTGTCATCAAGTTAAGTTGATGAAGGATAAACATACAGTAAATCTTATTCTTGTTTTCTTTGAGGTGATTCTATTCTTTTCTTATGGAGCTCATTCATGATATCAATTCTTGGTTTCTAGTGTTTCACCTTTTCTTTTCCTGGAGTTCCAAGCTCTCTCTATTATATCATCGTGAAGATCCATCTAAATCATTGCAAGGCTTCAACCTTGTTCTTTTCATCCTTCACTTCTTTTTGTTCATTCTTTTATTACCGGAGTTGTTCATGGAGGCTCTACATGGTGGTTCATCAAGGATTTAATTCCTTCTCGAAGTGTTCATCGAGATTCTTTTCAAAGGAGCTCAAGCATTCTTCATCTTGCATTCTGAAGTGCAATTCTTTCTCACCTATCTTTTCAGGTGGTGTTATGTCGTTCTTGATAATTTTCCTGCATGTTTCATGATTCACATGTCGTCAAGAATGATATACTTTAAATCCTTCAATCTCCTCGTAGGAGTTATCTTGGCAAAGATTTCACCTAAAGCCTTCCCTAAGGAATGTTGCTGTTGTTGTGCTTCTCAATGACCCAAGCTTGCTCTCTATCCTCTTGGTGGAACAAGTTTTCATCTCTTCGATGATCTCAACCAAGCAACTGTTTCGTTAGTGGTAGAATTTCACCTCAAAAATTTTGAGACGTTTTACATAAGCCCACTAAAAGCTTATTCGTTTTTTTGTTGTTTCCCAACAAGTCTGTTATAACGTTCTTGTAAGGGTGCCCTCCAAACTCATTTGTGTCAAAAGTGGGCATTTTCTTCACCATTCTTTCATTCCAATGATCTATCTTCTATTCTTTATTCCGGAGGCATTGTCATGTTGCTCTTCTCTCTCATCATCTCAAGTTGTGAGGATCGTGTTCCTTTCGTTCTTATCCATTCAACCAGAGTGTCGTGCTCTCTATTCAAGTTCTCTCATCTTATCAAGTTTTGCATCCCTTCTCAACCGGAGTGCTGTCTGAAATCGTTCTTACCCATTGTGCCATTCTTTGAATAGTTCCGGAGGTAGTGTGTTGTTGATTTCATCAAGTATCCTCATCTTGTCAAGATCATGTTCGATTCCTTCCATTTATAGTCGGAGTGTTGTCCAAATTATATCATTATTTTTCCTTCTCTATCTTGTTTTAACCGGAGTGTTGTGGCTATCATTCCTCTTCTAACCGGACTCTCATCCAAGTGCTTTCATTTTGCCAAGCTCATATTCTTTACCTTCCATTTCCAACCGGAGTGTTGTCGTAATTGATCCTTATCGTTTCTTGTACATCTCGTTCTACCGGAGTGCTTGCATGTACTTATTGCCCATTGCAACCCTTTTCGCATGTCTTTCAACGTACAAGGTTCTAGTAATGTTCCTTGTTCCTCTTTTCTAACAGAGTGTTTCAACTTTGCTCATCTTCATTGCATTCTTTCTTTTAATTTGTTCAACCTCTCAAGGTTCATTGGTTTCACTCGTTTGTCAAAGAAGCAACTTAGTTTTACCTCCTCTCTTCCTCTTCCATTTCCCTCTGATGCCATCCTAGATCTCGGGACGAGATCCTCTCATAGTGGTGGAGTGTTGTGACGCCCCGAGACCAATGCGCCAGGTGTCTTCCAGTTTTTCGCTGTTGTTGCCTTGTCTGTCACTTGCGTTTTGCATCTTGCCATGTCATCATGTGCATTTCATCATCATGTTTTCAAAACTTGCATTCATCCGGGTTCTCCAAGTTCTCCCCGTTGTCCGTTCTGAGCCCCGACACACTTGCACGCGCCCGCGACACGTCCAAAATATTATTTTATAAGTGGCCGAAAAATGTTCTTGGAATGGGTCGAAAGTTGCCATGCGGTGTTGTTATGTTGTCACTAGGTCGCCTGCCAAATTTCATCGCATTCGGAGTCCGTTTGACGCCTCAATGGATAACTATAGCGGCAATATAGTCGGTCAAACGTCGAACGTTTTCGGTCTCCGGAAACAGGCGTCGGGCTGCCCATCTTCCTCTGTTCTCAGCCCACTGGTCCACTTGCACAGCCCATCTAGCCCATCTACCTACCGCCAGGCCCAATCTAACCTCTCTCGTCAGCCCGCGGCCCTCTTCGCGCGCGCGTCCGAAAACTCCCCCGAACCCGACCTGGGTAGCTCTCACCGTTGGACTTAGATCATCCCCAAACATCTACAAAACATCTCCATTTTTCTTTTTGGACTCCCTAGCCCATTTATTCCGGACCGCCCGATCGCGATCGAAGGATCCAGATCATCCCCCCTTTTTGTATATATATAGTCCCATAGCCCATCTTTAGACACAAACCCTAAAATCTAGGACATTTGTCCCTTACCCTGCCGCCGCCGCATCTTCATCGGGATCCATCCCGAGCCAACCCGCGCCTCCTTCCCCTGCTCGATTTCGCCACCAAACCAATCAGCCTCCTCTCCCTCGATCCACCCATTCCCGCAGTTCCTCCCCACCGCTTCCAGATCGAGCAAGCTCGATCTCCAGCAACAGCGCCCGAGCGCCTCCTCCTTCCTTCTGTGGTCCGGCAACCGAGCCGAAGCTCAGGCAAATGTCCTCCGCCATGCCCTCTTCTTCTCCTCGTCCCCGCGCCTCTGCTTCACCGGAGACCGGCCCCGTCGCCTGCCCAAGTCCAATCAGAGGCCAGGGATCCTCGCGCATGAAGCCACCGCCTCGTCCCTGCTCCATAGGAGGACGAGCAGCGCCCGTGCCCGTTGATTGCGTCGCCCCGAGCACCAATGTTCCAAGGCCGGCCGTTCTGTAGCTCTCCAACACCCACCATGTACTTCCTTCGCCGTCCTCCCGCCGAAGAGCTCCACCAGCAGCGCCGCCAGGCCTCTGGTCCCTTCCCTTTCCTTTTCCTTGCTGAAGCTCTCCCTCTCATGTCGCTCAGCTCTCTCTCCCTTTTGTATTTTCATGGACAGGGGATCAAGCCGCCACCATGGACTTCCTTCGCCGCCACCTGTCGTCTTTGTCCTCTCCCATGCGATGCCGCCCCAAGCGCTAGACGCCCGGATCCGCTCCCCTCGCCGGTTTTGCGCCGTCCCCGACCTCCCCTGCTTCTACTTCGAGCAGGAGGATTCGCTCGCAGCGCCGCCCCACTCCTGTTGACCGCGAGCCTCGTCAGCGCCTCTTGCCTCGCTCGAGGACTGGCCTCCAGGCCGCTGCTGCTTTTCCCCGCTTTGGCCCAGCTAGGCCTCGCTGGCCCAATGTGAGGCCACACCCCAGCGCCCCGCCTTTTTGTTTTTTTCTCTTGTTGGCCAGCCTGTTGTTTCAGCCTGTATAGTGTTTTTAGGCTCTGGGAATTTCTGTATTTATCCTGAGTCTGCCTGTTTTTTTTCAGAAAACCCCCTAAGTTTCATGCATATCCTAACTCACCAACCATGCATCACATGTAAAAACATTATATATGTAAAATGCCTAGAATTTTTTCTAGTTTCATATTTTTCAACTTTCATCCATGTTTAAAATGTTTAAAATACTGTTTGTTTAAATTTTCTCTAATGCCATGTTAAAATGCTTTAATTCATAACTAATTAACCATAGCTCCAAATTTAATAAACTTTATATGTAAATGGGGTAGAAAAATGCATAGTTTAACATGGTGTACTTACTTTGCATGTTTAACAACTCTAAAATATGCTTTAGGTCAGAACAATACCAAATCTAATATATGCATATGACGATTTTTCCGGTCTTGTTGTTTGTTGTTCCGGCCTCATTTAAACTAGTCTAGATAGGTAGTTTTCATATGCTTCACCTCTTGCCATGTTAATAACATTTAATATTGTTGGGTACATAAACGAGAGTGAACTAAATGTTTGAATGTGTTATTTTCTTCAATATGCAACTCATTGCATATTGAGCTCCACTTAATTTGTAGGATTGTTTGTGCATATTGCCATGGCATGCCTCTTTAAACCGGACATGCATCATACTTGGTTGTGCATCATGCCATGTTTATGTGATGGTTGTTTACAATGTTGTTTGCTTCTTTCCGGTGTTGCTTCTTCGGGTTAGTTCCGATAACATCGCATTTGTGAGGATCCGTTCGACTACGTCCGTTTGTCTTATTCATGGACTCGTTCTTCTTCCTTGCGGGACCTCAAGCAAGATGACCATACCCTCGAAATCATGTCTATCTTTGCTTGCTAGTTGCTCACTCTATTGCTATGCCGCGATACCTACCACTTGCTATATCATGCCTCCCATATTGCCATGCACTACAAAAAAAGACACATCCGTGACATTTTGAGCCGAGCGAAATTTTTTCTGTCATACATATGACACTTCTATGACGATAATTGTGACAAAACCCGGTAACATCATAGATGTGGTGGGCTCCTACTTCTATGACAAAAAATCATGACAGAAAATGGGCTTTTCTTCCTCGGCGGGCCGTAGGCGCAGCTGCATGACATTCTTTGGGCCGTCCGTGATGGAAAAAACCATGGTAGAAGCAAGGGGGAGGAAAATTTTGGAGAGTTATCTCTCGTACACGTACGCGCGTGTGTGCGAGGCGTTGGCTCTAACTGAACCCGAGCAAGGCATTGGGCTCTAACTAAACCCGAGCGATTGCACTGCAGGCTACATGTTACTGAACCTGAGCGATCGATCAATGGCTGTTAACTGAACCCGATCGAGCGATTCCTTGGCTACTGCTGCTAACTGAAGCCGATCGATGGGATGAACAGTGAGCGTTGCGGGGGGGTGGATGAACAATGAGTGGTGGCGTTGCCTCTGGATGAACAGGACCCCATGGTGTAGTGGAGGGCTGGATGAACAGTAGACGGTGGAGGGGTGCCCGTGCAGGGGTGGATAAACAGGACCCCGTGGTGTGGAGGGCTGGATGAACAGTAGACGGTGGAGAGGTGGTTGAACAGTAGCCGGTGGAGTAGCGCACGGTGGAGGCTGGATGAACAGGAGCCCGTGGAGGCTGGAGGAGGTTGACGGTGGATGAACAGTAGCTCGTGAAGGCTGGAGGGGGTCGACGGTGGAGATGAACAGTATCCCATGGAGTCCCATTTTGCGGTACGGCACACCCCTCTTGATGAATAGGACCCCCGTTTTGACCGCAGCACTCCAACACAAGTCCATTTCCTCCGTTTTGCGGTACGCCACACCCCTCCTGATCAACAGGACCCCCGTTTCGACCGTAGGAGGTCCGTTTCCTCCGTTTTGCGGTACGCCACACCCCTCCCGATCAACAGGAACCCCGTTTCGACCATAGGAGGTCCATTTCCTCCGTTGTGCGGTGCGCCAGGCCTCATTTCCATCGCCTCTTCCGTCCAAGCCCTCCCGATGAACACGACCACGCATTCTGTTCCGACCCATGAACACGACAATGATGTTGTTTCTCCGTTCCGACCCAGCCATGCACATGAGCCCTCGCCGTACGTATGCGCGAGTGGGCGTTCGAGACCCCGCCCGTATGTACACATACGTGGCCGTATTTTCTTTCTTGCACCCTGGCCGCCTCTACTACGACACGTGCGCGCCTCTACATCCACCAGTATATATGTACGTACACGTTCGCGACCAGAATGACAACGCTACGTACGCTTCGACCAGGTGGGTCCCGACTGTCAGGCACTTCCTTGCCTGCGAAGATGTAGCTGGTGGGTCCCAGCAGTCAGGGGGGCGAAATACGGTGGCCCGTCCGGTGGGTCCCCACTGTCAGGTGGAGGAATAATTATTTTGCACGTAATAAGGAGGCACTTCCTTGCTACGGCCGTGGACCCAGCTATCAGCCTCTCCACATACAGTCCACGTCCGATGGAAGTCGTTCCTTGACCATGTTGACCATGCGGCCCCAAGAGCACTAGGGCGGTGGAAGACGGCGAGCCCTTGGAAGGGGACAACACGGAGCCGGGGAAGACGCGACAGTGGATGCCCACGCATAGAGGAGTACAAGGGTTCACTGGTTCGCTGCGCTGTGAGGCTGCCGTCGCCGCAGAATAACAAGGGGTGTGGGTGAGTAGATGGATGGCCTGGCCAGCGGTGGGAGTAGTAGGGGCGGTGAGGCCTCCGCCGCATCGCAGCCGGCCATGGGAGGCAGGAGCACGAGGCATGACCGGCGCTGGTTTAGGCGGCTGGAGCAAGAAGACTAGAGGTTGAAGAAGCACTACAGCCGTTGGATGGACATCGTACGGTCACTCGAGCTAGAATCGTGCATATTGACTTAGTTGACAAAGCCCTCCGTCCCCGTCAACTTAGTAGGCGCACAAGTCAGCCTCCCAGCAAGGTGGGTCCCAGCTAGCCGAGGGAGTATTCATTTTTTTGTGCGTAATAAGGAGGCACTTCCGGTGGGTCCGAGCTGACAGTGGGGGGAACATTTTTTTCGCAAAATACGGTGGCCCGTCTGGTGGGTCCTAGCAGTCAGGGGGAAACGATTTTTTTTGCAAAATACTGGTGGCCCGTTCGGTGGGTCCCTGCTGTTAGGTGGAGGAATAATTATTTTCCGCGTAATAAGGAGGCACTTCCTTGCGGCTGCCGTGGACCCAGCTATCAGCCTCTCCATGTACAGTATTCTTCCGATGGAATTCGGTCATTGACCACATTGACCACGGCGCGCCGACGGCACCACGGCGGTGGACAACGGCGAGGCCTAGGAAGGGGACGACGCGGAGCCGGGGAAGACACGGCAGTGGATGCCCACGCGGAGAGGAGTACGAGGGTTCACTGGTTCGGTTGTGCTGCCGTCGCCGCAGAATAACAGGGGGTGTGGGTGAGTGGAGTGGAGAGATGGTCTGGCCAGCGGTGGGAGTAGTATGGGGGCAGTGAGGCCTCCGCGGCAGCACAGCCGGCCACGGGAGGCAGGAGCAGGCGGCACGACCGGCGCTGGTTTGGGTGGCTGGAGCAAGAAGACCAGAGGTTGAAGAAGCACTACAGCCGTTGGATGGACATCGTATGGTCAGTCGAGCTGGAATCGTGCATATTGACTAAGTTGACAAAGCCCTTCATCCCCGTCAACTTAGTAGGCCCACTATACCAGGTCCCAGCTAGCAGGGGGAGTATTCATTTTTTTCTGCGTAATAAGGAGGCACTTCCTTGCGTGCGAAGATATAGCTGGTGGGTCCGAGCTGTCAGCGGCGGTAATGTTTTTTTCGTGAAATACAGAGGCCGTTTCGGTGGGTCCCAGATGTCAGGTGGAGGAAATCATTATTTTACGCATAATATGGAGGCATTTCCTTGCATGCGGCCGTGGACCCAGCTGTCAGGCTCTCCACGTACAGTCCACTTCAGATGCATGTCGGTCGTTGACCACGCTGACCACGCCACGCCGGGAGCACCAGGGCGGTGGACGACGGCGAGGCCTAGGAAGGGAACGACACGGAGGCAGGAAATACTCGGCCATTGTTTTAGTTTCCCACACGGAGGGGAGTATGACTGTACGAGGGTTTACTGGTTCGTCTGCCATCGCCGAAGAATAACAACAGGTGTGGGTGAGTGGAGGGATGGCTAGGCCAGCGATGGGAGTACGGTGGGGCGGTGAGGCCTGCCCGGCAGCACAGCCGGCCGCGGGGGGGGGGGGGGGGAGGGAGCAGGCAGTCCCGCCGATGTTTGTTTGAGCGGCTGGAGCAGGAAGAGCAGAGATTGAAGAAGCACGACGGCCGTTGGATGGATATCCAACAGTATACAGGCCATCTGTGGAAAGCCTCAAATCTGTGGAAAACAACATACAGCCCATTTGCCATTATTTCAAATAATTTACAGCCCATTTGCTAATTCTTACAGGTTTTTTTAGAGCCCATATTCTTTATGTTAGCATTACAGCCCATATTGTGGCCACGGTTAAAAAATTATACGAAATTTTGCATATGTCGGTGCGGTCTAAACTGTTTTTAATCCCGAAATTTCGAGTCACATTCAGACTGATTTTAAAAATAAATATATATCAATATAAAATCCAATAAATTGTCCATGCATAAAAATCAATGCAATTTAAAATCTCGAAATGAAAAAAAGATATTTGAAAATAATTGCCGGTTTGATGTGTTTTAAAAATGTACAACCCATTTCTCATTACTGATAGGCCATTTTCTCAGCCAGCCGAATGAAGCTCGCCTCGTCTTGAAAGATTTGCAGCCCAACAGGACTGATAAAGCGACTTATTTGACAAATCACAAAAAAAAGAAAAGGCTGTCTAGACAGGCCAGAGTGTCCCGCACAGCCCAATTGACACCCTGCTTCCGTCTCAAAATCAAATTAGATAAATGCCACTCCAATTATGGCGATTCATAAAAATGCCACTCCAATTTCCAAACTTAGAAAAATGCCACTACAATTTTTGCGAACTTTGAAAAACGCCACTGCAGTTTGCAAACTTTGAAAAACGCCACTCCAGACTTCGAAAAATGCCACTAGAAATGGCATGAAATGGCATTTTTCAAAGTTTGGAAATTGCAGTGGCATTTCTCGGATACACCAGATTTGGAGTGGCATTTATCAAATTAACTCAAAACAAAAATAACTGGGCGAGCTGCTGGGTCCCTGGTGTCAGCCGCTCGTTGTGCAATTCTCTCGTTTATTGACTACGTTGACAATGGTATGGGACCCAGATGTCAGAAATCCACTAGGAGGAGCCATTTTTTATTGGCTTGAAATAAGGAGGCACTTGCTTGCGTACTTCCATGATCTTGGCGGGTCCCTCCTGTCATCCTCTCCACGTACAATCATCTCCTGATTGTGTACGCGACAACTTGCTAGGCCCACAAGTCAGCCTCTAAACCGTGGAGGACAAATACAACACATTTAAAAAAATAACAGCCCATTCCATATGTTCAAACGGAAAGTTCAACATTCAGACCAAAGTAATAGGTCTGATCCACATATAGAGTACTGAACTTCCACGTTGACAACCATCATAGCCAAGTTAACTATCTACTCCCACTAACACTCTAGTAGCGTACAAGTACTAACTTACTCTTAGCTAACTAGACGATGCCGGCCGCCATCTGCTGTCCATGCTAAGCGCCGGCACCGGCGTCCTCCGCCTCGCCTCGGACTTGCCAGAGGTGCGATAGGAGGCACTTGCTTGCGTACGAGCTTGTCAGTTTCTTCAGAGGTAGGCATTTTTATTCAAAAAACTGCCACTTCACATCTTGCGTCGCAAATAAAACTGCCAGGAGCGCATTTGTAGGCTAGCTAGTGATCGATCAGTAACTTGTAAACACTAAGCGAACAGAAATAAGTAATTGTTAATGCATCACAATGATTCACAGATCATACACAAATATGTAGCTCCAAAAGCAAAGATCAGCCACTTCGGATCTTGCGTCGCAACTAAAACTAACTAGTATGATTCCCATACATAAGATCAACATGTTAATGCATCTCAATGACTCACAGATCATATACAATTATGTAGCTCCAAAAGCAAAGATCTAGAAAAAACATCTGTTCTTCCTACTAACATGGATGCTCCTATTCGCCAACATTTAGTACAGACTGAAAGACAAATTTGTTTGTGAAGTCTACAATTCCTCTTGCAAACATAAGTGGTTTCACCAACAGCTAGAACCATGAGAATGAACTAGACATGATGGATGAACATGCACTGCAATATGATTTGGTCTTCCCTCGATCACACTGCGAGACTATTTTCAGAATACAAACTTTATCTTAGGCAAAATGATGTCCATTGTATAATCAGACCAAAGCAATGAAGCACCTAGTGTTGGCCAATAAATAGTACAGTACTACTTTTCTGCAGTCCATGAAGTGACTATCCAATCTTTCTGTGTCTATTTTCAAATGGCACTGCATGCAGTGACTATACTATTCTCTTGTGTAGTTCAACCAAAATTGCGGGCACTTTGTTGGTTTGCCAAATAGCAATGGGCAGACATCTCTGTCAGCACAAATATCAAGCAGCTAGTAAACATATACCACACCTTGTATTTTCGGTTTAAACATGTCTCTTCCGCTTAGCATCTGTCATGTTCTGCACTGGACAATCTGATACAGTTATGTTTTGCCCTGGACAATTTCATACTGAATTGATTTGCTGGTTCAAAGTAGAAATATAGCCCTATTCTTCATCAGACCAAGGATATCCATGTTCGTAGTGATGGAAGAGGTGAAATCGATACAACCGAAATTGAGCATCCAATCATTGAATCCTGTCCTGCACCTGCAATGTAGGTCCACCCTGCCAATAAATTCACATGCAAACCACTAGTATTACTATCTAATGACAGTACAAAAAGAGTAGCATGATAGTAGCAAACCATGTACCTTCATAATGAATAGCTCATAGTGCCACCAATTGGATATAAAGTTTGGGAAAAAACATGCTCCTAATGTTGAACCACTTGAACTTTTTGTGCAGTTCCAGTAAAATCGAGCATCCCTGTTTGCATAGATATTGAAAGTGTGATTACTCTAAAAGTGGCACTAGTTGAAGCATACTCTCACAAATATAAGCATTCCAATTTCTTAATGGGAAAAGGTAGCAAGACTGTTTCTAACAACCTGTTTGAATGAATAAATAAAGCAACAGCGGCTGATGTGAGGAAGGCATACATAGTTTTTTCTGGAAAAGTGAGCCATTCCTGACCTTTCCTCTTCTTTTAAGCAAAATTTGTGCAGTTCTACTAAAATAAAATGCCATCACCGCCTTGACAATTTAGTGACACTGTACAAAAGGAAATGACTTAACATTACATCATGATGTCAGGTATGTAGTCGACAGGTGACGGTGTCCTGGACTAGGGGATACTCATCACATCATCTCCCGATCAGTTGGATTGGGCCGAGGACCCCCATGGCCGTAGACTCATGGGCCAGTTTGGACAACTGCCGCATACGAGGAAAATTCCACAAAGACTTGGCGATCAAGACAAGGACTTCTCCCCACCGACGTATTCAGCTAGGACTCTTGTTATCCTAGGCCTCTGGTGCATTATATAAACCGAGGCCAGGCTAGTTGATAGACAATATATAACAATCATACCATAGGCTAGCTTCTAGGGTTTAGCCTCCTTGATCTCGTGGTAGATCTACTCTTGTACTACCCATATCATCAATATTAATCAAGCAGGACGTGGGGTTTTACCTCCATCAAGAGGGCCCGAACCTGGGTAAAACATTATGTCCCCTGCCTCCTATTACCATCGATCCTAGACGCACAGTTCGGGATCCCCTACCCGAGATCCGCCGGTTTTGACACTGACATTGGTGCTTTCATTGAGAGTTCCGCTGTGTGATCAACAAAAGGATCGATGGCTCGCCTGTAGATCAACTGCGACTTCGGCATCTTCGTCACCAGCTCGACTGGTCACCTTGGTTCAACCAAGAACTGCGCCCCGTGTTTGGATCGTCATGATCGGACGGGGCCCTTCTTCAACATCAACTCCGATCTCTATCATGATCATAGAGGAATCATCCATGTAGCTCGAGGGCTCAACGTCAACATTGCCCTCGGGCGGCCGTGCTGTTTTTATGGACAGCGAACTTGTATTCGCCGTCACCATCTCCTCGAGTGTTGGTTTGACGATTGCTTCGGTTGAGTAGTGCGGAATTACATCTACAACAGCCATGCAAAATTTCATCAAGTTCCGATGGAGGAATTTCCGACAATCTACGATATACCGGAGCCCTGTCAAGTCTGGACAAGAATCTGGATGAGTGTAGGGCGTGGTCTCCAGAGCCCAGCTCGGAGGTCCTTTGGAAGATCCAACCGTTCACCTACTGCGCAAATCCCATATCTACCAACCCTCCAAATTTCAGCTCGATCCAACGGTTCAAACTCCGGGAAACTTCCGATGAGTGGACCAATTTTCGGATCTGTTTTCTGCGCGAATACGGATCCGACCCGAATTCATGTTTCTTTATGAACGTGATATTGGACAACCTTTTTTAAGGAACTTTCTTCTATGGTATTGTGCGTTGTTTCTAAACACGTACCCATAAAATTTTAAGCCTCCTTCGAGGTAATCTTCACAATCACGCTGGTGTCAAACCAGTCCGGCGGTATTGCTCCGCGGATGCCGACCTGCGCTACACACGTCGCCACTTTATTGAGCCGAGCTCAATTCCTTCGATCATCATCTCGGCAAGCCGAACAAGAGTTCGGCATCGCGAAGGATAAATCATCACCAACATCGCCGCCCCATGGATTACACAGAGCGGGCATACCGGCATCGCCGCACGGTCACTTCATCAAGCCGGCATCGACCACGTCACGACCTGCATCAGCAGGGCCGCGCTATTGCTTCTTCAAGCTGGTGTCCATCACGCCGACCTACTTCGACATCTCGGCTGGACCAGGGGCTTCGCCATCTCTTCATCAACCTACTCCAGACGCTTCGGCGTCACTAGCCGACCAGCTCCGTCACGTTAGCTGGACCGAGGGCTTTCCCTCGGCGAGCCAACCTTTACCAGCATTGCCATGCCGTCGTTTTATCGCCCATCAGGCAATGGGTGTGCAGAGCGAGTCCCAATTTTGGGAATCGCCTTCCTTCGGATTGCTACAACAAATAAACCAGGTGCTATTAATCCCAGTATTTTTTTTCTTGTTTGGGTTCATTTTTCCCAAGGAATTATTACTCTGGTTTGTTCATGATATGTGCACAGGTCTATCAAATGGTGACTGCATTAACGACGGTCGCGTGGTGGTTCGATCAGTTTTTGTACATAGTCCGGCGAACGCCGCATCCGGAGCTCGGACCGACCTGTGAATTCAGGCTTTGCCACGCCTTTACTACATCACGCCGACGCCCTGCATCGACATTGGCTTCGGCGCCAGGCCATATTTCTTTTATTCCTCATTTTGCATAAATTATTTATTATGCAACATTTTTTTATTATCATTATTACTATTATCTCCGGTTTGCACTATTTTTTATGCACAGGAAAATGATCCGGGGACTTCGGCATCACTCTGCCGGTCTGCATTGATCGTGCTATGTCACCACTTCGGCGTGTCGAGCTCTCCGCTCCGCCACCTCGGGACCAGCTTGGGGGATGGAACCTTGCCCCGCATCGAGCTCGGACCGCGTCATTAATACCGAACACATTAACCAGCTAAGTCGCTTTCATGCTCAAAGCTTTAATTTCTAACTTGTGCTCGGTTCGACCAAGCATTATACTTTTTTGGAAAAAAGTTGCTTGTAAAAATTTTTCCTTCTCCAAACTTTGTTTGTGACGCATAAATTCAAATACCCCGTTTACTTGGGGGCTTCCTTTATGAAGCTTTTCCTATTGCATATGATTATACTTGTACGGCTTTGTTCCTTGTTCGTGTATTACGCCACCGAAGAGATTTGCAAGCTGGGTTGCCTCGCTCCTGTGTTTACCCCTACGTTCCCGATTATTCGTCTAGGGAGTAAAGGGAGCACCTCTGCGATTGTCACGATCGGGTCAACCGAGCCGGACCTCAGACTGGGTGAAGCCGAAAGCTAGCGCTCTTATAGTTTTCAATGATGGTCGGCACATAACGGAACTCATGAGTACAAAAAATCTATTGCACAAGTCTCATAATAACAATGAGCACCAAAGAAAGGTATCGGTGGGGGTACTATTTTCTTCGAAGATGCTTCTTACACTTCACGGTAATATAGCATAAGTTCCCTGAGCGCGCTTTGTCTATTACAGCCTTATGGCCTGATTGCCTTGTTATTGGAAACACCGTCGATATTCTCGACCGATGGAGAACATAACACTTTTCGGTCCTTGACCGAAGAGGGAGAAGCCGACGGTCGGTTAAGACGCGTTTAAAGTTCGGTTGAATATAGATATGATATAAGTACTTCGGTACATGCAATCATTATTCTACCCAAGTCACTTGGGGGCTCTTAAGTTTATTTGAGCCGTTTTATAATAAGTGTTCTTCTTCTTAGTCATTGCAAAGTTTTATTATTATTTATCACTCCTTTTTTCGACACGAGTGTGCGGTCACTAGCCAGGGGGCCTAATTTCTCTATCAAAATCGCTAGAGTTTAGTTTGCTAAACTGGCCTAATGAGAAGTACTCCGCCCTCGAGACAGGAGGTTGAAGCCGTAGGCTGACCCGCTCGAAGTCTTGAGATAGGATGTATCATGTTAAAGCACGACAGAAGCACTTCTTTTTTCTAAAACCAATTTTCGGATTGGCACCGAACACTTGATCTTGTTCAGACGTCATGTTTTTACTGACATTTCTTGGTTTTCCAAGCTTTTTGGCACTTTTAAACTATTTGCGCTTTTCCAGCATTAGTCTCGCAGTGCAATGCCGGACACCTTTAGGGATTCGGCAAAAACATTCTCAGATATTGCTATATATGCATCGGTTTCGAATTGTGTCTTCGGTCAATAGTTGGGTTGCCCGGCTCCTGCACTTGCTTCCTATGTTCCGCTTTGTTCGGCTAGGTGTGCAAAGGGAGAACCACTACGATTGTGCTTCCAGCTCAGATGGTTAAGCACCTCAGTGGAGAAAGCCGAAAACTGACTGTCACAATAAGCGTAAACTGGTCAGCAATCCGATGACAGTGTTAAATGACGGGCCATTCATAACAATGGCCGAAGTGTTTACGGCTTGACCTCGACTGTCGCCGAACACTACCGGGGGCTATTAACTGGCCTCCCAAACTAAATCCTCGATATTATGCTCTTACATTAGCGCTGAGGCTGCATGATCATGCTTAGCATGACAACCCAAAGAAAGGAACCGATAGCGGGACTATTTTATTTGGAAGACATTTCTTATGTTAAACAGTAAAATAACATATCTCTCTGCGTACCTTTGTTCATAAAACCGTATGGCCAGATTGCCTTGTTTGTCGTAAATCTTTGCCCTCATAAAGGCTTCATAAAGTAGGACAAACACTCCTCAGCTACTAGCCGAGGAGGTGGAGGCCGATGGTCGGTCAACAAAGTTTTGTACAATGCGGATCCAAGCATTAATGACGTAAAGTACTTGGATACATGAAGTCATTACACATAATTTGTGATTTTATTATGGATATCGATCCTTAATTCGGCCACCCATGCCCGCATTAAGGCTCGGGGGCTATTGGGCTTCGGCCTTATTATTTACAAATATTAAAGGGGCACATCGATCCCCTGATCTGGTGTTGCCACCCGACCAGTGCATCGGGGGCTACTGCATTGCTTGTCCAATGCAGAAAATTTTATGTGCAATATAGTTTCCGAGGACATTTTGATCCTCAGGTTGGTCGGCCGCACCCAACCTGAGTGTCGAGGACTGAGCACGCTGCTTTTTGTGTCCAGAAGTATTCTACCGAGCTAGGACTTGATCCTCAGGCCGATTTTGCAAATCTACCTGAGTCTCAGCGGCTACTGGGATCAGCGGTCTTATGTCATCCTTCAGGTGCATCTCGGGTTTTAGACCGATACACACCTTGAGGGCTACTGGATATATCTCGACAGAGAATAAATTGCACCAATAAAAAATATTGACGAAAAATCGGCCCACAGTTGGGGTGGTGGCTGGCTCGGGCGCTAGTGGCTGGCTCCATAGAGGGCATTTCCGGCATTAAGCTCGGCTAAACTCCTTCAACTTTTTTGAACCAAGGTGATATGACACCATGGATATAGTCCGGCGTTGGAGCTGGGACACTGTCCGGCGTTGGAGCTCAGATATAGTCCAGCGTTGGAGCTCAGATACAGTCCGGCGTTGGAGCTTGGACATAGTACGGCGTTGGAGCTTGGATACATTCCGGCGTTGGAGCTCGAAAGCGGTCCGGCATTAGTGCTCGGCCGCAAAAGATACCTCGAAGGCAGTCCGGTGTTAGAGCTCAGACGCAAGAGGACACTACTTCCCGGGAACAACTTTAAACCCGAGGTGTGGCATAAAAATAACAAGGCATTGATAAAGGCCGGAAACTTAAAGGGGCTCCTCGGATACCCGACGTGTAAACTCGCCGAATGCATTTCGGCGATCCTCAAGATCGAAGATGAGAAGATTTGTTGAACCAATTTTCAAGACCGTCAACCGAAGATGAAGAACAGTTTGGAAGAATCGAGGAGCGTCCCTAACTTGAAGACCGGTTCAGGGGGCTACTGACGGTGTCCTGGACTAGGGGGTACTCATCACATTGTCTCCCGATCAGTTGGATTGGGCCGAGGACCCCCATGGCCGTATACTCATGGGCCAGTTTGGACAGCTGCCACATACAAGGAACATTCCACAAAGACTTGGCGATCAAGACAAGGACTTCTCCCCACCGGCGTATTCAGTTAGGACTCTTCTTATCCTAGGCCTCTGGTGCATTATATAAACCGAGGCCAGGCTAGTTGATAGACAATATACAACAATCATACCATAGGCTAGCTTCTAGGGTTTAGCCTCCTTGATCTCGTGGTAGATCTACTCTTGTACTACCCATATCATAAATATTAATCAAGCAGGACGTAGGGTTTTACCTCCATCAAGAGGGCCCGAACCTGGGTAAAACATTGTGTCCCCTGCCTCCTGTTACCATCGGTCCTAGACGCACAGTTCGGGACCCCCTACCCGAGATCCGCCGGTTTTGACAATGACAACAGGCATTAGAGACAAACATACAGACCTCCTCAAGAGAACAGCCGGATGAGGAGGTGCCCACTCTTGACCTTTCCTCTTGTTTTCATAATTGTCTGTGCAGTTTAACCAAAATAAAATGACATCAGCGCCTTGGCATTTTGGTGACACTATACAAAAAAATTAACTTATCTCATGAAAGTGAGGTATGTAATCTATAAGCATTAATAGTGCAAAAATCTTACGGGAGTAACAAGTTTCATCGTTGGTATACTGGCTGTGCAACAGCATTAGAATGCCTTATAGCTGAAAAATCTTTAATACATCCACAATCAACAGCTAACCAGGACATAATCCAGTGACATTAAATGGCTTTGCTTAAATTTATGGGTGGCATTAGACTGAGAGCGGCATTAGTTTAATGTGGCATCACTTTAGCAGTAGCATTGCTTGACTTGACTGCTGGTGTTATACTAACAGCAAAAAAAGTGGCAATAAGAGCATGGGAGGCACCATTACGATGTTCCTCCATGGACGCAGAGTGGTGAGGGAGGTATGGTTGCCCAGAGCAACAAATATCCAGGCAGCATATGTGGATTACGGTCCCATTTTGTTCTCTTTAGCCACCTTTTTCCTATGCGAGGACAACAAACCGATCGACCTGGTCATTCTCTATTGCGTTGTCATGCTTTTCTACCCTTCTTCAACCAAGAGACACGAGACTCGTTCCTTAGCTACTGATTTTCCCCTTTTCAACCTAGATGCGGGTTCGATGCCTACTCTCTTGGACAGTACAGTCTCCCTTCCTTTCCTTATTCAACCCAAACATGGATTAGTCTGCATGAATTAGGGTTTCCTTTAATAGTGCAAATTATGGTTTTCGTCTGCGTGGCCAGCAGAGTAGAGGATAGAAAATTGGGAAGATGGTGGAGTGGAAAAAGATCCACATGCAACGACGTAGCAGATGGGGCAATAGAACAAGGTTATGGCTCGAAAAGAGGTAGCATACCTGAGGGTCGGCGGGAAGTGGCTTCGCTCGTGGTCGTCGTCCTCCGTACACACTACGGCAGCGAGCTTGGGGACGGAGGCCATCCCGTGCGGGCGCTAGGTCTGAGAGGATGGCCTTGTCGTCAGTGCGTGACCTCGCTCGCCGACGACGAGTGCGTCAACGCTGCACGTCCTTTTCTTCCCCGGCGGATCTGTGACCACCGGTGAGGAGGGAGAGAGGGGCCGTCTTTTTTAGATCTAGAGAGAGGGTGGTAGTGTGAGAAGCAAGTGGGCAGCCCTTAGCAAGAAAGCGCTGAAGCTCCAGCCTATATATATATATCTTTTTTATACTACTAGTACTGGAGGTGGGGTAGTGGTAGAGTAGTTTATATTTTCTCTGTGTACAGTACCAGTTAGTCGTGCTTCAAAACTGATCGGCACGCCATTGAAAAAATAAAGGTTGATAACTAATGCGGCACGTCGGGCCAATGCGGCCAGATCGCATTTTGCACGAGAAATTACACACCATGTTTCGTTGACATGTGGTCCCGTTCCAACATATCAGTGAGACGACGGCGAGTAGTAGGAGTATTTCCGAATGGACGTGTAGGCTGGGGCGCCTCTTCGTGAACCGTGGCAAACTCGCAACCGTCCACCAACTCTTCGCCTTTCCCTCTCGATTTGGAACTGCTGTCGCACACTCTTCCTCTCCCTCCTCCATTTTCCTTCAGCCCTTCACCCTTTCTTCTGCCATTATTCGATCGTATTCTCCATGGGGGGAACAGGCCGGAAACGACCTCGTTATTCTTGCCCTGATCTGAAAGATGACGTGGTGGAGGAACTCATTGATCGGTGCGATGTCATCACCTTGCCTAGCATGGCAGGTTCGTTCCAGCCCCACATCATTGCAAGGAACCCAAGGGTCAAGGAGCGGTTTGATCTCCCCTATCTTCTTCGTCGTGACCCTGATGACTGGCGCCGGCATGACGGAGGCCTCGCCCTGTGCAAGTTGATGCCGCTTGATAATGATACGTGTGATGTTAAGATGCCATCGCTTGAGGGCAAGGCTTGGGCGGGCGCAAATGGAGATTGGGTTGTTTACATTGGGTCCAACTGCGAGTGGGAACTTGTGAATGTGTACACTCGTCACCGGGTTCCACTTCCAAAAATCTCAGCACACTGCCCAGAGGTTGAGCACACCGGTAATGTATGCACGTTCAAATATGATCATGGTGACTGTCGTCTACGGAAGATAGCAATTTGTCGAGTTCCCAACCGCTCTTGGAATTACAAAAACTATGATGTTGTTGCTATCTTCGACAAGCTTGTTGCCATCCTTGATGGTTTCACTCGATGGATATTACTCAAAAATCAGTTTCTATACACGGATGAGTACTGTGATGCAATTGAATACGAGGGCCTTGTGTTTGCTGCCACCACTCGTGGCACTGTTTTTGCATGGTATCCTCGTTGTTTCGGTATGTTTGTCTTCCACCGTAATTATAATTGTTTCATCCACATGCATGCGGGTTAGCAAGTTTCCCTTTACTAATTAACCTTCTTCTTGTGTTTCCAAGGTCCTATGAACATCCCACCACCTATACTTGAAGATTTTTATAACCAAGGGGGAGATGACGATGGTGATGATCACAAGCATGAGGACGAGCAGCGCCGATATACTCTGTGGCGCCTGGCAACTAATTCTGATGGATCACCTCTTCTTGTGTGTATACAGCCCACTGATGATGTTACTGCTAAGGAAGCAGGTGTAGTCTCCCATGGTCGCACTCTCCGGACCTATTCCAACACCCGTTGCATGGTATTCGGGATGGATACTAGGGTGCTAGCGCCAACTCCTTCTCCCTGGCACAGAATTGATAGTCTTGGAGAAAACTCGCTCTTCCTTGGACAAAACTATCCGATGATGGTGAAAGGCGATCCAACTGCTGTTGACACATTTATGAGAAGCAACTGTGTCTATACCTTGGACATTTGGGTGGTTCCCTACCCTGGTACTGATATAGTAGGCCGCTTCAGCCTGGATGATCAGTCCTGCGTTGGTCTCCAGATCGACAACGGATGGCCCGTCCCAGAGAATCACTTGTGGTTCAAAGCAAGTGTTTCCAACGCCGCGGAATGGTTGAGTTGAAGTTCATTTCATGGCTTGTTATTTGTTGTGTGGTGAAAACTTTAGTATTTATAATGTATCCTCGTTGTCGATATGGGGGTTGATGACCTGTTGAACTATGTAATAAAATGATATGCCTATGATAAACTTACTAAATTTATGAATGACTTTCGAGTTGCTTCTCTGAGTGAGTAGTGCGACGAGGCAAAAAAATATTTTCCGAATACATAATTGTACGTGCATTGCAACAGGTTATCGGATGAGGCCAATCAACAATAGTAGTACACTATTTGTACTAGCTTCACATGCTTCGCACGTCGGGCGGGTGTTTTTACTGTAGCCATATATTAATGTGTTCGTTCTATGTAACCTACACCTCGAATCCTCGATATACTAGTAGTATAGTATATAGTAGGAGTAAGTAGTAGGAGTAGTAGGGTGGCATGGGCCAGAACAAGCATTCATGTCCAGGAGTACGGCACACGCCACCACCACGACATCCATCTGACACCATATTATTTCTTGGAGTCCGTGCGAGAGCAATCTCTTCAACCTCGTTGTTTCTCTAACTTCAACCATCGCGCGGCGGGCGAGGTGGGGGTTTGCCGATAGTCGGTTTCCTTAACTGCGGTCCCACTTGTAAGGCCAACTCCAATGCACGACCCCAAATGGACCTCCGTTTTGCATGAACTCCAACGATAATTTTGACTACTCCTGTAGTAAGTTGGATTAGTGCCTTCTCGATGCATTCATTGTTGATCTGCGGAGGCTCAATCTTGCGTGCTTCTTTCTTCTTCGAGTGTAAAGAAGTAGACGTTGCATCCTCGCATCTAGTCTCATGTCTAGCCTCTATTCTATACTAGCTAAAAGTGATAGAACATCTACTAAATTTCGCTCTATCAATATATGGATGTACTCTTCTTCCCAATACAAAAACTTGCATCCATTCTACTCCCTCCATTGCACAATACTACATGCCTTCTATTTGTCAAAATATATATGTATCTAGACATGTCTTAGTATATAGGTACAACCATTTTTGGACAAATGGAAGTCAAGTATTTTGGAACGGAGGGAGTACACAATAAATTTTTTTAAGTTAGCACAACTAGTCTAATCGGAGAGCAGAACCAAAGATTTGGTCGGGTTCTTCCTCCTTTTGCCGACACGTGGGACATCCAGCATCCAGGTCGTGTCATGAAAGAAAATAGAGTGGTAGTTGAAGCCACGAGATGTGCATCTTGGGTTAAACTGTAAATAGAATCTTACTGCTCTTGAGTAACTCCAAAAGCGGCCACCGAAGATCTTTATTGGATTTGTTTTTCATCACCAGCACGTCGAGGTGAAAGATGTGCAGGTTCAGTGGGTGCTCTTGCGTTTTTACTCACATGTGGGGCCGCATGTGAGCAAACAGACGATGGGCTTCGCGCGTCCACTGGCTGGCTGAGAAGAGAGATAGAGGAGGGCTGAGCATGGACTGCAGGAAATTTGTTCTACGTACCTCGATATAGGCTCGATATAGTGGGGTGGCATGGGCCATAACTAGCATTCACGTCTAGCAGTACGGCACACGCCACCCACACGAGTCCCATCCGACACCAATTTTCTTGGAGTCCGTGCTACAGCCATCTCTTCTCCCTCGTGTCCTCTTTTCTCAGCCATCGCATGGTGGGCGGGGTGGGGGTTTGCCGATAGTCGGTTTGCTCAACTGCGGTCCCACTTGTAAGTGAAAATGCAACACCGCACGCATTCCCGCTTGAGTGGCGTGCTGGACCAACCGTGTGGGGGTGCGACGCGAACACGGCAGGCTTTTCCTTTTGAACTCATAACTTGTAAAATTTGGTTCTGCTCCATGGCGCGACCGATAGATAGAAAATAAATATTTTGCCTAGAGTAATGAGAAGTTTGCTTCTGGCGCCGTTCATGCATGGAGTACGTACGAAAATTATGAAGTTGATGCAAAAGGTAAGATAATTACTGTAGTATCATATACTACTACATGGATTTGACGGAAGGATAAAAATATATACGGATCCATCAATGTTCAACGACATCCTCATGCCCAGTGCGCCGGGTCACCAACCGACGTGTCAGGAGCAGCGGCATTGGCGGCGAGCTCAACGTGCTTCTGAACAGTGCCGTCCAAGGTTGCCCTGCGCTCCAAGAAGACCAGCGTCCTATCGTCCTCCTCTTGCATGTACTAGTCATTGTGGACAATTTGCGCGTAGACGTGGGTGATTATGTCGATGGTGTCTTGCTGCGGCAGGCGCTGCGCGGCGAGCACGACCTCGAGGTGGACATTCTCCGGCGCGACGGCGGGCAGTCGCAGGGCCACCAGTGCGTCGAAGAGGTTGTTACCATAGTGGCCATTGAGGGTGGCGGGCATCGCAGAGCCTGGGCGTGTCGGCTAGAGGCTTACGTCAAAGTCGTCTGCAAGCTTCTTGGCGACGGTGAACTTGTCGAGGAAACCGACGAGGACCTCGTCGAACAAGGATGTGAAGCTGTCGTCCAAGCAGCCCCTCGCCCTGGCGGCCTCAAGCAATACTACCTGCCGGGCCGCAGGCCAGCGTCGTGGACCATCTGGCACAGCCGGCTGATGCTCGCGCTCATCGCCTCCATGGGTCTAGCGTAGCTTCTAGTCAACTGATCTTGCGATTCGAGTGATCACTCAGCCCTTGGTTAGCATGCGTAGGTGCGTAGGATTTCGTACTACTCCTAGGCCCTCTACTGCACCTGCCTTTGGCTGTATGATAGGTGGGCCAGCCACCCCCTGGGGCCACGTGTCATTCACCTCCTGACCCGTCTCTCACACGCACCCTGCTAGTGTATATACTCCCTCCTTTCCGGTTTATAGGGCTTATCTCAAAATTTTAGTTTTTCCATTTCATAAGGCTCAGTTTGGTTGTTTTCCATCACATGTTCAGATTCCAAGGTGCATTAAATCATTGAATGCAAGTACTAAGAGAAAATTGACCAATGCATGTAATTTATGCATGCATGCATTGCAATTAATGCATTGGTAAACATACTTTTTTGAGGAAAACAAGAGCATTAATTGGGTGCTTATGCAAACTACAAAAAGTATTCCACCACTCACCATCTACCTTGGTTGGTGAGAATTTTGAATATAGCCTTATAAACCGGAAACGAGGGAGTATAGTGGTTTTCTTTTTCTCTCCATATCAACCATTTTATATTGCGTACGTGTTATTCAAGAGTGAAATGATGGTTGCTTCTTCCGACTAACTTACTGTGTGATTTGACTGCTCCTTAGTGGCCCCTACACATACTCCCCCTACGTGTATGCAACAGTCACACATACACATGGACGCCAAAATGCGCGCGACGCCCTAATGCATGCATGTCCGAGCAAATGACGGAACACACACGGTGACGCTCAAGTGCTCAACCTACACGTGCATGCACACACATACTCAGTCAGGGTGAGCTAGTGACCGTATGAACACCGGAAAATATATATATTGAGCGCAATGAGCGTATTATGAAGTCCACTGACCATATTTTTACAAATATACAGTGACAGACAGTGTATTTATCTCGTTTTGAAATTAAGCCATGTTAACCAGAGAGGAGGCAACATGGACTAGCATTACTTTGCTGTGTCCCGTCAACTTGCCGAACGAGGAGAAGGTTGCAGGATGGGAGAAGCTTGCGTGCGGTGGCTCACAGGACAAGGAGAAACTTTTGACTAATGCATGCTCTCCCTCGCTCACGCGGTGGACGTGTAACAGTTAATTCGGTGTCAGATTGCAGAAGCATACTACACTATACTACTAGGAACCGGATGGAGGAGCGTCTGCACTCTTATTATAATTTTAAAATGTGATAAAGAAATCTTCAACACATTTGGTTCTCTTCAAGGGTTCTCGCATGTGTTAATGGAAGTTGATTGCATGGAAACTCGCCACAATTCTCGCTTAATTCTGGCTCATATCCAGTTACAAATAGTAGTGCTCAGTAATATTTCCTCTTTTTTTGTTATTCAGCATGTAAACAGGTCAGCAAACCATGCGGCGCATATTCATGCGAACCGTGCTTGCTGCACTTTGAATGTGGCCGAGAGCTGGCTTGATGAAACACCTCACTTCCTACTTCTTTTTTGGCTTCCTAGTGACCAGTGTCTTGGCTGGTCGTCCTACAAATGCTTATATATGAATAAAGCTCTCTCATTTACCCGCAAAAAAGATTAAACCATATTAACTAGAAAGGAGGGAGTATGGACTAGCACTACTTTTTGGTCTGTCCCGTCAACTCGCAGAACAAGGAGAAGCTTGCAGGACAAGGTGAAGCTCGCTTATGCCTTTTGACTAATGCAACCTACCCTCGGTGGACATGCATCAGTCCATTCGGTGTCAGATTGTCAGAGGCATACACTGTAGTACCCAACATGCGGAGTACCATCATTGTTCGACTTCACGAAGGGGCGAAGAGCCAAGCGCAGTACTAGTACGCGTACTTGGTTTTGCACCTTCATACTACTCCACACTCCGTCATAGTTTACAGGGCGCACTTTATTATGATGCATTTCTCTCAATGCATTTCCACCACCAGAGAGACTTTAGACGCGTTTGGTTTAAGGCTCAATTAATTAGGGCATGGTAACCGCAATCAAGTCCACAATTTTCTCTCCATGTACTGTACTACTACGGAGTGCATGCATGTGTGTACCCGGGGTGGAAGCACTGCATGCATGTGTGTACGCATTATTCCCTCTAGTAATAGACGCCGTGCTATAACTACCAATGCTATTTTTCAGGCCGATCGCTAGTCGCCTTGGTCCCACAGATTTTTTTCTTTTTTCTGAAGCGCATTGTATAAACAGTGACGGCTGGAGTAGTATGAGCGGCTTCAAAGAAGAGCGTATTGATGGTTGCTTCTTCAAAGCAACTTACAGTGGGAAAGGTGGGGCTTATGATTTGACTGCTCATTACTCACTATTAATGCGGCGCAACGACCGGGCTGAGTCTCCCATGCGGTTGTGCACTACCCCCTCGGTTCTTAAATATACTCTGGAGTATTTGTCTTTCTAAAATATGTTGAAATCTCTGTTAAGACGAATAGAATATTTAGGAACGGAGGGAGTACACATAGGAAGCAAAATGAGTGAATCTACACTCTAAAATATGCCCGTTTGAAATTTGTAAAAAGACAAATATTTAGGAACGAAGGAGTATAAGTTCGTGCATGGCACATGGACCCGGATGATGAAGAGGCTTCTGGAAATGCTATCAAGCTTCCATCATTTGTTTACATAATTGACGTACTATACAAATAATTTTCCAGCGACATGAAATTGTACAATGGTGTGAGCTTTTAGCTTATGTTTCGCGTGTCTTGCCATCGATGCTCTTTCAGAAACAATAAAAAACTAACCTCCTTGCTAATGCATGTCAATTATTAGCAGATCAGAGCTAATAATTACATCACAACTATAGCGACCTGACCCGAATGGATCAAGTCTCTGTGCTTAAGTGTCATCCCTGGATCGGTATGCTGACACACACAGTACTCGAGGATTTATAACAGAGGTAAATCACATGTGTAAAGTAACGTAAATACTATTACCTCAATCCAAAATAGCGGAAGTAACAAGGTTGTGGATTCCCATCAACACCAACGGCAAAGTTGAGTGTAGAAATCGTAACCCTAACGTATGACTTACTCGTCGTAAGATAATCCTGCAACATGAGACGTTGCAGCCACAAAGGGTCAGTACATTGAATGTACTGGAAAATTCACACCATAGAGAATGATGAACAATGGCTATCACTACATGCATATTTGGCTGGTGGAAAAGCTCTATGGTTATAAGGTTTTTGCGAAAAGACAATTTTTCCCTACTGCAAACGAATAAATTTTATTTAACTATCATGGTGGTTGTTAAACATTGAGAATGGTTGACAGCATTCCCAATCCCAATTAAGCATCATCATTAAAACCCAACAATATTCATTTAAAGTAACGTGATGAGATTCACATGATAATCCAGGTACTAGATACTCAAGATGTCCGTAACCGGGGACACGACTAATCATGATTAGTTTATACACTCTGCAGAGGTTTGCGCACTTTTCCCCACAAGATTTGATCGCCTCCGTTTGGTTTCTCGCACTACATGGTGTTTGAGAAGACGGATGACCGAGACATAGTCTTTCAGAAGCGCTAGCACCTTACGATGGATAGACCGTTACACCTACTTTCCCCTACATCTGCTAGTCTACCGTGTAAGAGTTCGCACGACTTAATCAACTATGCTAGAGCCCATAAGAGCTTGTGGCTGCACATGGAAGTTTCTAGTATGAAAACTCTCATGATCCCTTTGGGCCTGGGTGGCGGTCCAAAAAAAACAGGCAATCCTGGTCTACCCAGGTGCCTAGACAGGCAATCCTGGAATACCCAGGTGCCTCAATCCACCCAGATGTGTGATAAAGTTGCCACCTTAAGTCAACCATTAATTAACAAACTCACATCTGTCATGAAATACTCTCAAACCCAATCCACGTCTAAGAGCATAGCATGGCAATATAAGCATAACGTAATAGTAACTCCCAAGGTTTGAATGCAGGGCAATAGGTTCCTACCTCATCAACTACTTCCCAATACCCACATATTATCAATCCTACTCATGCAATGTTTGAGGGTGAAACTAATGCATAAAAACTGGGTATGTAAGGGATATGATCAAAGTGTGAACTTGCCTGCAATGTTGATGAAGATGATTCGCACTCAAAACTCTTGATAGTTCTACTCGTCACACTCCGGTCAATCTATCGTAAGCAAGCAATAGTAACCACACATAAGCAATCACTCAAAGTATCAAAAAGATCGAAGAAGACAATTCGGAAAACATCAAAACCAAGCAAATAACTCTCGCAACATAAAACAATTTCTAACAGTACCAAAATTATATCAATTTGGCCTTATCAGAAAGTTTAGGTCAAGAGCTTCGATTTGCAAAAAGAATCAACTCAAACGGAGCTACGAAACTCAAGTTATGATCAAACGAAATTTGAATTCAAATCTGATCTAATTTAAATTTTAAACTTTACAAAAACATGTTTGAGTTGGATTACTGAATAGAGGAGATCATAACGAAGAAGTGGGCGTTGGTTTTGTTGGATTTGGACAAACGAGTAAAAAGTTATGGCTATTTGAAAAATCAGGGCCAAGCTGTTTTACAGAAGAAAAAATAGCTACGGGCTAGGGTCTAATATATAAATACGTAGACTAATTGATAATCTAATAATTATATCATATTAGTCTAAAAATAATAAACTACGGAGGTATAGGAAGAAAGAAAACAAAGAAAGATACCTTTATAAGGCAGAGAAAATATGACTTTGGAGAGAAGAGAAAATTTCTAGAAGTCGCGCCGGAGAGGAGAAATATATTTTTCTTAAATGAATCTAGTCAAACCAAAATATTGATTTAACCCGAATCAAATAATTTTTGGAGGCTCTATGGTCTATATTTATTGGTGGAAAAGAGGGTTAGGGGTCAAAGGCTAGGCAATGTGGGACTAAACGTAGACGAAAATATACGAAACAGAGAAGAAAAGCGGCGGATGGGCCTAAAGGCCTTCGGCCGGCCGCGCGCACGCTGCGGTGCAGTTTTTTTTTCAAAATTCGGACTAAGAGAAAAAAAAGAAAGGCTGGCTGGGCTTGGCCTATTTAAGAGAGAAAAAAACAATGGGGCGCCAGAAGCTACTATACTGCGCATGTAGGCGATAAATAAATATGGGCCGCACGTATAGTTTTTTTTAAATAGAAACAGAAAGAAAACCGAATAACAACATAAAATAAAAATTTTATATAGGCATATTATATATCAAAAATTTCAGAAAAAGATTTTCTTCGACATGAACATTTTTCTAGCATTAAATAAAATACACACAAATTCTAATAATTCCAACAGTGCTCCTGCTCTAATAAGATCCAACAAAATCATTTTAAAAATACCAAAATGAAATCAAATTTATTTCTCTCCAATTTTCTGTTGTAGGGAATCATGTTACCCTATTTTCCATGTATTTTATTTTTGGACAAAAATGATTTGAATAAAATCCAAATAACTCCAAATTGAAAAAAATAATTTCAAAAGACTTTGAATTTGATCCTTTGAAACTCCCAACTCATATTTCATATAATTTGAAGAAGTCATTTTATCTCCTCTCGTGAAAATCATTGAGTTGCATAAAGTTTTAGAATTGGAAATATTTTCCAAATGAAATTCAAATATTTTCAACACCCCTTGTCATTTAAATAAATGGAAGAAGTCATGTCATCTTCTCTCCAGGGTTTCGTGGTGAAAAGAATTTGAATTCACGGAGATCACGAATGAAAAATGAAAGTTTCAGAAAGTCCTTTTATTCCCTCTCATTTAACTTTCAAAAAGGTTTCGAATTTCACTCAATTTCACACAATTAATCAAACAATCAATCAAATCTATCTATTTATTATAAGATTCCAAAATTTAGAATTTTGGGATGTTACAACAACTGAAGAGAAAGTTGTGAGAAGGTGTTAAATTAAAATTGATCCATGCTTTCATTGGCACCAATGTCCCCCCAGCTCTGTCTAAATCAACAAGGCATGTTGGGAAAAAAGTAGCTGTCTGGAGCATGCAACATTCCGATCATTTTGTGCAGTTCCACTAAAATAGAGCTGAGCGTCCCTGTTCCAAAGATATCAAGTGTGATTACGATAATAGAGGACTGCTGATGAAACAATAAACACACAAATAGAAGCCGGTCACCTTTGCGGTCTCTCTTAAGACTAACTAGTTGGAGAAGATTAGGCTTGGAGTTGGATGAGGAGGATAGAGCAAAACCAATCTCCCTTTGTGCAGTCGCACTGAAATGTAGAGACGTTGCCAGTGTGACATTTTAGTACAACTGCACAAAACACTCTTAAGAAAAAAGTGATTTGTGCAGTTCACCAAAAGGTCGCAATAGCAACGAGGTGAAATGGATAGCCCTGTTTGCAAAAAAGAGGTAGAAAGGAAACAATTACTGGACAATAACAATTGATGACACATGCGACGACAAAAAAGAAGCATATTCCTTGTCCTAAGGGAAGATAACAACACGGTTGTGTTTGTCTAAAACGGTGTGAGGACGAGCTATGTTTTGGGCAAAGAACTATGGAAGATCCACATGCAGTGATGTGGGAAAACGGGCAGTGGAGCAAGGCCGGAGGGGATACCTGGAGGTCGTCGGGATGTAACTAGGTGAGCAGCAGCGGGCGGAATCTGCGAGCAGGTGGCGTAGGCCCTGCCGCGCCGGAGCTTGGTCAGAGAGAACGGCGTGTACCGCAGATCGGGACGTGCTGCCTCGGCGACGTCGAACGGAGAAATGATGCACTTCCTTCCTTTCCCCGGTGGACGGGATGCGGCCGAATCAGTGACCAACGGTGAGAGAGAGAGAGGCCACCGCACTCCCTTTCCCCCGGCGGACGGGATGCGGCCGGATCAGTGACCAATGGTGAGAGAGAGAGAGAGAGATACCACCGGAGCCTTGTGTGAGATACTCTGAAGAGCGGACTACCTTTTCCTCCATAAAAATTGTTTTATATTTCGTGTACGTGCCATTGAGCGCTATAACTTTATTTAAAAATAACGCGGCAACGCGTCAAGTCGAACTTTGTTTCGTGCACGCGTGGTGCACGACCTCCCTAGGTAAACAACCGCTATAGGCGTTCAAATTAGCACGTGGGCTGCCATTTCGTAAAGAAATGAGCTCCACCGTCTACCCGCGCGGGTGTGGCTGGGCACGAAGCGTGAGTACGTGCACGGTGCACCTATTCTCTTCTTGTATATGTACACCACCTACGTGGGGTTGTGTGAGAGAGATACAAACCTAGAGAAATATAGTGTGTGGGTTCTTGAGAGTTTTTTTGGGGGGGTCAATCAAAAAATTCAACATATGCAATGTGTGTGAAATAGAGTCCTGGATATAACATATATATAGAGGGGGCGATCCACAAGAAGAGAGTGGAGGTATCATCGGCTTGAGGTGTCTATAGAATCGAAGAGAGGGATGATGTGTGTGTGTGCGCGCGCGCGATCGATAAAGAGTGCCATCGAATTTGTGTGTGCCCATGTCAAAGATATAGAGTGGCTGGCCTACTGGAATGTGAGATGGGACATGTGCAGTTTGTCTCTGTGGCATGGATACCTACCTGCAGCGCTTGACTATCGGTGTGTGGTGGGGGAAGAGGGAGGCCCAATTAACTATAGAGGTACAATGGCTGGTATATGTGTGGAGGAGGAGAGAGGCCAACCTCATGTATTAAGGAGATCGATCTGCCTCATGTATTAAGGGAGATCGATCGACATCCATGCATATCTGCAGGAGATGAATAAGGTTGGGAGAGAGACAGAGCTAGAGTGTTGGAGGGGGTGGTAGTGGAGTTGCTTCTAACAAATGGTGGGATAGGCTTGCTAGACAAACGGAGGGCACGCCCGCAATATCAATAAGAGAGGAGATGGATGCTTGTTGTCTGTGCACGTGCATGTGATAGACGGGTCAGGAGGCATGCACGAATGATGAGGGGGACGATGTGGCTGTGGTAAGCAGACGTAGCTACATAGGAAGATCAATCGCCCTTTGTAAGAGAAAGGACAGACATAACTTGTGAGGTACGTCAATTGATGGGGGGTAGTTAAAGTCGATCTAGGTATATGTTGGGAGATCGATCGGTATACATGCATGTGTGTGTTAGAAGCAAATGAGGCACGAGGAGAAGGATAGAGAGAGAGGGATGCATGTAGGAGGTGGTACGAGAGGCATACTATATCGAGGGGGAGGAGTGTGCGAGTACGAGAACGATGAAAAGAGTGGTGGGAGTGAGGCATGGACGGTGAAAAGAGAAGAGGGGAAGCTTGTGTTTGTGCTAGGCACACCTGGCTAGAGAGGCATATCGATCGATGTGTGCCGTAAAGAAGGAGCCGGGGGGCCTACACACACCGTGGGTGAACGACCTAAAGTGAAAACATGAATTTGCGCGATGGAGCTAGAGAATGCTGAGGGAGGGTGAGAGGGATGCGGGCGTGTGCATGCACAAGAGAAAGTTAGCGCTAGCTACAAAGATAAGAGGGTTGTGTGGGTGTAAAAGACGAATAGAGATCATATATACTTCATTATAAAAAGCGAATTCGAATATTTGAAGAATTTATCATAGTGTTTAAAACCGACGGATGTGTCAATATATATAATGGTGATAAACATGGTGTGGTTATGAACATGGTATACTACATTTAATATATTTTATCTCTACTCTTATAAAAAACGGAGTTGTTGATGATGGTGTGCCTGCCATCCTGCATTATAGGCCGTCTGATTTATATCTGGCGGATAGCAAGGAAACTTTGATGGTTGAAGTTGGCAACAATCATGATTATAGATTCTTATTGAAATAGAGAAATGAATTCAAATTTAGTTCGAATTGCAGCGGTAGTATAGACATTTGGAATGCACTACAATGTTGGTATGAGTAGGTTACATGCATTATAAAGCAAGCGAAAAAATTTAATCGGACATAACATGGATTTATACTCCCTCCTTCCATCCACATAGGGCGTAATGAGATTTTTAAGACCGCCTTTGACTATTGACAAGATTAATAGTACATGACATGCACAATGTGAAAATTATATCATTGAAAGAACCTTTCATAGACGAATTTAATGGTGTGCTTTGTGTAAGTTGCATGTCATATATCATTGCTCTAATATTTGGTCAAAGTTAGCATCAAAAAACGCATTAGGCCCTATATAGATGGAAGGAGGGAGTAGCTTTGAATAGCATTTGTATAGTAAAACGGGGCAAGACTCTCTCTTTGTGTGGTGTGAATAGTTTTATTTTTTTCGTTTTCTTTTTGGTTGAGGGAAGTGCGAATTGATTTGGTACGTACAAGTACAATATTACGACACGTTTGGCTTGTCCCTGAAATTCAACCCGCGTCTTGTTATATCCCGAAAATTCAGATATCGTGCTCCCAAAACAGGCGCCTTCACAACCCGCGCCTTGCTATCCCGAAATTACAACGCGCATGAAAACTCCCTCCAGCTGCCAAATCCCGACACGTGAAATCCCCCTTCTAACCCTGAGCTGAAAGCGCCGCTAGTTCAAATCGGTGGGGGGTACTTTTTGAAGGAAATATGCCCTAGAGGCAATAATAAAGTTATTATTTATTTCCTTATATCATGATAAATGTTTATTATTCATGCTAGAATTGTATTAACCGGAAACATAATACATGTGTGAATACATAGACAAACAAAGTGTCACTAGTATGCCTCTACTTGACTAGCTCGTTAATCAAAGATGGTTATGTTTCCAAACCATGAACAATGAGTTGTTATTTGATTAACGGGATCACATCATTAAGTGAATGATCTGATTGACATGACCCATTCCATTAGCTTAGCACCCGACCGTTTAGTATGTTGCTATTGCTTTCTTCATGACTTATACATGTTCCTATGACTATGAGATTATGCAACTCCCGTTTGCCGGAGGAACACTTTGTGTGCTACCAAACGTCACAACGTAACTGGGTGATTATAAAGGAGCTCTACAGGTGTCTCCAAAGGTAAATGTTGGGTTGGCGTATTCCGAGATTAGGATTTGTCACTCCGATTGTCGGAGAGGTATCTCTGGGCCCTCTCGGTAATGCACATCACTTAAAGCCTTGCAAGCATTACAACTAATGAGTTAGTTGCGGGATGATGTATTACAGAACGAGTAAAGAGACTTGCTGGTAACGAGATTGAACTAGGTATTGGAATACCGACGATCAAATCTCGGGCAAGTAACATACCGATGACAAAGGGAACAACGTATGTTGTTATGCGGTCTAACGGATAAAGATCTTCGTAGAATATGTAGGAGCCAATATGGGCATCCAGGTACCGCTATTGGTTATTGACCGGAGGCGTGTCTCGGTCATGTCTACATTGTTCTCGAACCCGTAGGGTCCGCACGCTTAAGGTTACGATGACAGTTATATTATGAGTTTATGCATTTTGATGTACCGAAGGTTGTTCGGAGTCCCGGATGTGATCAAGGACATGACGAGGAGTCTCGAAGTGGTCGAGACATAAAGATTGATATATTGGAAGCCTATGTTTGGATATCGGAAGTGTTCCGGGTGAAATCGGCATTTTACCGGAGTACTGGGAGGTTACCGGAACCCCCCGGGAGCTAAATGGGCCATGATGGGCCTTAGTGGAAAAGAGAAGAGGCAGCCCTACATGGGCCGCGCGCCCCTCCCCTCCCTTGGTCCGAATAGGACAAGGAGAGGGGGCCGGCCCCTCTCTCTCTTTTCCCCCCTCCGCGAATCCTATTCCAACTAGGATTGGGAGGGGGAATCCTACTCCCAGAGGGAGTAGGACTCTCCTGGCACGCCCTCCTTGGCCGGCCGCCTCCCCCCCTTTGGTCCTTTATATACTGAGGCAGAGGCACCCTAGAGACACATAAGTTGATCCACGTGATCTATTCCTTAGCCATGTGCGGCGCCCCCAGCCACCATAGTCCTTGATAATATTGTAGCGGTGCTTAGGCGAAGCCCTGCAGCAGTAGTGCATCAAGATCGTCACCACGCCGTCGTGCTGACGGAACTCTTACCCGACACTTTGCTGGATCGGAGTCTGGGGATCGTCATCGAGCTGAACGTGTGCTAAAACTCGGAGGTGCCGTAGTTTCGGTGCTTGATCGGTTGGGCCGTGAAGACGTACGACTACATCAACCAAACGCTTCCGTTGTCGATCTACAAGGTATGTAGATCACACTCTCCCCTCTCGTTGCTATGCATCACCATGATCTTGCGTGTGCGTAGGAATTTTTTTGAAATTACTACGTTCCCCAACGGTGGTATCAGAGCCTAGGTTTTATATGTTGATGTTATATGCACGAGTAGAACACAAGTGAGTTGTGGGCGATATAAGTCATACTGCTTACCAGCATGTCATACTTTGGTTCGGCGGTATTGTTGGATGAAGCGGCCTAGACCGACATTACGCGTACGCTTACGCAAGACCGATTCTCCCGACGTGCTTTGCACAGAGGTGGCTTGTGGGTGACAGTTTCTCCAACTTTAGTTGAACCAAGTATGGCTACGACCGGTCCTTGCGAAGGTTAAAACAGCACCAACTTGACAAACTATCATTGTGGTTTTGATGCGTAGGTACGATTAGTTCTTGCTTAAGCCCGTAGCAGCCACGTAAAACTTGCAACAACAAAGTAGAGGACGTCTAACTTGTTTTTGCAGGGCATGTTGTGATGCGATATGGTCAAGACATGATGTTGAATTTTATTGTATGAGATGATCATGTTTTGTAACCGAGTTATCGGCAACTGGCAGGAGCGATATGGTTGTCGCTTTATTGTATGCAATGCAATCGTGATGTAATGCTTTACTTTATCACTAAACAGTAGCGATAGTCGTGGAAGCACAAGCTTGGCGAGGCGACAACGATGCTATGATGGAGATCAAGGTGGCACACCGGTGACGATGGTGATCACGACGGTGCTTCGGAGATGAAGATCACAAGCACAAGATGATGATGGCCATATCATATCACTTATATTGATTGCATGTGATGTTTATCTTTTATGCATCTTATCTTGCTTTGATTGATGGTAGCATTATAAGATGATCTCTCACTAATTATCAAGAAGTGTTCTCCCTGAGTATGCACTGTTGCAAAAGTTCTTCGTTCTGAGACACCACGTGATGATCGGGTGTGATAGGCTCTACGTTCAAATACAACGGGTACAAAACAGTTGCACACGCGGAATACTCAGGTTATACTTGACGAGCCAAGCATATACAGATATGGCCTCGGAACACGGAGACCGAAAGGTCGAGCGTGAATCATATAGTAGATATGATCAACATAATGATGTTCACCAATGAAACTACTCCATCTCATGTGATGATCGGACATGGTTTAGTTGATTTGGATCACGTAATCACTTAGAGGATTAGAGGGATGTCTATCTAAGTGGGAGTTCTTTAGTAAATTAACTGAACTTAAATTTATCATGAAACTTAGTACCTGATAAGTATCTTGCTTGTTCATGCTTGTTTGTAGATAGATGGCTCGTGCTGTTGTTCCGTTGAATTTTAATGCGTTCCTTGAGAAAGAAAAGTTGAAAGATGATGGTAGCAATTACACGGACTGGGTCCGTAACTTGAGGATTATCCTCATTGCTGCACAGAAGAATTACGTCCTGGAAGCACCGCTGGGTGCCAGGCCTGCTGCAGGAGCAACGCCGGATGTTATGAACGTCTGGCAGAGCAAAGCTGATGACTACTCGATAGTTCAGTGTGCCATGCTTTATGGCTTAGAATCGGGACTTCAACGACGTTTTGAACGTCATGGAGCATATGAGATATTCCAGGAGTTGAAGTTAATATTTCAAGCAAATGCCCGGATTGAGAGATATGAAGTCTCCAATAAGTTCTATAGCTACAAGATGGAGGAGAATAGTTCTGTCAGTGAGCATATACTCAAAATGTCTGGGTATAATAATCACTTGATTCAATTGGGAATTAATCTTCCAGATGATTGCGTCATTGACAGAATTCTCCAATCACTGCCACCAAGCTACAAGAGCTTCGTGATGAACTATAATATGCAAGGGATGAACAAGACTATTCCCGAGCTCTTCGCAATGCTAAAAGCTGTGGAGGTAGAAATCAAGAAGGAGCATCAAGTGTTGATGGTCAACAAGACCACTAGTTTCAAGAAAAAGGGCAAAGGGAAGAAGAAGGGGAACTTCAAAAAGAACGGCAAGCAAGTTGCTACTCAAGAGAAGAAACCCAAACCTGGACCTAAGCCTGAAACTAAGTGCTTCTATTGCAAGCAGACTGGTCACTGGAAGCGGAACTGCCCCAAGTATTTGGCGGATAAGAAGGATGGCAAGGTGAACAAAGGTATATGTGATATACATGTTATTGATGTGTACCTTACCAATGCTCGCAGTAGCACCTGGGTATTTGATACTGGTTCTGTTGCTAATATTTGCAACTCCAAACAGGGACTACGGATCAAGCGAAGATTGGCTAAGGACGAGGTGACGATGTGCGTGGGAAACGGTTCCAAAGTCGATGTGATCGCAGTCGGCACGCTACCTCTACATCTACCTTCGGGATTAATATTAGACCTAAATAATTGTTATTTGGTGCCAGCGTTAAGCATGAACATTATATCTGGATCTTGTTTGATGCGAGACGGTTATTCATTTAAATCTGAGAATAATGGTTGTTCTATTTATATGAGTAATATCTTTTATGGTCATGCACCCTTGAAGAGTGGTCTATTCTTGTTGAATCTCGATAGTAGTAACACACATATTCATAATGTTGAAACCAAAAGATGCAGAGTTGATAATGATAGTGCGACATATTTGTGGCACTGCCGTTTAGGTCATATCGGTGTAAAACGAATGAAGAAACTCCATACTGATGGACTTTTGGAACCACTTGATTATGAATCACTTGGTACTTGCGAACCGTGCCTCGTGGGCAAGATGACCAAAACACCGTTCTCCGGTACTATGGAGAGAGCAACAAATTTGTTGGAAATCATACATACAGATGTATGTGGTCCGATGAACATTGAGGCTCGTGGCGGATATCGTTATTTTCTCACCTTCACAGATGACTTAAGCAGATATGGGTATATCTACTTAATGAAACATAAGTCTGAAATGTTTGAAAAGTTCAAAGAATTTCAGAGTGAAGTTGAAAATCATCATAAAAAGAAAATAAAGTTTCTACGATCTGATTGTGGAGGAGAATATTTGAGTTACGAGTTTGGTGTACATTTGAAAAATTATGGAATAGTTTCGCAACTCACGCCACCCGGAACACCACAGCGTAATGGTGTGTCCGAATGTCGTAATCATACTTTACTAGATATGGTGCGATCTATGATGTCTCTTACTGATTTACCGCTATCATTTTGGGGATACGCTCTAGAGACAGCTGCATTCACGTTAAATAGGGCACCATCAAAATCCGTTGAGACGACGCCTTATGAACTGTGGTTTGGCAAGAAACCAAAGTTGTCGTTTCTAAAAGTTTGGGGCTGCGATGCTTATGTGAAAAAGCTTCAACCTGATAAGCTCGAACCCAAATCGGAGAAATGTGTCTTCATAGGATATCCAAAGGAGACTATTGGATACACCTTCTATCACAGATCCGAAGGCAAGACTTTTGTTGCTAAATTCGGAAACTTTCTAGAGAAGGAGTTTCTCTCGAAAGAAGTGACTGGGAGGAAAGTAGAACTTGACGAGGTAACTGTACCTACTCCCTTATTAGAATGTAGTACATCACAGAAAACTGTTTCTGCGACACCTACACCAGTTAGCGAGGAAGCTAATGATGATGATCATGAAACTTCAGAACAAGATACTACTGAACCTCGTAGATCAACCAGAGTAAGATCCGTGCCAGAGTGGTACGGTAATCCTGTTCTGGAAGTCATGCTACTAGATCATGATGAACCTACAAACTATGAAGAAGCGATGGTGAGCCCAGATTCTACAAAGTGGCTTGAAGCCATGAAATTTGAGATGGGATCCATGTATGAGAACAAAGTATGGACTTTGGTTGACTTGCCCGATGATCGGCAAGCAATTGAGAATAAATGGATCTTCAAGAAGAAGACTGACGCTGACGGTAATATTACTGTCTACAAAGCTCGACTTGTCGCAAAAGGTTTTTGGCAAGTTCAAGGGATTGACTACGATGAGACCTTCTCACCCGTAGCGATGCTTAAGTCTGTCCGAATCATGTTAGCAATTGCCGCATTTTATGATTATGAAATTTGGCAGATGGATGTCAAAACTGCATTCCTGAATGGATTTCTGGAAGAAGAGTTGTATATGATGCAAACAGAAGGTTTTGTCGATCCAAAGGGAGCTAACAAAGTGTGCAAGCTCCAGCGATCCATTTATGGACTGGTGCAAGCCTCTCGGAGTTGGAATAAACGTTTTGATAGTGTGATCAAAGCATTTGGTTTTATACAGACTTTTGGAGAAGCCTGTATTTACAAGAAAGTGAGTGGGAGCTCTGTAGCATTTCTGATATTATATGTCGATGACATATTACTAATTGGAGATGATGTAGAATTTCTGGATAGCATAAAGGGATACTTGAATAAGAGTTTTTCAATGAAAGACCTCGGTGAAGCTGCTTACATATTAGGCATTAAGATCTATAGAGATAGATCAAGACGCTTAATTGGACTTTCACAAACCACGTACCTTGACAAAATTTTGAAAAAGTTCAAAATGGATCAAGCAAAGAAAGGATTCTTTCCTGTGTTACAAGGTGTGAAGTTGAGTAAGACTCAATGCCCGACCACTGCAGAAGATAGAGAGAATATGAAAGATGTTCCCTATGCATCAGCCATAGGATCTATCATGTATGCAATGCTATGTACCAGACCTGATGTCTGCCTTGCTATAAGTCTAGCAGGGAGGTACCAAAGTAATCTAGGAGTGGATCACTGGACAGCGGTCAAGAACATCCTGAAATACCTGAAAAGGACTAAGGATATGTTTCTCATATATGGAGGTGACAAAGAACTCATCGTAAAAGGTTACGTTGATGCAAGCTTTGACACTGATCCGGATGATTCTAAATCGCAAACCGGATATGTGTTTACATTAAACGGTGGAGCTGTCAGTTGGTGCAGTTCTAAACAAAGCATTGTAGCGGGATCTACATGTGAAGCGGAGTACATAGCTGCTTCGGAAGCAGCAAATGAAGGAGTCTGGATGAAGGAGTTCATATCCGATCTAGGTGTCATACCTAGTGCATCGGGTCCAATGAAAATCTTTTGTGACAATACTGGTGCAATTGCCTTGGCAAAGGAATCCAGATTTCATAAGAGAACCAAGCACATCAAGAGACACTTCAATTCCATCCGGGATCTAGTCCAAGTGGGAGACATAGAGATTTGCAAGATACATACGGATCTGAATATTGCAGACCCGTTGACTAAGCCTCTTCCATGAGCAAAACATGATCAGCACCAAGGCTCCATGGGTGTTTGAATCATTACTGGGTAATCTAGATTATTGACTCTAGTGCAAGTGGGAGACTGAAGGAAATATGCCCTAGAGGCAATAATAAAGTTATTATTTATTTCCTTATATCATGATAAATGTTTATTATTCATGCTAGAATTGTATTAACCGGAAACATAATACATGTGTGAATACATAGACAAAACAGAGTGTCACTAGTATGCCTCTACTTGACTAGCTCGTTAATCAAAGATGGTTATGTTTCCAAACCATGAACAATGAGTTGTTATTTGATTAACGGGATCACATCAGTAAGTGAATGATCTGATTGACATGACCCATTCCATTAGCTTAGCACCCGACCGTTTAGTATGTTGCTATTGCTTTCTTCATGACTTATACATGTTCCTATGACTATGAGATTATGCAACTCCCGTTTGCCGGAGGAACACTTTGTGTGCTACCAAACGTCACAACGTAACTGGGTGATTATAAAGGAGCTCTACAGGTGTCTCCAAAGGTAAATGTTGGGTTGGCGTATTTCGAGATTAGGATTTGTCACTCCGATTGTCGGAGAGGTATCTCTGGGCCCTCTCGGTAATGCACATCACTTAAAGCCTTGCGAGCATTACAACTAATGAGTTAGTTGCGGGATGATGTATCACAGAACGAGTAAAGAGACTTGCCGGTAACGAGATTGAACTAGGTATTGGAATACCGACGATCGAATCTCGGGCAAGTAACATACCGATGACAAAGGGAACAACGTATGTTGTTATGCGGTCTGACTGATAAAGATATTGATAGAATATGTAGGAGCCAATATGGGCATCCAGGTACCGCTATTGGTTATTGACCGGAGGCGTGTCTCGGTCATGTCTACATTGTTCTCGAACCCGTAGGGTCCGCACGCTTAAGGTTACGATGACAGTTATATTATGAGTTTATGCATTTTGATGTACCGAAGGTTGTTCGGAGTCCCGGATGTGATCAAGGACATGACGAGGAGTCTCGAAGTGGTCGAGACATAAAGATTGATATATTGGAAGCCTATGTTTGGATATCGGAAGTGTTCCGGGTGAAATCGGGATTTTACCGGAGTACCGAGAGGTTACCGGAACCCCCCGGGAGCTAAATGGGCCATGATGGGCCTTAGTGGAAAAGAGAAGAGGCAGCCCTACATGGGCTGCGCGCCCCTCCCCTCCCTTGGTCCGAATAGGACAAGGAGAGGGGGCCGTCCCCTCTCTCTCTTTTCCCCCCTCCGCGAATCCTATTCCAACTAGGATTGGGGGGGGGAATCCTACTCCCAGAGGGAGTACGACTCTCCTGGCGCGCCCTCCTTGGCCGGCCGCCTCCCCCCCTTTGGTCCTTTATATACTGAGGCAGAGGCACCCTAGAGACACATAAGTTGATCCACGTGATCTATTCCTTAGCCGTGTGCGGCGCCCCCAGCCACCATAGTCCTCGATAATATTGTAGCGGTGCTTAGGCGAAGCCCTGCAGCAGTAGTGCATCAAGATCGTCACCACGCCGTCGTGCTGACGGAACTCTTCCCCGACACTTTGCTGGATCGGAGTCCGGGGATCGTCATCGAGCTGAACGTGTGCTAAAACTCGGAGGTGCCGTAGTTTCGGTGCTTGATCGGTTCGGCCGTGAAGACGTACGACTACATCAACCAAACGCTTCTGTTGTCGATCTACAAGGTATGTAGATCACACTCTCCCCTCTCGTTGCTATGCATCACCATGATCTTGCGTGTGCGTAGGAAATTTTTTGAAATTACTACGTTCCCCAACACTTTTGTAACACACCCTACATTTTGGACAAACGTGTTCCTAAGTCATGCTTCACCCCCTCCCATCACCCCCTTTTCGCCATTCGAAATCCAAGGCCGCCATAACCTCGCTGCTCCAGCCGCGGAACCCCACCCTCCTCCGTCCGCCACGTCACCGCTGCCCAGCCGGAGCCTCTTCCCTGACGACGTCGTCCACCGCAACAGCTCGACGTCCCTCGTCCACCTCCCTGGATGAGGACCCGTCGTCCATCTCGTCGTCCCGCCGGTTCAGCCTTCCTGTCCTCCACCTCCAAGGAGCTGCTCCGACGATCGCCTCGTCTATCGCGGCTGCTCCATCCCCACAGCGCCGCCTTAACCTGCTCCACCGAAACCGCAGCATCCTCATCGACTCCTCGGACGAAGCCGAGGCCTACTCGGCGCCACCAAAGAGGTTGTACACTCATCGCATCGCACCTTCTCCTTAACTCGACCTCCCGGCGCCGACGGTGCTCCATCCCGCACCCCCATGGAGCGGCTACCTTGAAGCCGGCGCCGCGGGCGACATCTCCACAACGGCTCTCCCCCAGTGCGAGGCCCCTTCGGCGGCGGCGGCCATACGAGCCGGATCTGCTGCTGCTGCTCCGGCTCTTGCTCGATCGCTCGCTCGCCCAGCTGCTGCTGCTGCTCTACCCCTCGCTCGTGCTGCTGCTCTGCTCCGATTAAGCCACACTTCAGTCAACTGAATCAACTTTTGGGCCAGTCGATTTTCTGGGGTTGGGGGGGGGGGCTCGCCGGATTTAAGGAAGAACCACCCGCATCAGGGACGGGGGCTCGCCGGAGAGGTACCCCACTATCTATCTTAGGGTTCAGGGTGGGGGCGGGGGGCCTAGAGGGCTGGCCGGGGCGGTGGTGGCGAGTTGTTTCGGGGCGGCGAGGCGGCGCTGGGGCCGGCGGTTCGGCCGGTGGTGGCTGGCGGCTCAGGGGGGTGCAGGTTGAAGATGAACTGCAGGCCCTCCCTAAACTACATGCCAAGTGCCTCTCTGCTACCATTGCGTTCAGTTTCGACAGTAGCATTCAGATTCCACAGTAAATTTCAGTTTTGATAGTTAAGTTCAGAGTCAACAGTTTTTACATCATCTGTTGTAGTCAGGTGGTTTTTGGTGATGTTAATTTTACATCCATTTTACATCATCTATTGGAAATGCTATTAGAATCCCACTTGAGATTGATGATGTTTATCCTATGTTGCTTCAGCATTGATGTCTTACGGCTCACCGGAGCTGCTCCAACGACAGAGCGATCCATCACAACAGAGCAGTGCCCTGGACGCCGTCTACAGATTCCTCAGATCTTCCTCCACACCTCCAACAGCCACCTCTGCCTCAACTGCTTCAGCGACCAACCCAATGATGCTGAGGTCGACACGGCTACGGCAAAGAGGTTGTACACTTGTTGCATCACTTATTACTATACATTCACGTCGATCCATTAGGGCTATTTTGGTTCAATGGAAAAACATCGATCCACTGGTTGTTACCATCACTCTAAATTTCTGCATGGTCTCCTTACATAATCTCACCATATTTTTTCGTATGCATGTCAGATATTGTACACAGTCATGCTGAACATGTAGAGAAAAAGATAAGAGTTTTGCGCGGCAATACAATGTCATGCAGACATCGCTCCATGGTGGTTTCAATGGCAAACCCTCCCCACCCCTCTCCGGATTGTAATCTAGAGGAAGATATCTGTTCTGAGGCGGATTCGGACGCCGCTGACCACTCCTATTTACCCCCCAAGGTGTTTGCTCTACCTTGGCATGATGATGTTAGTCATATCATGCATATGTTGCCTTGCAGTGCCTACTTTTGACATCATATATGTCATCTGCTTAGTTTAGACATGTTCTGTAATGCCACCTGTTTAGTTTCTATATCATATATGGGAATTATGCAGTCTCATGTCTTTTAGCCAGCCATAATATATGTGAAATGTGCAATGCCATCCTGTTTAACCAGGCATCGTATATTTGAATGATATCTTGCCCATCCTTTTCGTCATTACATTTCTATTTGTCGACAATGTTTGTACATTAAACTACTCTTCCTGTGAATCAGCCATTTGGGTGGGAGATGGAAAAATCTGGAGTGAAAACAAGGCCTTCAGAGCAGACAGTGCTACCTATCGAAGCAGATCTCTTGTTGGGTCCCGATAGCTCCTCAGAGATGGATTCAGAGATAGATGACCAGTCCTATTCCCCCACTGAGGTGTATGCTCTAACTTGGCACAGTTATACTGCTCATATCATGCATACGGTGTCTTGCATTGCATAGTTTAGACATCATATACACAATATTCAACACCATGTTCTTAGTTCAGACATCATATCGAATGCCCTCTGTTTAGCATATAAATCATATATGTGAATTAAATGATGCGATCATGATTACTTAGATAACATGTAGGTGAATTATGTCAGGCGATCCTGTTTAGTTATTCATCATATCTTTGAATTATGTTATGCTATGCTATCCAGTTTAGATAGACATCATATATGTGAAATTATGTCATGCTATCCGTTTTAGTTAAACAATATACATGTCAACTATTTCATGCCCTCTTTTTTCCACACTATCTATTGCATCTGTCTCTCATACGATGTCTGTACATCCAACTATGTTTCATGTTTATCAGCCATTTGAATTGGAGCGGGTGATGCGAGTATCTAGCGGACTAAAAACACGGTCTTCAAATAAAACATAGCTACCTCTTGGTGGAGATATCACCCTGGTTGTACATGCACAAGAACCAGCCCTACCACACATAACCCAAACTCTCGCAGATTGTACCCCTACTACGATGGACAGAGAACCAGCTTCACCCAATCTAACCCCAACCCCAGCCGATAGTAACCCAGTTCCTGTTGACACAGCACCATCTCCACCACAGAGCTCCCAAACAAGAGCAGTTAGTAAGGCAGCTCCAGTTCCCAAAGGGCCAGTACTATCACGGCGAACCCCAACTCCACCAGTTAGTACGCCTATTCCTGTGGAGGAAGCACAACCAGCTAGTCGTAGTTTAGCATCTATCGCATTTGCTGTTGTTAAATCGTATGTGCGTATCTTCCCATCTTGGATATATTATACTGAAGATGAAGGAAAATGCCAGTTGCAGGTGTTTGTCCAGGAGTTATGTGTAAGTAATGTTATTCATGGCAATTACTTTGCTTTGTCCCATACATCCTACCTCCATGATGGTTATAATACAGCAAATTTTCCCATTTTTCTCTATAGAGAAGGACCGATTTGGAAACTCTGGATGAGGTAACCTGTGCTAATACGTCTGCTATCTTCAAGATTGCTTGGTGGCAGTATCGGAATTACCTGAAGAAAACGTACTTCACCGGCAAAGAAACTCGTCAAATTCCCTTACGTTCTCCTGAGACACATTTACTGAACGATGACTAGGAATGCCTTGTTCTGTACTGGTCCCGAACCAAGAATGTGGTAAGGTCTATGAGCTCATTTTCCATTTTTAAGTATTATATTCTTGCATCTTACTGTACTCTGTTCATGTAGAACAAGTGCCTAAACCTGAAGAACAACTGTTTTAATTTAAGATTCCATTGCTACCATAGGACATAGATATATGTTTGTTTGAGGCTTTTATTATGTTCTACTACTTGGCAATAGAAGACTTGGTAGTTTAATCCTGTCCACCATACTAATGAACTGGTTCACCGAAATGAGTTTCATATACTAGTACATGCTAAACTTGTTATGTGTCTGCTTGTTTCTTCTTTTAGAATGCTGACAGAATATTGGGGAAGAGTGCCTTATTAAGCCACGGTAAAGGAAGTAATGCAGATAAGGTTCAGGATAGTGACACATCCTGTCTTGGTTTAGTGTTGGAGTTACTGGCCACTACCGCTTGCACAAGCTATTCAAACTCACTGTCTGAATCAGTTCGGTTTGTTGAGTCTCAACTACAAGCTGAAAGACATCAATCAGCTGTGTTGCGACAAGAAGCGGAAGGACTGCGAAAGTCCCTGGAGCATTCAGATGCATAATTTCTGGTGCAACAGCAAGCGTTGGAGGATTTTAGCGCCAAATAGGACAAAGCTAATCATCTTGCTAAGCTTATTGCTAGCATGGTGGATACCCAGGATAACGTTTCTTGAGCTCTTCTGAAGTTGTTTCAGTTATGCTCTTGTTTTGCTGCCGCATTTATTTGCACTGGTGGCCAATTTTGACGGCCAGTATATATGATATGCTGCTTTGTTCCCTATATTTGCACTGGTGGCGAACTTTGATGCCCAGTGGATGTAATATGTGTAATAGCCGTGATAGCCTAGCGTTAGTTGCTTGCTTATTTATTTCCTTGTTGTCTTCTTTATTTGTTTGCTTGTAGTCATTGCAGTTCCTTTTCCGCGGTTAACTAGTGGCTGCAATAACCTATTTTTTAAAACTAGGCCACAATAACCATGGGCTAATATTTACTGTAGTGACACTGAGCCTCCTACGGGCCGTAGAAACAGTGGGCCTTTTACGGGCCGTAGAAACAGTAGGCCTTCTACGGGCCGTAGAAACAATGGGCCTTCTATGGGCCGTATCATCAATGGGCCTTATACGGGTCGTATGATCGATTGGCCAAACATGGGCCAATAACAGGCCGCATTATGGTCGTAAACGGTCTAGAGTTGGAATCGTCCGTTCATGGGCCGACCGTAACGGGCCATCGTTAATAGGCCGTATTTGATGATGCTATGAAAACAGCCCAACGTATTAACGGACCACAAACGGGCCGACTGTAACCACGGGCTGAATTTGGCCCACAAGCAGAAAATGACAGTAACAGGCCGTAAGTAAACGAATGCTGGAAATGAGCCCAAGAATAAATGGTCTCTGAGAAGGCCGAAAGATAACATGAGATGGTTTCACCACGGGCCGTTAATGGGTGTAAAGTGATACACTGTTCATTACGGGCCAGTTTCACCACGGGCCGTTAATAGGCCAAGAGTTACATAGGGCCTCATATGGGCCGAAATACGTCATGGGCCATACATGGGACAGAAGTGAAAACAGGCTGGAATCATATTGGATGGCCCAGATGACGCTACTGGGCCTAATTTGGATAGGGCGTAACGGGCCTTGGGTTAGCGGGTTGTAAATGGGCTATATGCGAACAAGTCGTTAACATGCTTTCCATGGGCCGGCCCGCCAGCTTTTGACCAAGTCAAATGGGCCGGCCTTTTCACAGGAATGGGCCTTTGTTGGGCTGTGCCACGTGTCGACCTATCATAGGCGCCTATCTAACCAACTGACGAACTGACACGTGTTTCGTCCGGCCAATAAGAATTTTACACGTGGAAATTTCCCATTGGTCGGGGCTGTTAACGGGTTATCGGATCCAAAAGCCGACCAGATAGCTTAACAGCGTTCCGTTACGATGGATGCTGATGTAGACACAGACCTAGGGTAGGGTAATAGACCTGATGAAAGTGCAACTATCCCTAGGTGGTTTTGGTAATTCATAACAACATATAGCTCATTGAGCTAATGCTATTCCAAGATGATTATTTCAGGAAAGCTCAATGATTGGCATGGCATGGATGTGAAAGTGGAACCCTCAAAATGCTAAGGACAAAGGATTGGCTCAAGCTCAAAAGCTCAAGACTCTTCATTTTATATTTTAGTGATCCAAGATCACATTAAGTCTTTAGGAAAAGCCAATACTATCAAGGAGGGATGAGGTGTTGCTTAATGAGCCTCTTGCTTCATGTGCTTAGTGATATGCTCCAAAACCCTCAACTACTTTCCCATATCCACATATGACCTAAACCCTAAGCCAAACTCGGTCCTACCGATTCTTCCTATCCAGCGCCACCGAGTTTCACTTGTCATTAGCCACTGCCAAACCCTAGCAATTCGGTCCTACTGATAGGGATCTCGGTCTCACCGAGATGGGGTTGCAAACTCTCTGTTTCCCTTTCGTAACTTTTCGGTCCCACCGAAAGAGCAAATCGGTCCCACCGAGATTGCAATGTAAACTCAGTGTTTCCCCTTTGTAACTTTTCAGTCTCACCGAGTTCCACTCGGTCTCACCGAAAGAGCAAATCGGTCCCACCGAGTTTGCCTGACCAACTCCCTGGTTAGATAATTACCAAATTCGGTCTCACCGAGTTTGTGTAATCGGTCTCACCGAGATTACGTTATGCCCAAACCCTAACCATATCGGTCCTACCGAGTTGCATGTCAGTCCCACCGAAAATCTCTAACGGTCACTAGGTTTACATTTTTGGTCCGACCGAGCTTATTGATTCGGTCCAACCGAGATTGGAAAACTATGTAACGGTTGGATTTTGTGTGGAGGCTATATATACCCCTCCACCTTCTTCTCATTCGATGAGAGAGCCATCAGAACACACACACCATTCCAACTCATATGTTCTGAGAGAGAACCACATACTCATGTGTTGAGACCAAGACATTCCATTCCTACCATATGAATCTTGATCTCTAGCCTTCCCAAGTTGCTTTCCACTCAAATCCTCTTTCAACCAAATCCAAATCCTATGAGAGAGAGTTGAGTGTTGGGGAGACTATCATTTGAAGCACAAGATCAAGGAGTTCATTACCTACACACCATTTGTTACTTCTTGGAGAGTGGTGTCTCCTAGATTGGCTAGGTGTCACTTGGGAGCCTCCGACAAGATTGTGGAGTTGAACCAAGGAGTTTGTAAGGGCAAGGAGATCGCCTACTTCGTGAAGATCTACCGCTAGTGAGGCAAGTCCTGTGTGGGCGATGGCCATGGTGGGATAGACAAGGTTGCTTCTTCGTGGACCCTTTGTGGGTGGTTGCTTCTTCGTGGACCCTTCGTGGGTCGAGCCCTGTGTGGACTCGCGCAACCGTTACCCTTGGGTGGAGCCCTGTGTGGACTCGCGCAATAGTTACCCTTTGTGGGTTGAAGTCTCCATCAAGGTGGATGTAGGATAGCACCACCTATCCGAACCACGGGAAAAACATCCGTGTCTCCAATAGCATTTGAATTCTCCAAACCCTTCCCTTTACATTCTTGCAAGTTGCATGCTTTACTTTCCGCTGCCTATATACTCTTTGCATGCTTGCTTGAATCATGTGATGATTGCTTGACTTGTCCTAAATTATTTAAAATCTGCCAAGAACTAAAATTGGGAAAAGGTTAAGTTTTTATTTGGTCAAGTAGTCTAATCACCCCCCCCTCTAGACATACTTCCGATCCTACAAGTGGTATCAGAGCTTTGGTCTCCATTTGCTTTGATCTCCATAGCTTTTGGTGGTCATAGCCTTGGTTTCAAAACCTAGGAGAGTATGGCATCTAGCGAGGGAAATTATCACCGTAGAGGTCCTTACTTTGATGGTACTAATTTTGCTAGTTGGAAGCATAAAATGAAAATGCATATTCTTGGACATAACCCCGCCGTTTGGGCTATTGTGTGTGTTGGTTTGCAAGGTGACTTCTTTGATGGGAGAGAACCGAACCGTGAAGCTACCGCGGATGAGTTGAAGATGTTGCAATACAATGCTCAAGCTTGTGATATTCTCTTCAACGGATTGTGCCCCGAAGAATTCAACAAAATCAACCGCCTTGAGAATGCGAAGGAAATTTGGGACACTTTGATTGATATGCACGAAGGTACCGACTCCGTCAAGGAATCCAAGCTAGATGTACTTCAACGCCAACTTGGACAAGTTCAAGATGAAGGATGGTGAAGGTGTCGCTGAAATGTACTCTAGGCTTGCTCTCATCACAAATGAGATTGCCGGCTTAGGAAGTGAAGAGATGACCGATAAATTCATCATCAAGAAGATTCTAAGAGCCTTGGACGGAAAATATGATACCGTGTGCACATTGATCCAAATGATGCCCAATTACAAAGATCTCAAGCCAACGGGGGTGATTGGAAGAATTGTTGCTCATGAGATGTCACTAAAGGATAAAGAGGAACTTCACAACAAATCAAGTGGTGCCTATAAAGCCTCATGTGAAGCTCCTACATCATCAAGTGAGAAACAAGACTTCAATGAAGAATTGAGCTTAATGGTGAAGAACTTCAAAAAGTTCTACAAGAGTAGAAGCAAAGATAGAAGCTCCAAGTCAAGGTCCCACAATGACAAAAGATCTTCTAGTCGAGAGCGAAACTGCTACAATTGTGGAAGACCCAGACACTATTCCAATGACTGTACGGCTCCCTACAAGAGAAGAGAAGATTCTCCAAAAAGAAGAAGCAAAGGATCACCACCAAGAGAGAGAAGGAGTAGAGATGATTGTTATGAACGAAGATACTCACGGAGAAGCAAGGATTCGGAAAGGAAAGAAAAATCATCAAGGAGCTACACAAGACGAAGACATCAAGCTCATGTTGGTGAATGGGTATCTGGCTCCGACTCCGACAGCCACTCTGAGAGAAGTTATTACTCCGGCTCCGAAGATACTCAAGATGAAGGTGTTGTCGGTCTAGCACTTGTGTCAACCAACTCCTACGACATATTTAACTCACCAAATGAAGGAATTGGAAGATGCTTCATGGCCAAAGGTCCTAAGGTAACACACCCCGAGTATGTTGATTTCAATAGTGATGAAGATGACTTGTTAGGTGATGATTTGCTTGGTGACAACTCTAGTGTTGAATAGTATGATGAAATGTCAATTAAACATGCTAATCAAGATAAAACGAATGACAATGATAAGGAGAAGATTGAGGCCCTAACTAAAGAACGAAACACTCTTAAGTTAGCTCATGAAACCATCTTCGAAGATCATCGAGAACTTTTAAGAGCTCACGAGAAATTACGCTTTGAGAAGCTCAATCTTGAGCAAGAGCATGAGTTCTTAAAAGCAATCAATGATGATCTCCGCAAGAAAAGTTCTTCTTACATTGCCAAGCGTTTACTCTTATCTACTTACATGCCTCAAGTCAAGTCTAGTAACAAGAAAGATTCTTCCTCTAGCAGTAACAATGGTCATGTTAAATCCAATATTGTTGCTTCTAGTAGTTCTCTTGATTCCACTAATGATTCTCTTAGCCAAGTTACACTTGAGCAAGAAAATAGCTTATTGAAGGGAATTATAGAGAAAGGAGTGTACAAAAGCCTTGCCGGGAGTAAGCAATTCGAGGAAATTGTGCGCAAGCAAGGAATGCACCGGAAGAATCAAGGTGTTGGTTTTGAACGAAAGTTCAATGCCAATGGAACTGAGTGGGAAGAAGATCAATACCCCAAGACAAAGTTTGTCCCCCAACAAGAGAAGTATACTTCTTTCAAGGGGACACAAGCTCAAGATGATCTTCCACCACAAGACTACGAGAAAAAAGGCAAGGACAAGCTTCAAGAGGAAATTGATGCATTTGAAGAAGCTCCTAAGACCTTAGTCAAGTGGATTCCCAAGACTACTTCAAGTTCCACTTCATCAAGTACGACTACAACTCCAAGGATTCCCATCAAGATGATGTGGATCCGAAAGAAGAAGAACTAGAGAGTTCTTGAGGGTGACTCCGCCAACATACTTCACTCTTATCATTTTGGCAAGAACAAGTGCAATCAACTTCCACATCTTGCACTAGTTCAAGGAGTCACAAACCCTCTTGCTGGTAAAACAAGGGACGAGGTAACCTAAAAAGTTTTCATGGACATCATCTTTTGTGTGCATCACTCTATGTCTATGGATATCCTTGCTTGTTCCCTGTGGGACTAACCCATGTAGGTATTGAAAGTGCAATTCACTCAAATGGATAGCTCCAAGAGATCTACATCAACATTGAGCATCCACATCTTCAATATCTACATCAAGTCATCATCGACAAAACCCAAGGTTAGTTCATCCCTCTTAGGGGGGATATCACATCTAGGGGGAGCTTTGCTCTAAGACTTGAGCTAAAGCAACTCTAAAGATGTGAACACAACAATGCGTTATGTAAAAGTGGTAACCCCACTTGAGCTTAAACGATGAGTATGACCTATGATCAAGTGTTCTCACTTGACTCCTAAGTCAATATACTCATATATAGATGACCTAGTCATTGCAAATTGCTTGATAGATGCTAGAATTGGTTGTGCATGCCTTGCCACATATTTCATTTTCCATCTTATTGTGTGAGCATGCTGGGTGCATATTTTACTCATTCGAGGACATCCACTTGTTGTTTTGATTGTTTGGTTTTATCGTCTTTTGCCAAGTGGATGGACAAGAATGCCTAAGAACCCCCTCTAGCTATCTATGCTTTTCTCGTCTCAAACTCTATTCATGCTGCATCACAAAATTTGATCAAGTCAGATTCGAACCACTCTGTGTGAGGAGCGCTCGGAGTCCCTGATTCGTCATAGACTTAAACTTCCAAAACCTCCTTATGATTCTTGGTCTGACCGATACTCCACCTTCGGTCCTACCGAGATCATTAAGTTGATATAGGTTTTCGATCTCAGTGCAACCGATTTGAACCTTTCGGTCACACCGAGTTTCAGTAACTGCTTGCAGTTATGAATCTCGGTGCCACCGAGTTGTTCCACTCGGTGACACCGACAGGGTCGGGCTATATATAGTCACGGGCAAAATTTTCGAAATTTCTCCGAACCCCTTCGCCCGCGCGATAGCCTGCTCTGCCCTCGTGGTCTCCGGATCATCTTCTCGCCGCCAGCAGCCTCCAGTCGCTGGTCTCCGTTGCCGTCAACGGGAATTCTGCCCCGCCGTTGCCGCCGTAGAAAGTCTCCGCCGAACTAGGGTATGGACTTGATCACAGTGCTATTCCCCGTCCAATTCCTAGCACATTGTGTTCTTCATGATTCTTGCCACGATTGAAACACTCCTATCCAGTCAAAACGCCCGTAGATTAGGTTTGATTCGAAAATTTTAGGGTTAGGTTTCCGCCGAAACCATCTCGGACCCACCGAGTTGAAAAACTCAGTCCCACCGATTTGGCTCTTGCCATTGCACAAGTGAGACTCGGTCTGACCGAGAATTACTTATCGGTGTGACCGATTTTTGAACTCAGTGAAACCCTAGCAGTCTCGGTGCCACTGAACTGTGACTCGGTCCTACCGAGTTCACTAGTTTAGGTTCCAAAACTGCTTCGGTATCACCGAGTTTGAAAATCGGTAGATCCGAGATGATTTCAGTGGGAAACTAAAACTAAGTTTTTGGATCATTCTTTTGCAAAAATCTCTACATTTTGTGATGCTCATCCTTTCTACCTCATCTATAATCTATTCACAGGGTCAGTAGTCAGTTTGCAGCATGTCTGATCAAAGTGATAGCCAAAATATGTCAGAGCAGCAAGTGGTGATGAGTGAGGGCACTAGTCCCTCCAGTTCATTTGATGAAGGCAGCAGGAGCACTCCTAGAAATTTGCCAAAGGCTGCCACGAGACAAAGGAAGAAGAGGACTTCAGATTCCAAAGATGAGGACTATGTGGCAGAGGAAGAGGCCACTTCCAAGAGAGTTGAGCCAGCTCAAGGCACTAAGCCAGGTCTGAAAATCAAAAGGCCAGAAGGCAGGCAGCCCATGTCAAAGGCAAGAGCCTCAACTGAGAAGCCCACTCCCCAAGAGCCAGTTGCTGCAGAGGGCAAGAAAAGAAAGGAAAGGGTGAATAAGACTGTGGCTAGAGTGCTTGGCAAAGCTTCCATCATGGAAGAAGAAGAGGAAGAAGAGGTAGCTGCACCAGCACACAAGGCACCCAAGCTGATGGGTGATGCCATAAGGTCAGGGGCTACTGCATCTAAGCCCAAAGCTGCCTCCAAGCCAAAGCCTAAGAGAAATACAAGGAGCATTCCTGCAGCTGAGAAGAACAAGGCCCCAGTGCCTGAGACTGTTGCTGAAGAAGAGGAAGAGAATGTCCTGAGAAAGCTAAAGCCCAAGATCCCAGACCACAACGATGCTCATCCTGTGGCTGAGGATATGAAGCTCAGGAGAGATTCAGGGCTGAGGAAGTGGAGAGAAGCAAACCCATATGCTTCAAGAAGAAGGACTGCCGTGGACTACAGGTTTCACACCAAGGAGCAGCAGGATTTCTATGAGACTGTTTTGCTAGATAAGAAGCCAATTGTCTGTGACATGAGATGGGTTGACTGGACCTACATCAAGGAGAAGGAGGAGCACTACCCAGGAGTATATGACAGCTTTAATGCTTGTGGGGTAGCTGAGTTTGTTGGGCAGAAGCTCACAAAGTGGAACGAGGAACTGATCATGCAATTCTACTCCACGGCACACTTTTATCCAGATGGGAGGATCACATGGATGTCTGAGGGTACAAGGTACCAATCCACAGTGGCTGAGTGGGCACAGATCATTAATGCCCCAGAGGAGCAAGATGATGACTTGGATATCTATGCCAAGAAGAAGATGGACCATAACTCCATGTCCAATATGTACAAGGAAATTCCCAATGAAGCTCTTGACACCTTCAAGTTTGGCTCTGTGCATTACCTTTTGTGAGGACTGCCTATGATCAATTGGATACTAAGGCACACCTTACTGCCCAAGTCTGGAGATCACAAGATGATCAGAGGCCATGCTATCAACTTGCTACATGTGTTTGATGTGCCTCAGAAGTTCAAGGTAATGAGCCTCATAGTGGAAACAATCAAGAGGACTGCAGCAGATCAGAAGAGGAGCTGCGGATATGCCCCTCAAATTCAGGAGCTCATCAACTCCAAGATGGGCACGGGCATATATCTATTGGACAAGGAACACCTGCCCATCCGTCCAGATTTCGAGGATAATGAAATTGTGATGACTGAGAACGAGCCATCATCTGCACAAGCATACGCGAAGAAGGAGAAGGCGAGGAAGGAGAAAGCTGCCAAGATGCCTACTCAAGAGGAGGCATCTGAGTATTTCTTGAAGACTAAACAAGAGCAGCTTGGTTACTTAATTGCATCCACGCTGAGGATTGAGAAAAGTCTGGCCACCCTCACTCAGAATCAGCAGAGCCTAGAGAGAATCATGGAACAGAAGTTCTATGACTTGGATGTCAAGGTAACGGAAGTTCAGTCTGCAGTGGAGCAGCTCCAGGAGGACATGCAGGAGAGGAGAGGCAGGACTACCACTCATGCCTTTGCCAGAGTGCCAAGAGGTCCGAGGTCGTCTGCCGTGCCAGTTGCTGACACAAGAGCCACCACCTCAGCACCAGCCACAGCCTCAGTTCCACCAGCTCCAGCATCTACTTCAGCTCCAACTCCAGCGACTACTTCAGCATCTACCGAAGCCTTCGTCCTTGGAGTGATCTGGACTCCACCACCACCTGAAGATCAAGCCTGAGTATCGATTTAGCACTATGCATTTTCTAAGAACTTTTTGGTAACTTGTTGCCAAAGGGGGAGAAGATGTATAGATCATAGGCTTCGAGAGAGAGAGTGTTGGTTTTCTCTCTTGCTTTATTTGGTGGTTTTTCGAACTTGTTTGCTTTTGAGTGCCTAAGATACTACGTCATTATTTGTGAGACATTGATGATCATGTGTTTGATCATAAGCTACACTTAATGTTTGCTTAATGCTATTATCCTATCTATCTTATGTGACCATTCACTTTTCTTGGTGATGAGTGCATGTATTTCATTCTTATCATTTTGAGCGCTCCACCAAGATGTATGTGACATGGAAGAGTAACCCATGACTCTAACTCTTTGTGCATTTGCAGTCCAAAGCAAATTTTAAATATGCACAAATTTAGGGGGAGCTCTTACTTATCACATACTTCTCAAAGCGACGATATATTTCTTGCTTATTATCATTTGTCGAAGCTTTGATCTATATGTTGTCATCAATTACCAAAAAGGGGGAGATTGAAAGTGCAACTATCCCTAGGTGGTTTTGGTAATTCATAACAACATATAGCTCATTGAGCTAATGCTATTCCAAGATGATTATTTCAGGAAAGCTCAATGATTGGCATGGCATGGATGTGAAAGTGGAACCCTCAAAATGCTAAGGACAAAGGATTGGCTCAATCTCAAAAGCTCAAGACTCTTCATTTTATATTTTAGTGATCCAAGATCACATTGAGTCTTTAGGAAAAGCCAATACTATCAAGGAGGGATGAGGTGTTGCTTAATGAGCCTCTTGCTTCATGTGCTTAGTGATATGCTCCAAAACCCTCAACTACTTTCCCATATCCACATATGACCTAAACCCTAAGCCAAACTCGGTCCTACCGATTCTTCCTATCCAGCGCCACCGAGTTTCACTTGTCATTAGCCACTGCCAAACCCTAGCAATTCGGTCCTACCGATAGGGATCTCGGTCTCACCGAGATGGGGTTGCAAACTCTCTGTTTCCCTTTCGTAACTTTTCGGTCCCACCGAAAGAGCAAATCGGTCCCACCGAGATTGCAATGTAAACTCAGTGTTTCCCCTTTGTAACTTTTTGGTCTCACCGAGTTCCACTCGGTCTCACCGAGACAGAAAATCGGTCCCACCGAGTTAGCCTGACCAACTCCCTGGTTAGCTAATTACCAAATTCAGTCTCACCGAGTTTGTGTAATCGGTCTCACCGAGATTACGTTATGCCCAAACCCTAACCATATCGATCCTACCGAGTTGCATGCCAGTCCCACCGAAAATCTCTAACGGTCACTAGGTTTACATTTTCGGTTTGACCGAGCTTATTGATTCGGTCCCACCGAGATTGGAAAACTATGTAACGGTTGGATTTTTAGTGGAGGCTATATATACCCCTCCACCTTCTTCTCATTCGATGAGAGAGCCATCAGAACACACACACCATTCCAACTCATATGTTCTGAGAGAGAACCACCTACTCATGTGTTGAGACCAAGACATTCCATTCCTACCATATGAATCTTGATCTCTAGCCTTCCCAAGTTGCTTTCCACTCAAATCCTCTTTCAACCAAATCCAAATCCTATGAGAGAGAGTTGAGTGTTGGGGAGACTATCATTTGAAGCACAAGAGCAAGGAGTTCATTACCTACACACCATTTTTTACTTCTTGGAGAGTGGTCTCCTAGATTGGCTAGGTGTCACTTGGGAGCCTCCGACAAGATTGTGGAGTTGAACCAAGGAGTTTGTAAGGGCAAGGAGAACGCCTACTTCGTGAAGATCTACCGCTAGTGAGGCAAGTCCTGTGTGGGCGATGGCCATGGTGGGATAGACAAGGTTGCTTCTTCGTGGACCCTTTGTGGGTGGTTGCTTCTTCGTGGACCCTTCGTGGGTCGAGCCCTGTGTGGACTCGCGCAACCGTTACCCTTGGGTGGAGCCCTGTGTGGACTCGCGCAACAGTTACCCTTTGTGGGTTGAAGTCTCCATCAAGGTGGATGTAGGATAGCACCACCTATCCGAACCACGGGAAAAACATCCGTGTCTCCAATAGCGTTTGAATTCTCCAAACCCTTCCCTTTACATTCTTGCAAGTTGCATGCTTTACTTTCCACTACCAATATACTCTTTGCATGCTTGCTTGAATCATGTGATGATTGCTTGACTTGTCCTAAATTAGCTAAAACCTGCCAAGAACTAAAATTGGGAAAAGGTTAAGTTTTTATTTGGTCAAGTAGTCTAATCACCCCCCCCCCTCTAGACATACTTTCGATCCTACACCTGACCTATACGCCCCACCTAAAGTCTTGTCCTAAGAACTAAGGAGTTCAAGAGTCAGAAGCAGAAGACCAACAAAGCTGTCGAAGCAAAGTCCACTCGACCTATCAATCACTCGGAGACCTCTCTTACTCAGGTCACTCGACCACCAAACCACTCGACATATCAGAAGACCTAAAGCCACTCCGCGCAGCAACGGTCAAGCATTCATTCGCATACTTAATGCTCATTTGTAGCACTTTAATACATGCGTTATCTGTATTACCTCCTCTTAATGTATATTGAACCCTGCGTAACGGAGGGGCGCTGGGGTCCTGGTGCACTCTATATAAGCCACCCCTTCCTCTGGGACAAGGGTTCGCACCCCCTGTAACTCACACACGTATAATCCAGTCGGCCGCCTTCGGGCTCCGAGACGTAGGGCCATTACTTCCTCCGAGAAGGGCCTGAACTCGTAAACCTTGTGTGTACAACTCCTCCATAGCTAAGATCTTGCCTCTCCATTCCTACCCCCATATTCTACTGTCAGACTTAGAACCACGACAGTTGGCACCCACCATGGGGCAGGTGTCCTAGTGTCTTGTTGGAGAAGTCGCGATTTTTCCGATCCCCTTCATCATGGTTTCAGGCGGAGTTTTGGTGGAGGGCCGCGAGATCCGTCTCGGCGCGCTCACGTTCATCGCCGACGACTCCACTTGGCTTCAGGAGGCTCCGCTCGACGTCGACGTGCTCCCTGTCCGCGGGGCAACGCACTTTCGCGCGTGCGTCCGCGACGTCCTCTTGCGGCAGTCGTCGACCCAGTATCGGTCAGCCCCTGTGTCGTCCTCCCTCCCTGTTTCCCGCCGGCACAAGCGCTCCGGTCGGTCGAGACTTCAGCGGTGGGTGAGACACACGATAGCTCGCCAGTCAGCCACCGCCCAAGTCGCGGTGATCGATCCCGATGAATCTCTCTACGGCCTGTTCGACCTGTCGACTGGCTCCGCAAAGACTGCATCCGAGTGCAACAGCAGTGATCCAGCGGCAGAGGTTCTGATGGTCGATGAACCACGTAGTCCTCCCGGCTTTCCCCGCACCAACGGAGGCGACGACGGAGGCGGTCCGTCGCATACTCATGAAGAGTATCTCCCCGAGCCCCTTACTTCACTGCAAAGAGAAGAACTTCGCCGCCGGAACATGGATGCGCTGCACACTCCTATCGTTTGAGAAACCCCCGAGGCCCGTGCCTTAGAGGACGCGCGTTTGGCCAACTTGGATGAGCGCACTCGACTGGAGAACCTCCAGCGAGCACTCGACGAGCGTGCGCGACAACGGATTCCAACATCCAGTCGACGTCAGCTCTTTCCGCCACCGACTCAGGTATATCGAACTCTGATTCAGAATTTAGCAGCTGCAGCTCGTATAGCAGAGTCGATTCACCCTTCTCGGTCAGAGGCTGGCAGAGGCTTGTTGTAGATCAGAGCATTGCTCCGGGCGGCAGGAGATCAGAATTCAGCTGTGTCACAGTCGTGAAATAGGATCCACAGCAGATTCGTCACTACAGATACAGCCCAGTCGGCCCACAGCCCAAGATCGCCCCCGAGGCGTGAGGGACGTGGAGACCGGCGCGATCAGAACAGGAACCGTGAGCAGTATGATCACCAACTCGATCGGGATGATCGACGTCGAGTACCCACCCCTCCCCCAAGGAGTGGATCGTACGTGCCTCGACAGCAGGATGACAGACGCCCTCACAGTGTTGGGCGAAGGATTCCAGTCGACTCCAGGGAGCCAGGCTTTGATGCGAGATCTGTTCTCGTTCAGGTTTTGGTCGACAGGAACAGAGCCCACCGAGAAGGTCGAGATAGAGATGTACCCACCAGCAGCAGAGTACACGTCTCAAGACCGGAGTGCTTCAGTAGAGCCATCAGAGCCGTGGTGATCCCTCCCAACTTCAGGTTGCCGACTGGAGTCAGTAAGTTCATGGGTGAGTCCAAGCCTGATACTTGGCTTGAGGATTACCGAGTGGCTATTCAGATTGGCGGCGGTAACGATGAAGTGGCAATGAAACACCTGCCTCTTATGTTGGAAGGCTCGGCCAGAGAATGGCTGAATCAGTTAGCGCCCAGCAGCATTTACACTTGGGAAGATCTTGCCCGAGTGTTTGTCGGAACATTTGAAGGAACTTGCAGGCGACCAGCAGGGTTGACAGAGCTGCAATCTTGTGTGAAGAAGCCGAATGAAACTTTGAGGGCCTACATCCAGAGATGGATTACATTGCATCACACAGTAGAGAACATATCTGATCACCAAGCAGTCTGTGCCTTCAAGGAAGGCGTTAAGTACGGAGAAATGAACCTAAAATTCGGTCGAACCGAAGACATGTCTCTGAGTCGAATGATGGAGATTGCCACCAAGTATGCCAATGGTGAAGAAGAGGATCGGCTCCGGAGTGGCAAGCACAAGTCAGTCGCCCACGAAACCAGAGGAGGGAACTCCAGTCAGAAGCACAAGCGGAAAGCCGAGCCAGCTGCTCCTGGAGAAGCCTTGGCCATGACTCAAGGAAATTTCAAGGGGAAGCCCAAAGGGCCTTGGAACCCCAAGAAGGTGAAAGACCAAGACGGAAATGATGTGTTGGATCTGCCATGTCACATCCACACAAAGAAATATGAAGAGGGTAAACTCATTTATCCGAAGCATACCACTCGATAGTGTCGGCTCTTGATCCAGCAGTTCCAAGGGAAACAGCCCAAAGATAAGGAAAAGGAGTCGGACAAAGTTGAGGACAAGGAAGATAGTGATGATGGGTATCCCCAGGTCAATTCTACCCTGATGATTTTTCTGATGTTGAAAGCAAAAGTCGATTGAAAGTTATCAACCGAGAAGTGAATATGGTCGCTCCGGCGACACCCAGTTATTTGAAATGGTCTTAGACTGCCATCACATTCGACCAGTCCGATCACCCGACGCACATAGCCACCCCTGGGAGGCAAGCTTTGGTGGTCGACCCAATTGTTGAAGGCACTCGACTGACCAAGGTTTTGATGGATGGAGGCAGTGGCCTGAATATATTGTATGCAGAGACGTTGAAAGGGATGGGCATTCCGATGTCCAGACTCAGTACCAACAACATGAGCTTCCATGGAGTCATTCCTGGAAAGAAGGATGAGTCACTCAGCCAAATTGCTCTTGATGTGGTTTTCGGTGATTCCAAAAATTACCGCAAAGAAAAGTTGACGTTTGAAGTTGTGGATTTCCAGAGTGCTTATCACGCTATTCTAGGCAGGCCAGCTTATGCATGATTCATGGCTCGACCATGTTATGTGTACCTCAAATTGAAGATGCCTGGTCCCAGAGGTGTGATCACTATCACTGGCAATCGGAAGAAGGCAGAAGAGTGCTTTCAGAAAGGCTCAAAGATCGTTGATGCTCAGATGGCAGTGGTAGAGCTACATGAATACCAGAAAACTGCAGACCCGAGTGATTTGCTGCGAGCCAAGAAGCCCGCTACGGAATCAGCGTTTCAGTCGTCCGGTGAGACAAAGCCGATTCACATTCACCCGACCGACCCTAGTGCTTCTCCGACTCATATCTCTACGACACTCGACTCCAAATAGGAAGAAGCGCACATCCAGTTCCTCCGTGAGAACTGGGACATCTTCACATGGAAGCCTTCTGACATGCCGTGTGTTCCCAGGGGGCTGGCTGAGCACCATCTACGAGTCGACTCAAAAGTGAAACCGGTCAAAGAACATCTTCGACGGTCCGCCGTCCAGAAGAGAAAGGCCATTGGCGAGGAGGTGGCTCGGCTCTTAGCAGCAGAGTTTATCCGAGAGATTTACCACTCCGAGTGGCTCGCCAATGTAGTCATGGTCCCCAAGAAGGACAAGTCACTTTGCATGTGCATTGACTTCAAACATATCAATCGGGCCTGCCCGAAAGATCATTTTCCTCTCCCCCGCATCGACCAGATAGTCGACTCGACTGCGGGATGCGAGCGCCGGTCTTTTTTTTAGACGCCTATTTTGGTTACCATCAGATCCGTCTGTATGGTCCCAACGAGATCAAAACGGCTTTCATCACTCCATTCGGGTGCTTCTGTTATGTTACCATGCCATTCGGCCTCAAAAATGCCGGAGCCTTGTTCATGAGGATGATTCAAAAGTGTTTGCTCACTCAAATCAGTCGGAATGTGGAAGCGTACATGGATGATATTCTGTTCAAGTCACGGAAAGGTTCCGACCTGCTGACTGACCTTGCTGAGACATTTGCCAACCTCAGGAGGTATGATATCAAGCTTAACCCATCAAAGTGCACATTCGGAGTTCCGGGCAGAAAGTTACTCGGTTTTCTCGTTTCCGAACGAGGAATCGACGCCAACCCAGAAAAAGTTGGTACTATACTCCGGATGAAGCGCCCTGTGCGTGTGCACGATGTCCAGAAGCTTACTGGTTGCTTGGCCGCTTTAAGTCGATTCATTTCTCGTCTCGGTGAAAAGGCATTGCCTCTTTACCGACTGATGAAGAAGTCCGACAAGTTCGAGTGGACTCCTAAAGCTGATGTAGCGTTTGCATAACTAAAAGCCCTGCTCTCCACCCAGCCGGTGCTTGTTGCCCCAATCAGCAAAGAGCCTTTGCTGCTTTACATTGCAGCCACGGGACAAGTTGACAGTTCAGTACTTACGGTCGAGCGGGAAGAAGAAGGAAAAACCTTTAAAGTTCAGCGCCCAGTATATTATGTTTCTGAAGTTTTGACCCCATCAAAGCAAAGATATCCTCATTATCAGAAGCTTGTATATGGGATTCATATGACCACGAAGAAGGTTGCACATTACTTCTCTGACCATTCCATTACAGTCATCAGCGACTCTCCATTGTGAGAGATTCTACACAACAGAGATGCAACTGGTCGAGTGGCAAAATGGGCGATTGAACTCCTTCCCCTAGATATCAAGTTTGAGGCAAAGAAAGCTATCAAGTCCCAAGCAATTGCAGATTTGGTCGCCGAGTGGATTGAACAACAACTGCCGACTCAAGTTCACTCGGAGCACTGGACCATGTTCTTCGACCGTTCTAAGATGCTGAATGGTTCCGGTGCTGGGGTAGTATTGGTTTCCCCCCGAGGAGATAAGCTCAGATATGTTCTCCAATTCCACTTTGATTCCTCCAATAACAAAGCAGAATATGAAGCACTTTTGTATGGGTTGCGCATGGCCATTTCACTCGGTGTCCGTCGCCTCATGGTCTATGGCGACTCAGATTTGGTGGTGAATCAAGTGATGAAGGAGTGGGACGTCAGAAGTCCAGCCATGACTGGTTATTGCAATGCAGTGAGAAAGCTAGAGAAGAAATTCGAGGGGTTAGAGTTGCATCATATACCCCGACTGAAAAATCAAGCAGCTGATGATTTGGAAAAAATAGGTTCCAAGAGAGAAGCCATTCCCAGTAATGTGTTTCTGGAACACATCCACACACCATCAGTTCAAGAGGATCCCTTCACCGAAGAAGCCCCGCAGCCAAAAAGTGCCACATATCCGACTGAAGTTGAGGTTCCAGCAGTGGTCGACCTGATCATGGAAGTTTTGGTCATCACTCCCGACTGGACAGTACCGTACATCGCGTACACCCTAAAGAAAGAACTCCCAGAGAATGAAGAAGAGGCTCGACAGATCGTCCATCGATCTAAGGCCTTTACTGTGATAAAGGGACAGTTGTATAGGGAAAGCGCGACTGAAGTCGGTCAAAAATGTATAACACCAGAATAAGGTCAAATAATTCTTGATGATATCCACTCAGGGACCTGTGGCCATCATGCGTCCTCTCGGACCATCGTGGCTAAAGCATACCGAGCGGGATTTTACTGGCCAAAAGCAAATGAGATGGCGAAGGAGATAGTTGACAAATGTGAAGGATGTCAGTTCTATTCCAATATGTCGCACAAACCCGCCTCAGCCTTGAAGACCATTCCACTCGTCTGGCCCTTCGTTGTTTGCGGATTGGATATGATTGGACCGCTGAGAACTGGCAGGAGCGGCTTCACCCATGTGCTTTATCAGAGAGTTGATATTCAGATATGGAGTTCCGCATAGCATCATCACCAACAATGGGTCAAACTTCGATTCTGACAAGTTTAGAGCTTTTTGTGCCTCTCAAGGCACACGAGTCGACTACGCGTCAGTCGCTCACCCCCAGTCGAATGGACAAGCAGAAAGAGCAAATGGTCTAATTCTCAAAGGGCTAAAACCCCGACTGTTGCACGACCTCAAGCATGCAGCAGGTGCATGGGTTGACGAGCTTCCGTCAGTTCTTTGGGGATTGAGGACCACCCCTAATCGGTCGACTGGACGAACTCCATTCTTTCTGGTCTATGGAGCTGAAGCAGTTTTGCTGAGTGACTTGCTTCACAATGCACCCCGAGTCGAACTCTACTCTGAAGATGAAGCAGAACAAGCCCAGCAGGACTCAGTTGACCTCCTAGAAGAGGAAAGAGAGATGGCCATGATACGATCGACCATCTATCAATAGGACTTGTGTCGATTCCATGCCAGAAATGTGAAGAGTCGAGCCTTCCAAGAAGGAGACTTGGTCCTCCGAGTGGATCAACAGAAACCACACAAGCTCGCTCCTACTTTGGAAGGTCCTTTCATCGTCACCAGAGTTCTCCACAATGGAGCATACCATCTTTACAATATCGATTGCCAGATTGATGAGCCACGAGCTTGGAATGTGGAGCTGCTCCGCCCCTTTTATACTTAAGTACTCACTCGGATGAGATGTAATAAGAGATACCTCTGTAGTTTATTTATCAAAAGACAAAAGTGTTATAATTTTCCCAGTGATTGTTGTTTCTTTTGTTTATGTGAGAAATCCCCTAGTGGGTGGCTTAGCCGCGAATCCGCTTCGCCTAAGTTTGTAAAAATCCTACCGAGTGGTGAGCAAGCCTCCCACTCGGGGGCTTAGCTGCGAATCCGTTTCGCCTAAGTTTGTAAAAATCCTACCGAGTGGTGAGCCAGCCTCCCACTCGGGGGCCTACCGAGTGGTGAGCCAGCCTCCAACTCGGGGGCTTAGCTGCAGTCCAAGTACTCGCCTAAGTTTTAAAAAATCCTACTGAGTGGTGAGCCAGCCTCCCACTCGGGGGCTTAGCTGCAGTCCAAGTACTCGCCTAAGTTTTAAAAATCCTACCGAGTGGTGAGCCAGCCTCCCACTCGGGGGCTTAGCTGCAGTCCAAGTACTCGCCTGAGTTTTAAAAATCCTACCGAGTGGTGAGCCATCCTCCCACTCGGGGGCTTAGCTGCAGTCCAAGTACTCGCCTAAGTTTTAAAAATCCTACCGAGTGGTGAGCCAGCCTCCCACTCGGGGGCTTAGCTGCAGTCCAAGTACTCGCCTAAGTTTTAAAAATCCTACCGAGTGGTGAGCGATCCTCCCACTCGGAGGCTTAGCTGCAGTCCAAGTACTCGCCTAAGTTTTAAAAACCCTACCGAGTGGTGATCAATCCTCCCACTCGGAGGCTTAGCTGGAGTCCAAGTACTCGCCTAAGTTTTAAAAATCCTACCGAGTGGTGAGCGATCCTCCCACTCGGAGGCTTAGCTGCAGTCCAAGTACTCGCCTAAGTTTTAAAAATCCTACCGAGTGGTGAGCGATCCTCCCACTCTGAGGCTTAGCTGCAGTCCAAGTACTCGCCTAAGTTTTAAAAATCCTACCGAGTGGTGAGCGATCCTCCTACTCGGAGGCTTAGCTGCAGTCCAAGTACTCGCCTAAGTATTCTCCACCTCAGAGCTGCATTCCAAGCACAAAGAATATTCCGAGCAAAAAACAAATTCCAGTTGAAAGCAAACACCAGCATATTCAGAAATAAACCAAGTTCGGATAAACCCCAAGGCCCCAGATGGCAGATCAAAAATATTCGAGCATCAAGCCCGAAGAAGTTTAACGGTTACACAATCACTCGGCATTCCGAGGCAAATAAAAGTGGAGCATAATGTTTTTCGGTTACGCATCAAGAGAAGGACCGGCTGGGTCGCAAAAGCTGTCGAGGTCAATGCGGTCTGCAATGCGAGTGGCGGCATCAAGGAAGGTGTCCATGAAAGACTGAAACGTATGCTTCCTCGTGTTAGCAACCTTCAGCTCCGCCAGCTTTTCTTCTTTGACATCCTTGCAGTGCACTCGAACCAGAGACAGAGCAACGTCAGCACCACAGCGAGAAGCTGACTTCTTCCATTCTCGCACGCGTTCAGGGATTTGATTCAGTCGAGCAATCAAAGACTCGAGGTCTTGAGACAGCTCCGCCTGAGGCCAAAGACCAGCATCAACCTGAGTCATTGCAGCTTTCAAACGTGCCAGATAAGCAACCACGCTATCCATGCGAGACTCCAACCGCAACACGTTCATCGCAACATCATCTTTGACTGGACAGTTGATGGGATCAAGACCCGTCTCGTCCCGCCAGGTTTCTGCTTCAAAGTCTTGGCAAAGTTCTGCTTGATCGAGAGAATTATGAATCGACGGCGCCATTAGACTTGTCAGTCGACAGAAATAAGACGGATTAGTCAATACCTTCAAGTTTCAAGACTAGCTTCGCAGCAAGTTGGCCCAGATAAGACTCTAGCTCGCCATTCTTGGCCTTGAGGCTTCCAAGTTTGTCGGTCAACTTCTCTTTGTTCCTCTTCAGTCGCTCGACCTCCTGATTGGCGTCAGATACGGCAGTCTTCAGCTTGGAGTTTTCTTCTTCTAACTTGCCGACTAAAGCAAGCTTCTTGTCAGCAAGCGCAGTCTTCTTGCGCGCCTCCTTCTATGCTGCGGCAAGATCCAAATCCTTGTTCTCGAAAGCTTCCTTCATTTTCACTAAAGAAATAACATTCTTCAAGTGAGCTTGGAGTTGGTGGTTTTCACTACATACATCTGCTCGAGTGAAGCCACTCGGTTCAAAGATGGAAATGAAAAGTGCCAGTGTTGGGATATGAAGCGGTCGATTGGTTACCTCCCATGGCAGCTACTTCATCACGAGCGGTCTTGAGGTTCTTCTTGGCCAGTTCCAGATCAAGGTTGAGGCTGATTTGTTGTTTGTTCATGTCAGAAAGTTGAGCCCCAAGAACACAAGATTTCTGCATTCACAGCCATATCAGTCGATAGAGATAATAAGAGATGATTACTCTAAGACTACCGCCGAATCAAACATTCAACGGCAGTCTCAGGGACTACACCCAGTGGGTGCACTTGGCGTGCCCCCACTGATTTTCAGACCACAGTCGACGGTCGATTAGCTTTAAAAAAAAGACAGATCCAAATTCTCAGACCACAGTCGACTGCCCGCAGTCAACTACGGTCTCGGGGACTACACCCAGTGGGTGCACTCAGCGTGCCCCCACTAGTGCAAAGAATCAGTTCGAACTGATACAAAGAGATATACTATTTCCGAACAGCCACACTCCAGTGGGTGGTCAGACAAAAAAACGGTCGATCGAAAAATCAACTAACCTGGACATTGGTTTGCATGGCAGCTCCGGCGTTGAAGGCCACCTGACTGGCCTCATGCACCACCTTCAGCTGCCCCATCACAAGGTTCAGTTGAAGAAGAGCTTCTTTGGCAGCAGCCGGTGGATCGTCCAGAGTTTGATATGCAGCAAAAAGTGACGGAGGTAGAGCAATCGAAGCAGCCGCCGGATCAGAAGCATGGAGTGATGTCGGCGTAACAGGAGCCTGAGCAGCTGATCCCGAGGGACAATCAGTCGACAGAGGAACAGCGAAGGTGACATTGGTTCGAGCCGGGTCTGTCGACCGCTCGACCGTCGCCGCAGGCGTCCCAGTCGACCGAAGAACTTGGGCTTCGGTCACCTTCCTGCCCGGCTCCTTGTCCTTCCTCCTCCTTCCTCTTAGCGGTACTACCTCTTCATCATCTGGGAGCACAACAATGTCTCGTGGAGCTGCAATAAACAAAGAGAGCCATAAAGACAACTGACCAATATTCCAGTCAACCAAACAAACTTTGAGTCGGGCAAACTTACTGGTTTGGAGGTGATAGCGTCATCAGCTTCCTCGTCGGCAGGGGTCTTGTTAACATCCATATTAGTCGCAGCCAAGGTCAGGCTATACAGGTTCATCATCCGCTCGGTCAGAACAAGAAAACTAATCGGAACGAGAAAATATGAGAAGAACATTTACCCAGAGGCAACAGGGGCATCCATCTTGATCCTGGGCAAGGTCTTCCGAGCCTTCGAAGGATTAGCTTTGGGCTGCTTGGGGACTGTCTCAGTCAACTCTGGAGTCGGAGACCAAGCGCACTTATAGATGGAGCACTCGACGCCACAGCTTTGCCGCGTCTGCTCACGGGGTCGTGCCGCTGCTTGGATCGACGTTCGGAGCGAGGCAGCGAGTCGGCCACCTCCTCATCGTCAGACTCGTCACTCTCATCATCTTCACCATCAGCTGGGGACTCCCACTCGCCGCTCTCCTCGGCGCTGTCCCCGCCCTCTTGGTCTTGCTCCAGGGCTTGTTCACCATTGGGCATCGAATACATCTCCGTGTAGATCTGCAAAACAAGGAACCGATCATAAGTCAGTCGGAACCTCAATCGATCGGAAAATATGTTCAAAAATTCAGTTATGACGACCAGACCTTGTCTGGCAGGTTGCTGTCGCTGAAAGGGTCGACTCTCCTGGCACCCCTGGGGTTGTCTTTGTTCCCAGTAATGCCCATCAGCCAGTCGGCCACGGTTTTGGCATCCACTTCCTCCGGATGAACCCGAGCGGTGTCACCAGCCCCGGAGTACATCCACATAGAATGATCGCGAGCTTGGAGGGGTTGGATCCGCCGACTGAGGAACACCTCGAGCAGGTCCATACCAGTGACGCCCTGATTGATCAGTTGGACTACTCTCTCAACTAGCATGCCTGTCTCTGCCTTCTCATCAGCGGTCACTTGCAAGGAAGATGGAGTTTGGACACGATCAAAAGAAAAAGGGGGAAGTCCGGTCGACTAGCCTGGGGTCGCGATATCCTGGCAGTAGAACCAGGTCGACTGCCAACCCCTGACCGATTCAGGAAGAGTCATCGGAGGAAAAGAGCTCCTCTTCCTCTTCTAAATGCACAGCCCCCCGCACATCTGGATAACGTGGGTTTTCTCGTCTTTCGAGTTCTCTTTCTTCACGGTTTGGGATCGGATGGTAAAGATGTATTTGAAGAGGCCCCAGTGCGGTCAGCACCCCAAAAAATTCTCGCACATAGAGACGAACGTAGCAAGGTACGTGATGGTATTGGGAGTAAAGTGATGGAGTTGGGCACCGAAAAAGTTTAAGAAGCCCCGAAAGAAAGGATGTGGTGGAAGCGAGAAACCACGGTCGACATGGGTGGAGAGCAAGACACACTTACCCGGTTGCGGCTGCGGCTCCGATTCCCCCTTCGGCAGGCGTGCGGATTCATGGACGATCAGCCCTAACTCGGCCAAATCATCCAAGTCCTCTTGCCGGAGCGAAGATCGGATCCAGTCTCCCTGGATCCAACTTGATGGCAGCCCCAAGCGCGATGAAGACCCCTGATTCATCTTCTTGTTCTTCGCCGCCCCCGTCGCCTTCTTCGCACGCTCTAACGCCGCCGTTTTGTCCTTCCCCATGGCGGCAGAACATCGGTGTCGAGAGTGGTCGTGCTATGCGAGGTGGAGACGTGAGAGGAAGAAGAAGGGAAATGAGCACGCACGGTGTAAATGCCTCGGCTTCGCTGCTTTTAAAGGCCTACTTCCGAGTGGCTGACGCGTGGGCCCGATCAGCCCCGTCAAATCCCCCAACAGTTGCACACGTGATACGTGGCGAAAAAGGTGGTGCAGAAATCGAAACGTCCGATTTATCTACTCCACTCACCGCGGGACGCTCCGCCTGGCGCGCTTCCACCCAAATTTCGAATCCCGTGAGATCCGGGATCCTCTGTAACCGATCTCACCAAAGATTCCAGTCAGAGATATCACTCGACAGATGTCACTGGACAAACCAGTCGGTGATTTTTGAATCAATCAAGGCGACTGAAACGAAGTCGAAAGTTTCAAACAGTTGTCCTCCACTCAGAGAAGGAGACAAGGCAGATCAAGGGCGAGAACTAGGTCAACTACCGTCCTTCTTTTTCACTCAAACCTCGATCCATTCGGGGGCTAATGATGTAGACACAGACCTAGGGTAGGGTAATAGGCCTGACCTATACGCCCCACCTAAAGTCTTGTCCTAAGAACTAAGGATTTCAAGAGTCAGAAGCAGAAGACCAACAAAGGTGTCGAAGCGAAGTCCACTCGACCTATCAATCACTCGGAGACCTCTCTTACTTAGGTCACTCGACCACCAAACCACTCGACATATCAGAAGACCTAAAGCCACTCCGCGCAGCAACGGTCAATCATTCATTCGCATACTTAATGCTCATTTGTAGCACTTTAATACAGGCGTTATCTGTATTACCTCCTCTTAATGTATATTGAACCCTGTGTAACGGAGGGGAGCTGGGGTCCTGGCGCACTCTATATAAGCCACCCCCTCCTCTGGGACAAGGGTTCGCATCCTCTGTAACTCACACACGTATAATCCAGTCGACCGCCTCCGGGCTCCGAGACGTAGGGCTGTTACTTCCTCTGAGAAGGGCCTGAACTCGTAAACCTTGTGTGTACAACTCCTCCATAGTTAAGATATTGCCTCTCCATTCCTACCCCCATATTCTACTGTCAGACTTAGAACCACGACAGATGCCATGTGTCGGTCACCCTTGACGAAAGCACTTCTGTGATGCGCGATTTATCATCATGGAAGTGGACACTTCCGTGATGATAATTTTGGTAATGTCATGGAAGACTTCTACTACAGCACAGGTATGACTATCTTGGTTATGTCATAAATTTGTCATGGATGTACATGCATGACAAAAAAAGGGACCTACTGTGACAAACACGTATCATGACGGAAGTGTATTTTTTTGTAGTGATGTCAAGCCTCTAACCCTACTTTCCTAGCAAACCATTGTTTGGCTGTGTTGCCGCTTTGCTCAGCCCCTCTTATAGCGTTGCTAGTTGTAGGTGAAGCTGAAGTTTGTTCCATGTTGGAACATGGATATGTTGGGATATCATGATATCTCTTCTTTAATTAATGCATCTATATACTTGGTAAAGGGTGGAAGGCTCGGCCTTATGCTTGGTGCTTTGTTCCACTCTTGCCGCCCTAGTTTCCGTCATACCGGTGTTATGTTCCTTTATTTTGCGTTCCTTACACAGTTGGGTGTTATGGGGAGCCCTTGACAGTTTGCTTTGAATAAAACTCCTCCAGCAAGGCCCAACCTTGGTTTTACCCTTTGCCTCACCACCACCTACTTTTGCCTTGGGAGTCGTGCTCTCGAGTGTCATCTTTATTTTAACCCCCCGGGCTAGTGCTTCTCTAAGTATTGGTCCGAACTAGAGTCCTTTGCAGCGCCACCTCGGGGAAACTTGAGGGCTGGTTTTAGTCGTACGGAGCGCTCATCCGATGTTACCCTGAGAACGAGATATGTGCAGCTCCTATCAGGATGTCGGCACATCGGGCGGTCTTGCTGGTCTTGTTTTACCATTGTCGAAATGTCTTGTAACCGGGATTCCGAGTCTGATCGGGTCTTCCTGGGAGAAGGAATATCCTTCATTGACCGTGAGAGCTTGTGATGGGCTAAGTTGGGACACCCCTACAGGGTTTGAATTTTCAAAAGTCGTGCCCACGGTTATGGGCAGATGGGAATTTGTTAATATCCGGTTGTAGAAAACTTGAAACTTAACTTAATTAAAATGCATCAACCGCATATGTAGCCGTGATGGTCTCTTTCCAGCGGAGTCCGGGAAGTGAACACGGTTCTTGTGTTATGCTTGAACGTAAGTAGATCCAGGATCACTTCTTGATCACTTCTAGTTCACGACCGTTGTATGTGAACGTAGAGCTTATCAAACCCGATAATCACGTGGTGTCTCGGCACGACGAACTATAGCAACGGTGCATACTTAGGGAGAACACTTATACCTTGAAATTTAGTGAGAGATCATCTTATAATGCTACTGCCGTACTAAGCAAAATAAGATGCGTAAAGGATAAACATCACATGCAATCAATGTAAGTGATATGATATGGCCATCATCATCTTGTGCCTTTGATCTCCATCTCCAAAGCACCATTTTGATCACCATCGTCACTGGCTTGACACCTTGATCTCCATCGTAGCATTGTTGTCGTCTCGCCAACTACTACTTATACGACTATCGCTACCGCTTACTGATAAAGTAAAGCATTTACATGGCGATTGCATTTCATACAATAAAGCGACAACCATATGGCTCCTGCCAGTTGCCGGTAACTGTGTTACAAAACATGATCATCTCATACAACAATTTATATAATCACGTCTTGACCATATCACATCACAACATGCCCTGCAAAAACAAGTTATACGTCCTCTACTTTGTTGTTGCAAGTTTTACGTGGCTGCTACGGGCTTAGCAAGAACCGTTCTTACCTACACATCAAAAACCACAATGCGGTATAGAGATTGCTTTTTGATCTTCAAAAAGAACCGTGTTCATTGAATCTGATTCAACTAAAATTGGAGAAACTGACACCCACTAGCCACTTGTGTGCGAAGCACGTCGGTAGAACCAATATCACGAAAGCGTACGCGTAATGTCAGTCTGAGCCGCTTCATCCAGCAATACCGCTGAATCAAGAATCAACTAGCGACAGCTAGCAATATGTATATACCCACGCCCACAAATCCTTTGTGTTCTACTCGTGCATATAACATCTACGCATAGACCTTGCTCTGATACCACTTTTGGGCAACGCAGTTGCAACTCCTATCAGGATGTCGGCGCATCTGGCGGTCTTGCTGGTCTTGTTTTACCTGTCGAAATGTCTTGTAACCGGGATTCTGAGTCTGATCGGGTATTCCCGCTAGAAGGAATATCCTTCATTGACCGTGAGAGCTTGTGATGGGCTAAGTTGGGACACCCCTGCAGGGATTTGAACTTTTGAAAGCCGTGCCTGTGGTTATGGGCAAATGGGAATTTGTTAATGTCCGGTTGTAGAAAACCTGAAGTTGACCTTAAATAAAATACATCAACCGCGTGTGTAACCGTGATGGTCTCTTTCCGGCGGAGTCCGGGAAGTGAACACGGTGTTGGAGTTATGTTTGACGTAGGTTGTTCTAGGATCACTTCTTGATCATAGTTTTATCGATCGTGCCTTGCCTTCTCGTCTCGCTCTCATTTGCGTATGTTAGCCACCAAATATGCTAGTCGCTTGTTGCAGCTCCACCTCATACCATTACCTTACCTATAAGCTTAAATACTCTTGATCGCGAGGGTGTGAGATTGCTGAGTCCCCGTGACTCACGAATACTTCCAAAACCAGCTTGCAGGTGCCGATGAGTCCATGCAGATGACGCAACCAAGCTCAAGGAGGAGCTCGATGAAGATCTTGTCCTTTGTGTTGATCCGTTTCCAGTTGATCAGTAGTGGAGCCCAGTTGGGGTCGATCGGGGATCTGTGTAGCATTTGGGGTAGTCTTCTTTTATTTTGGTTCCGTAGTCGGACCTTGATTGTATCTGATTGATGTAATGCTTTATTCATGTAATTGTGTGAGGTGGCGTGTGTAAGCCAACTATGTATCTCTTTCCCTTATGTATTACATGGGTTGTGTGAAGATTACGTCACTTGCGACATTGCTTTCAATGCGGTTATGCCTCTAAGTCGTGCTTCGACACGTGGGAGATATAGCCGCATCGACGGCGTTACAAGTTGGTAATCAGAGCCTTCCCCGACCTTAGGAGCCCCCTGCTTGATCGAATAGCTTGCGTTGTTGAGTCTAGAAAAATGTTTTGAGTCGTTTAGGATTTATATATATCGGAGAGTTAGGAATTCTTTTTACTCCTCAGTCACTTCGTCGCTCCAGTGAGGCATCCTGACGTAGAGTTTTGACTCTTCTCTTCTAAAATTTCACTAAATATTTTTTTAGGATCACGCGGGTATCTTGGAATCGTTCCGATGGTTTTGTGACGAGAACATTGTTCTTGGTGCCTCCTGTCATTTAGGGGTTGTGGCAGTGTCCCGGGGAGTTGAGCTCCGAGGTGTTGTCCTCACAATTTTATCGTTGCAGTTCTGGAATACCTGAGTTTAGTTTCGCCAACATCGAAAATCTCTTTTATGCAGTTGTTGGTGAGATAACCTCGACGCCACCCAGTACTGGGGCGGGAGTTCGGGAGTATTGCCATAACTCGTATAACGGATGCTTTTCGAAGGTTGAGGTAGATGATTTCCGAAGGTTTCTTGGTTATGTGTTGAAGGATGGATACAGCTGGATGTAGGATTTGTTAGTTTTGGGTGAGATATTATGCTTCCCCTGTATCCCCAACACCTGATTGCATAACCGGAAAATTTCAGGAGTTTATAAGTGGGAATTCAAGTAGCTCTTAGGATATCTTTCCGACAGATGTATGATATGAAATTGGGGTTCGACGTCTAGTGGTCCGCCTATCCACGGTTGGTTTTACAGTGGTCTCGTTGTGTCTTAAAGAGTCCTTGGCTATGCTGACTCGGGGACGCTTCGTATGTCATGTGCACTGCCTTCTACATGATGGTGCTGTATGATCGAGCCCGTGTAGGCCCCACCACGAAAACTTCGAACGAAATCTCTATCATATGTTTGTTCCGGCTTATTTTTCAAGCCAATCCTTTGTTTTGTTTTGAGTTGTGGTATTCGAGTTGCTTCGAAGTCAAATGTTGATTCCATACCTTTCCTAAGCGGTGTTCTCATACTTCTATGTGAGTACCAATCCCTCATGATAATCGAGATTGTCATGGCAATCCTTTTCAACCGGCGTGTTTTCTCTTCAAGTGGTTCCGACCTTTTCAACATCAGCAAGATCAATTATCAGTTCTTCTCAACGGTGTTTGTTTCATCCGTCTCCAAGTTGCCTTTGTTTTTCCCACCCTCCCACCCTTGTTTCTTCAAGGACTCATATTTGTTCATCAAGTATCCTTTTATTCATGTGAAGTCTCTCTATTCTTTTCCGTCATGTTCTTACCCAGTGATTCTCATGAAGATTCTAACAGAGCTTCAAGTTATCATTATTCGTCCTTTTTCTTCTTCGGTGGTTTCAATTCAAGCTTTGTTGAGTATATCCTTTCCTCATTTCAATGTTTTTTTCCATGCCGGTGCACCTCATAATCTTTCACCGCTCGCTATTCTATTGTTCCGGAGTGCTCAAGATATCTCGAAGATTCGTGTTTCCACTCTTAATCCGTTCAAGCTATTTTGAGGATGTTATCTCATTCAAGCCATTTAATTCAACCGGTGCATTCTCCTTTTCAAGTAATCTTTTCAACGGTGTTTCTTTTGAGTGGGCCCTAACCCACAGGTCTTTCTCCAGGATCTTACCTGACTCTTCTAATTTTCCCGGAGCTTCTCAAATTCTTTTCCAAGTTTGACGTAAGAATGAGTTATCATCAGTCAAATGCTTTTCTCCAAGATCTGTCGAATTCTTTTCATCGTTGGCTCAACCTCTTCGTTTTGATTCTTCCGGAGTGTCTAAATAATTCTTGGTGGTGTTTCTCGTCATCATTCTCAACATTTGAAGACCGAAGAAGATTTTTTATCTCTCAATCTTGTCCATTCTCTCGATGATTCATGATTCTAGTTTGTTGCCATCCTCTCATAATTGTTTTCATTTGTGACAATTCTTTTCACCCATCCGAAGAAATTCAAGAGTCTTCTCAGTTTGATTAACCGGAGTCCATCATTTCAGGTTTATTCATTCTCAGCTTTCAGCTATCATTCTCCAAATCTTACTGGTGCATCATTAAAGTATTCTCTTATCAGTTTGTGATCTATTCATTCTCATATATCAAATTCCCTGAAGTATCTTCATTCATTCTCTAACTCTTCCCGGTGTTTCTTTATCTTTCCTTCGTTCATTTTCAATTATTACGGTGGTTCATTCAAGTTTCTCTTCTTTCGTTTATCATATCAATTTATTTGTTATTTCTATCCTACCGGTGGTTCGTTGAATACCTTCTCAAGTTGGCGCCATATCTATCCTAATCCTTTCTTCGAGAATAAGTTGTATGCAATACATTTGCTCATCAATTTAATTGGTGAAGGAGGAGCATAACATAATTCTTATTCTTGATTCACCCAAATGATTAATTCTTTATTCCGGAGGCTCATCAAATTCTCGGTTCGAGATGCTTTATCTATTCTTTTCCCGGAGTTCCGAGTTCTCTCAATTATTTCATCGCGAAGATCCATCTAATCATTGAAAGGATTCACCTTGTGTTTTCAACTTCTCCTTCCTTTCGTTTGATCATTCTTTTATTACCGGAGTTCTTCATGACGATTCTACATGTTGGTTCATAAAGGATTTAATTCCGTCTAGAAGTTTTTCATTGACATTCTTTTCTGAGGAGCTCATGCTTTCTTCATCCTGTAATCCGGAGTGCAATTGTTTCTCCCTTATCTTTTGAGGTGGTAATATATCATTCTTCATTCACAAGATTGAGATATTTAAACCCATCAATCTCTTCATTGCAATTATCTTGGGTTATATTTCACCTAAAGTTTTCCCTAAGGATTGTTGCTATTTATGGTGCTTATAAAGGACCCAAGTTCTTTATCCTCCCGGCGAAATACTTTCTCGTCTCCTTATTGATATCAATCCAATTCTTCTTCCCATGAGTGGCAGGTTGTCACCTCATAATTTTGAGATGTATTCCATAAGACCATATCAAGCTTATTCTTTTTGTTGTTGTTGTTAATCCAACAACTCCGTTCGACCCTTCTCCTAAATATGCTTTTTCAAGCTCAATTGAGGTAGAAGATGTTGTTTTCTCCTCTGTTCTTTTAATTCCATTATTTTATCTCTTCCGGAGGCATTGTGGTGTTGCTCTCCTCACTCTTCATCTCGGATTGTCAGGTATATGTTCTTTTCGTGCTCATCCTTTTAACGGAGTGTCATGTCCTCTTTTCAAGTATCCTCTCATCCTGTCAAGATCATGTTCAATTCCTTCCATTTCCAACCGGAGTATTGCCGTAATTGATCTTTATCGTTCTTTGTGCTTCTCGTTTCAACCGGAGTGCTTGCTTGTAATTCTTGTTCATTGCAACCTTTTTCTTATGTCTTCAACCTACAAGGTTCTAGTAATGTTCCTTGTTCCTCTTGTTTAACGGAGTGTTTTCAACTTTGTTCATCTTTGTTGTATTCTTTCTTTCAATTTGTTCAACCTCGCAAGGTTCTTTGGTTTCACTCATTTTTCAAAGAAGCAACTTAGTTTCACCTCACCTCTTCCTCTTCCATTTCCCTCCGGTGCCATCCCTAGGATCTCAGGTCGAGATCCTCTCGTAGTGGTGGAGTGTTGCGACGCCCCGAGACCGATGTGCCAGGTGTCTTCCAGTTATTCCCTGTTGTTGCCCTGTCTTTGCTTGCGTGTCGCATCTTGTCATGTCATCATGTGCATTGCATCATCATGTTTTCAAAACCTGCATCCGTCCGGGTTCCCCCAGTTCCGTCCGTTGTCCGTTCTGAGTTCAACCACACTTGCACACGCCCGCGGCATGTCCAAAATATTATTTTATAAGTGCCCGGAAAATGTTCTCGGAATGGGTTGAAAGTTGGCGTGCGGTCTTATTTTAGTGTAGATAGACCGCCTGTCAAGTTTCATCGCATTCGGAGTTCGTTTGATAGCCCAACCGTTAAACTATAGCGGCAGTATAGCCGGTCACACGTCGCACATTTTTCGGTCTCCGGAAACAGTCGCCGGGACTCCCTCTCTTCTCTTCTCTCAGCTCGAGACTGTCTACACAGCTCACTACAACTCACCGTCAGGCCCTACCTAAACTCTCTTGTCAGCCCGCGGCCCTCCTCGCGCGCGTCCGAAAATTGTCCCGGAGCCGACCCGGACAGTCGTCACCATTGGATCCGGATCATCCCCAAACGTCTACAAAACATCACCGTTTTCCTATTCGGACTCCATAACTATTTTTTTGCGACCGTCTGATTGCGATCGTAGGGATGTGATAGCCCCTACCCAATTCCTAGCTGCTATTTATAGCAGATAAAACCCTACCTAAACTAGCCAACCCTAATTTCTAGGGATCCTCCCCTGTCCAATCCTCGCCGCCGCCATCTTCCCCTTGTTTTCAGCACCACCAAATCAACTCTGCAGCCGCCACAGCTCCTCCCGATCCAAAAATCCATCCCTACCAATCCTGCCCGAGCACCTCGCCACCAACCCTCGCCGGCCATAGGAGCCCTCGCCGGCCGAACCACCACCGCAGGTCCAGTGCCCAGCCCCTGCTCCTTCTCTTCAGTCTTCCTTCCGTCTCCTGTATATCTCTCTCTCAAACTCTCTCTGTCCATGAGCACCATCGCCGCCATGGGAGTTCACCGGAGTGGAGCTCCTTCCTCGGGGCCGAGCTCTCCAAGCCCCGCCGCCAGGGACCTCCTCCGCGCCCTGTTGACCCGCGCCCATCTGCCTCGGAGCCAGCCTCCTCTACATCGCGCCTGAACCAGCACCGAGCTCCGCCGCAAGCCCCTCCCATGGTCTCCTCCACCCGAGAGCCACCAACAGAGACCTCCCGCGAGCCTCCAGGCCGACGCCGTCGCCGTTCCTCCTATGATTCTTTTCCTTCCCCTCGTTTCCTGCTCTCTCCTCTCACTTCTGTCTCTCCCTGAACCAGGCCACCGCCGCCATGGCCTCAAGCTCCGTCATTGCAGGGAACGAGGAGCATGACCCTACGATGCATGGACCCCACGCCCAGATCCCACCATCCCCGGTGAGCTCCGCCTCCCGTTCCCGTCGCGCCACCGTCGCCAGGACTTCTGCCTCGTCACTGCTACCTTCGTTGACCATGCCAGATCCCCTGCATCACTCAGTCCCCGCTTCAGGAACGAGACGATGAGCGCACCAGTGAGGCAGTTGACCGCATCGTTGTCTCCAGATCCAGGCCCAGCTGCCCCTGCAGGCCTCCCCATTCCACAGTTCTGGGCCACGGCCCATGGTAAGGACGCGTCCAGCCCCTCCCCTGTTACTGTTGGGCCGGCCAGTTTCGGCCCGCTAGGTTTTTCCTGGTCCTGTGAATTTTGTCTATTATTCGAAGAGCAGCAGTTTTGCAAGAAACCCCCTAGACTACATGCATATAATAACTCACAATTGGTGCATCGGATTAAAATGAATTATATATGAAAGTTGCTTAGAATTTTGTGTAGTTTAATAATATCCAACTTCCATCCATGTTTGAACTGTTTAAAATGCTGTTTGGTTAAATTTGCTCCTGTGCCATGCTAAAATGATTTTTTTCATAACTAAATAACCGTAACTCAGAACCTAATAATCTTTGTATGTAAATGGGGTGGAAAAATGTCTAGTGTAACATGGTGGCATCACTTTGCATGTCTAACAACTCTAAAAATGGGTTTAGGGCAGAACAGTACCAAACCATAAAATATGCACATGAGGTTTTACCAGAATTGTTGTTTGTTATTTACGGCCTCATTTAAACTTGACTAGATAGGTAGTTTTATTTGCTTCACCCTCTTGTCATGTTTAACAACATTTAATATTGTTGGGTACATAAATGAGAGAGAACTAAATAAGTCATGTGGTGTTTCGCCAATATGCAACGGAGTTGCATGTTGAGCTCCACTTAATTTGTAGGATTGTTTGTGCATTTTGCCATGCCATGTTTCATTAAACCGGACATGCATCATGCCATGATTATGTGATGGTTGTTTACTTTGTTGTTTGTTTCTTTCTGGGTTACTTCTCGCGTTAGCTTCGGTTTCGTTCCGGAGTTGTGAGGATCCGATCATCTACATCCGTTTGTATTCTTCATGGACTCGTTCTTCTTCCTTGCGGGATTTCAGGCAAGATGACCATACCCTCGAAATCACTTCTATCTTTGCTTGCTAGTTGCTCGCTCTTTTTCTATGCCTATGCTGCGATAGCTACCACTTGCTTATCATGCCTCCCATATTGTTAAACCAAGCCTCTAACCCACCTTGTCCTACCAAACCGTTGTTTGGCTATGTTACCGCTTTGCTCAGCCCCTCTTATAGCATTGTTAGTTGCAGGTGAAGATTGGACTTTGTTCCTTGTTGGAACATGGATATTATTGTTGGGATATCACAATATCTCTTATTTAATTAATGCATCTATATACTTGGTAAAGGGTGGAAGGCTCGGCCTTATGCCTAGTGTTTTGTTCCACTCTTGCCGCCCTAGTTTCCGTCATATCTGTGTTATGTTCCCGGATTTTGCGTTCCTTACGCGGTTGGGTTATAATGGGAACCCCTAGACAGTTCGCCTTGAATAAAACTCCTCCAGCAAGGCCCAACCTTGGTTTTACCATTCGCCACCTAGCCTTCTTCCCTTGGCAGTCGCACATCCCGAGGGTCATCTCTATTTTAACCCTCCTGGGCCAGTGCTTGTCTAAGTGTTGGTCCAAACTAGAGTCCTTTGTAGCGCCACCTCGGGGAAACTTGAGGGCTGGTTTTAGTTGTGCGGAGCGCTCATCCGGTGTTGCCCTGAGAACGAGATATGTGCAGCTCCTATCAGGATGTCGGCGCATCGGGCGGTCTTGCTGGTCTTGTTTTACCTGTCGAAATTTCTTGTAACCGGGATTCCGAGTCTGAACGGGTCTTCCCGCTAGAAGGAATATCCTTCGTTGACCATGAGAGCTTGTGATGGGCTAAGTTGGGACACCCCTGCAGGGATTTGAACTTTTGAAAGTCGTGCCCGCAGTTATGGGCAGATGGGAATTTGTTAATGTCCGGTTGTAGAAAACCTGAAGTTGACCTTAATTAAAATACATCAACTGTGTGTGTAACCGTGATGGTCTCTTTCCGGCGGAGTCCGGGAAGTGAACACGGTGTTGGAGTTATGTTTGACGTAGGTAGTTCTAGGATCACTTCTTGATCATAGTTTTATCGACCGTGCCTTGCCTTCTCTTCTCGCTCTCATTTGCGTATGTTAGCCACCAAATATGCTAGTCGCTTGTTGCAGCTCCACCTCATACTATTACCTTACCTATAAGCTTAAATAGTCTTGATCGCGAGGGTGTGAGATTGCTGAGTCCCCGTGACTCACAAATACATCCAAAACCAGCTTGCAGGTGCCGATGAGTCCGTGCAGATGACGCGGCCAAGCTCAAGGAGGAGCTCGATGAAGATATTGTCCTTTGTGTTGATCTGTTTCCAGTTGATCAGTAGTGGAGCTCAGTTGGGGTCGATCGGGGATCTGTGTAGCATTTGGGGAAGTCTTCTTTTATTTTGGTTCTGTAGTCGGACCTTGATTGTATCTGATTGATGTAATGCTTTACTCATGTAATTGTGTGAAGTGGCGAGTGTAAGCCAACTATGTATCTCTTTCCCTTATGTATTACATGGGTTGTGTGAAGATTACCTCACTTGCGACATTGCTTTCAATGCGGTTATGCCTCTAAGTCGTGCTTCGACACGTAGGAGATATAGCCGCATCAAGGGCGTTACATTTACCTCCTATTGAAGAAATACATGGGCTGAATACACCACCAATGCCTAAGGTGGTAGAGGTAAATTCTCTTATGAAGTTTAATGAAAAGGATAATCCTCACAATATGCATCCTGGCCAATGCCTTTATGAGTTTGAAAACTACATTAGAAAACAAGATCACTTCAATTCAAATGTTATGAAACAATTGAAATATAATTCTGATATGATTGCTCGCTTGAGTGACTTGTTATTTAGAATATCAAATGATGTTAGTGGTGTCGGAAAGCATGCTTATATGGTTCAAACTCAACTAGAACAAGTTGCTAAATCTCAAAGAGAATTGCTTGATGAAATGAATCATAATATGCATGACTTTGTTATTAGAGTTGCAACTAGAGGAGGCAAAATGACTCAGGAACCACTTTATCCTGAGGGACACCCAAAAAGAATTGAACAAGATTCACAGAGAGCTGACACTAGTGCACCTAGTCCTTCTAGAAAGAAAAAGAAAAAGAAAAATGATAGGGCTTTGCACACTTCTAGTGAACCCGAAATAGAGAAACCTCCCGATAAAGATAACGAAGTTTCTATCTCACATGATGAAACTGAATCTGGTAATGACCACTCACCTAATGATAATGAAAAAGATAATGATGACGTTCACGAAGACTCTCAACCAACCAATGATAAAGAACCAGATAATGATGTTGATATAGAACCACCTGTTGATCTTGATAACCCACAACCTAAAAATAGAACATATGAAAAAAGAGACTTTGTTGCTAGAAAACATGGTAAAGAAAGAGAACCATGGGTTCAAAAACCTATGCCTTTTCCACCCAAGTCAACTAAAAATAATGATGATGAAGAATTTGAATGCTTTGCTGAAATGCTAAGGCCAGTCTTTTTGCGTACTCGCTTGACTGATATCCTTAAAATGCCTCCTTATGCAAAGTATATGAAAGACATCATCACAAATAAGAGAAAAATACCGGAAGATGAAATCTCCACTATGCTTGCTAGTTACACTTTTAAAGATGGAGTACCTAAAAAACTTGGAGATCTATGAATAGCAACTCTACCTTGCTCTATCAAAAAGAATTATGTGAAAACTTCTTTGTGTGACTTAGGAGCTGGTGTTAGTGTTATGCCTTTTTCTTTATATAAAAGACTTGATTTGAATAAACTCACACCTACTGAAACATCTTTGAAAATGGCTGACAAATCAACTACCATACCTATCGGTGTCTGTGAGGATGTTCCCATTGTTGTTGCTAATGTTACTATTCTGACTGACTTTGTTATACTTGAGATGCCCGAGGACGACAATATGTCGATTATCCTCAGTAGACCCTTCTTGAATACTACAGGGGCTGTTATTGATTGCAATAAAAGCAAGGTCACTTTTCATATGAATGGTAATGAGCATGCAGTGCACTTCCCGAAGAAACAATTCCAATTGAATGGTATTAATGTTATTGAAAAATCTCCGACAATCACTATTGGAAGTTTTCAAATACCTCTACCTACTGTCAAGAAGAAATATGAAATGCATATCCCCATTGAGTTAACTTAGTGATTTACGAAAGTTCTTCGGTTTCATGCTAAACGAAAGTGGTTGTTAATTAGACTTGATCAACCTTATTAATGAATTATTTTTGAACGGTATGAAGTTGATGAATTTAGTACGCACTACTTTCTATCCCTACCTTTTGTTTTCTGTTTTTATTAGTTAAATAAAATAAAATAACATGTTTTGTATGTTTTCTGAACTTCCCGTGCAATAAAAATGACCCAAAAATAGAAGTTCTCAGAATGCGCTTTAAATTTTATATGATTTCTACCTGAATATTTAAGAATTTTTGGTGCAAAAATAACCAGAGGGGGGTACACCAGGTGGGCACAACCTACCTGGGCGCCCCAGCACCCCTTGGCGCGCCCTGCGGGGTTGTGATCCCCACATGGGCCCCTTCACTTATCTCTTCGTCCCACATTTCCACCTACCTCCAGAAAAAAATCACTCTCCCTCTCTCTCCCGAGTTCTTGCTCATTTTGTTGCCAATTTCGATCTCTTTGCTCGAAGCTCCATTTCCGAGACTGTTTCGGGTGATTTTTGCTTGGTATGTGACTCCACCATTTGTCCAATTAGTTTTTTTTAGTGGTTTTTACTTTGAATAAATAGCTACTCTTGGTGTCGCTGTAGATGTGCTTGCATGTTGAATTCTTAGTGTTCTATGTAGTTTGAATGCTTGCTATGGCCTCTATGTATCCCTATGAGTAGTTGCTATTAGTTTTGTTGGAAAAATTCTGTGAACTAAAAATTCAGATTTTTGGTCATAGGAAAAATTGTACGCGGACATGAATATCTTCAGGAAATACGTCTCAAGGAAGAACTCCAAGGGTGTTATTGGGGAGTCTTCTAACAATGATCTCCAGCCTCGGAGGTTGGCGGAGGTACGGCCATGCGAATGGCCGCACATCCTGTTCCTGCAAGAAGCTGGAATTCATGATGAGTTCATGCAATTCATTACCAATGCCGGTCTCACCGATTTCAGCGCAGACGAGTGTGACCAGCACCAAATCCTCACAAATATGTTTCTTCAAAGCTTTACTTTCTTTCCTAGAAATAATCCTCCTGAAGTGAGATTTGATCTATATGCTGAAAATCATTAGATACCACTTACTGAGTTTTGTGACATATGCTTGATCCCTTCTGACGGGAGCTTGGCCGAGCCTAGGCCGGTTGAGTTTAAGGATTTCAGTCAGACTTTGACAGTGGGTGATGAGAGGAGAGTGTCAGCCATCACTGCCGGTGCTTTACATTTTCCTGATGTTCGTTACTTTGCATATTTCATTACCAAATGCTTGCTTGCTAGGGAGAAGTTGGGTGCACTTAGTTCACCAGACCTTGCTATTTTACATCGTGTCATTGAGGGCGACAACACGTATAGCTTGGGGGCTATCGTGGCTTGTCGCCTACACCTTAATAAATCTCAGGGTAAAATACATGGTGGGATTTATGCTACTCGTTTGGTGGCTCACTTCGAGGTTGAGATACGCCCTCATGAATTCCCTTTGACCAAAGTTTACCTAGACCGTGTAGCCATGGATCACCATCACTTCTTACGCATGATCATCCTAACATTGCCATTCCTTATAACTTGGTCTACAATATTGACACTCGTGATGTTATCCCCTTGCCTGCACCTGCTTTGTTTGATTCTGTTGCCAGGGGCGGATACCGGATTATGCATGCTAACATCTTCTCCTACTGGAATGCTCATGCTGCTGCAAAGGCTGCACAGGCACCTCCATAGTGGGATTAGTGGATGTCCGCTCCTCAGCAGTGGGATGAGTGGATGCCTGGTCCTCAAGATCCATACTACCCTCCATGCTACTGATTCACTACCAAGTTAGGTCAAAAGTCTAAGCTTGGGGGAGTATGTGTCTCTCACCGACATTATATTCATGTTCACATATCATTCCATTTGTCAATGTTTACACTTTTTGATTGTATAATCCATGCTTAGATTTATTTTCTTGCTTTCTTCTTGTGTGTTTGAAAAACTTTAGAAAAAACCAAAAAAATAGTTGTAGTAATTTACTTTCTATGCGTGCTTAGTAGTAGTACTAAAAAGAAAATCCAAAAAGATTTCCATGTTCTTCTTTTGCTTGTTGGGAGCTTTCCCGTGTAAATAGTTTTTCTCGTTTTTTCTTTTTATTTGCTTGATTGAAGAAAAAACAAAAACTCCAAAAATATTTCAGTGTGTTTCTCTGAATTTCTTTTCTTTTATTCGAGTTGTACCGAGGAGAAGACCACGATGAAAATGTTGAGTGGCTCTCATATGAATAACGGTTGAACTAACAAGAACCCATTTTATGTTGTCTTCTCCTATTGAATAAAATGTTTGCAGATTCCAGCTTAGTCCATGGAACTCTTGCACTATTACTATTTTCATATCATTCGGTCGTGCAAGTGAAAGGCAATAATGACGATATTCGATGAACTAGCCGTGGCAAAGAGAAACTGGTATGAACTTGACTTGTCTTGTCTGTGTAAATATGTTTAACCTAGTGCTTCAGCTCGTTATGATTAAACATGGTTGCAATGACAATTAGATATTATAGTTTCTCATGCCATGCATAAGTAGCTGGGAGTTAATAATGATTTATCTTGGATATCAACATAGCATTAAAATGATTTGTGATGTAGTATTATGATATGGTATCCTCCTCTAAATGTTCGAGTGGCTTGACTTGGTACATGTTCATGCATGTAGTTGAATCAAAACTAACATAGCCTCTATATTGTTTATGTTCATGAGGTTGATATCCTACTCATGCTAGTGTCCAATGTTACTTATGCATAATGCCTGGTCATGATCGTTGTTGTTCTCTAGTTGGCCGCTTCCCAATCTTAAAATTGCTAGCCTTCGCCTATACTAAGTGGGGATTCTGCTTGTACATAAAAAACCTTGAACCCAAAGTTATTCCAGATGAGTCCACCATACCTACCTATATACGCTATTACCCTGTCGTCCTAAGTAAATTTGCATGTGCCACCTCTAAAAACTTCTAAAAAAATTATGAGTTTTGTGTGCCTGGATCGTTCGTGGAACGACAGGAGGTGGTCGATATCTTCCGTGCTAAGCATGTTATCCTCAGGTCGAGTGTTTATTCACTCGCCATCACACAAGGAAATGGGCTTTAATAGGGATTCCCAGTCCCGAACTAAAAATGCCAATAATTAAAAAAAACTCCCCCGGGACTGTTGTTGGTTTGGACGGCACCCGTTATTTTCGACAAGCCGTGGAATGTGATTGTTGGTGGAGGGGGAGTAAACCTTTACTTTTATCGCTTGGGAACCGCCACTAGCGTGCTTAGCATGGAAGATGTTAATAACCGATGGTCGTGAATGAATGAGAAGGGTGCATGTCTCAAAATTTCATTTATCTCTGTTTTAAAAACTGAGCTCTGGCACCTCTGCAAATCACTGCTTCCCTCTGCGAAGGGATTTCCTATTTACTTCTATGTTGTGTCATCACCTTCTATAAACAAGCGCCAGAAACTGAGTAGAGCTCAACGGTCATGATTTATGCATTGTGTATAGCGAATGTTGGGTGCATCATGACTGGATCTTCTCTACCATGAATTACAATGTTTAGTCGCTACTTGAACTTTGGAGGTGCTCTGCATTTATGTATCGCGGTCTCAGAAAGGGCTAGCAAGATACCACTATTGTCATATTATATCATGGTTGTTTTGACATCATGTTGCCGTTTGAGATATCTTATTATTGCTCGGAGCTGTTATGTCATTGATATGAATCATTATAATCTTTAAGAGTTATTGTTGACATTGTTAGTTATAATGTTGGCTGAAAACCTAGGTGATGTTTAAGCTGACTTATGCAAACAAGAGCAAAAGAGTTCATAAAAGTTTTTCTTTCTCACTTTCAGTTTATCAACTGAATTGCTTGAGGACAAGCAAAGGTTTAAGCTTGGGGGAGTTGATACGTCTCCAACGTATCTATTTTTTCTCACGCTTTTCCTCTTGTTTTGGATTCTAATTTGCATGATTCAAATGAAACTAACCGCGGACTGACGCTGTTTTCAGTAGAACTACCATGGTGTTGTTTTTGTGCAGAAATAAAAGTTCTCGGAATGGAACGAAAATTTTTGAGGATTTTTTATACCAATAATAAGAATTTTTGGTGCCAAGATCCACCGGAGAGGGGCCCTGGGTGGGCACAACCCACCAGGGCGTGCTCCCCTCTCCTGGCGCGTCCAGGTCGGTTGTACCCACCTGGTGGCGCCGCTGATGACCCTCCTGATACTATAAATTCACATTATTCCAGAAAAAATCAGGGTGAAAGAATTATCGCGATCCACGAGACGGAGCCGCCGCCAAGCCCTGTTCATCCTCGGGAGGGCAGATCTGCAGTCCATTTGGGGCTTTAGACAGGGGGATTTTCGATCTTCGTCATCACCAACCTATCTCCATCGCCAATTCTATGATGCTCCCTACCGGGAGTGAGTAATTCCTTCATAGGTGTAACATCCCAAATTTTCAATTTGGAATGTTATACACTAGATCATCATTGCATATCATATTTATTGCATTTTGGTTGATCCTAGAAATTTCACGCAACTCAAGGACCCTCGGAGAGAGTTGGGGATTTCGTTATTTTCATATTTGAGTTGTCTCAAATTTTGAAAATAGGATCTTTTGATTTTATTTATTTTATCTTCAATTATTTCTATTACAAAAATATGAGAGAGGGAATAAAATGACTTTCCCAAAATAAAGAAATATTGAGGATTTAATAAAAAAATCAAATAAGATTTATTTTGAATTTAGGAAAAATGTGCGTTTTTCAAAATTCCATTTAGGCCCCAAATAAATGTTCATCCTGTGCGGCTTGATTTTATAAGCCGGGGAAAATTTATTTCGGGATTTTTGGAGTCCGTTTAGTATTTCTTTTATTTTTTCTTCCGAGCGTAATTATAAAAAAAACGTCCGAACCGACCTCGGGCCATTTTCGGCCGGGACTCTCCTGGCCGGGCCTCTTATAAGCCGCCCCGCCCAACCCTAACCCTAGCCGGCTCCCGCCGCCGCCTCGCCGCCCCGCCGCCGTGCCGCCGCTGCCGGACCCGCCGGACCACCGCTGCCTCCATCGCGGGAGTTGCCAGAGGTAGTTTTTTTAGTCTCCGGTTTTCTCAAAAACCGTTGGTTTTCCGACGGTTTTGCTCATTTTTTTAGTTTCGGTTTTTTTAAATAGATTGGTTTTCCGATTTATTTAAATAGCGAGCGTTCGTCCGTTCGTTCGTTCTAGCGAACGCTCATCGTTTTTCTTTTTCTCGGATTAACTCCGTGATTTTTCTGATCGCGATTTCTGATCCGATTTTCGTTTTAGTCTAACTTTTCGCTCGTTTATCGGATCAGGCGATTCAAGCACCTGGAGTTTCATCTCGAAACCCTCTTTCCGTTTAACCAACTTAAACAAGTTTTTGCCACTGTAAAAATTGCGTTAGATCCAGAATAGTAAACGAAGCCTGTTTCTTTTGCCTTTTGTCTTGCGTTGCTTCGTTCGATTTGACTCTTTTTGCCAACCAGAGTTCTTAAGTTGAACTTTCTTGTTAGATCTCTTATTTGAGTTTTACCTATGCATTAGTTGATTACTTATTGTATGCTTGTTTGTTTGTGATAGGGTACCCGGAATGCGCCGCTTGCTACTTCGAATCGCTAGGTTTCCTGGATTATCAGCAAGGCAAGTAACACTTTGATCATGCTTTCCCACTACCCAGTTTTATTGCATTAGATCAATCCTCACACATTGCATGATTAGGATCTAATTAAATTGTGGGTTTGGGAAGTAGTTGAGGTAGTACCTATTACCTGTTTATTATCAAACCTTTGGGAGTTACTTCTACGTTTGCTTATTATGCCATGTTATGCTAGTAGACGTGGATTGGGTGAGTGTATCCATGACAGATGTGAGATTGTTAATTAATGGTTTATTTAAGGTGGCAACTTAAACACACATCTGGGTGGATTGAGGTACCTGGGTATTCCAGGATTGCCTGTTTTCTTTATGGACTGCCACCCAGGCTCAAAGGGATCATGAGATTATTCATGCTAGAAACTTCCGTGTGCAGCCACAAGCTATTATGGGCTCTAGCATAGTTGATTAAGTTGTGCGAACTCCTATAGTGGTAGACTACCAGATGTAGGGGAAAGTAGGTGTAACGGTCTACCCGATCGTAAGGTGCTAGCGCTTTTGAAAGACTATGTCCCGGTCATCCGTCTTCTCAAACACCATGCAGTGCGAGAAAACAAACGGAGGCGATCGAGTCTTGTCGGGAAAAGTGCGCAAACCTCTGCAGAGTGTATAAACTAATCATGGTTAGCCATGTCCCCGGTTATGGACATCTTGAGTATCTAGTACCTGGATTATCATGTGAATCTCAACATGTTACTCTAAAATTTAATTTGTTGGGTTTTGTTTAATGATGATGCTTAATTGGGATTGAGAATGCTGTCAACCATTCTCAATGTTTAACAACTACCATGATAGTTAAATAAAATTTATTCCTTTGTAGTAGGGAAAAATTGGCTTTACGCAAAATTGTAACCATAGAGCTTTCCACCAGCCAAATATGCATATAGAATAGCCGTTTCATTCCATTACTCTCTATGTGTTACTTTGCCAGTATATTCCATGTGCTGACCTGTTTCGGGCTACAACGTTAATGTTGCAGACTTTTCAGACGACGATTAAGGAGTTTTTAGGTCATGGTTCTATACTCAGTGATGCCGTTGGAGTTGATGGACTCACTTATCTTCCAAGCCTTCCGCTGTTATGGTTATTAGATGGCCTTAAGCCATCTTTATTGTAATAAGTTCTCTATTGAGACACTCGATGTAATAAGTGTGTGATTGCTACTCTGTTATAAATCCTTCAAGTACTGTGTGGTGTCAGCATTACTGATCCAGGGATGACACCAGAGCATAGAGATTGGACCGTTTGAGGTCTGGTCGCTACAAGATGGTATCAGAGCACACGCGATTGTAGGACATGACCACTAAGCTAAAGACCTAGATCACTACTCACTCTCTTCTCTTTCTGTCTTCTCATCTTCTCTACTTTTTTAGGATGGCAGATGCAAGGAACAAGTTCACTCAACCGGATGAAGATACACCCTTTGGACGTCATTTGAAGGAAGTCACTAGATATATGAACATAGGAGTACCAAGCTTCACCGGCACCTACAACGCCACTTTACCTGAAGAAGAGCGCTGGATGATTCAAGTTAAAGTTCCAAGAAGGACGTTCATGCCAGTCACTGAGCCCATAGAGTTTTCTTTTGAAGCACCAACTTGGAGTCTAGGAAAGAGCATGGAAGCTCACATCGCCATGGGACGCATTGGAGAAGTCAACCGAAATGATCTCAAGGATACTATCTACCAGATTTGTGGGCGCCGAGATGAGCACTGGGAGATGATCAGCACCAGAAAGGATAGATCAATTGCAGCTTTTATCCACGAGTTAAACCAGCACATTCGACGTCAGGAGAACTAGATGTGCGCCGACATGATAGATCTGAAGAAGGCAAGGACAAGAATCAAGGAACTGGAGGAAGAACTCAAGGCTACTCGTGACGATTATGAAGAGGAAATTGAAGTATTAGTGGATAAGAATGCCGACCTAACAATGAAGATTGGAATATTTATGGGAGTCCCTACACCAGTAGAAGAAGACGAAGAACCCAAGGAGATTCGCCCGGAAGACTACATCATCATCGACGACACCGACTCGGATCCAGATGATAGCAATGATGACTATGTTGATGAAGCTGGAGCAGATAACATGGAGTCTGCAACCGAAGAATATTTCTAGTAGACCACCTCATCAGTAGTAGTAGTCCACCATGTAAATATAGTAGTCCGAGCACTTTTGCGATAGTTAGATCGATTGTATGCCCTTGTTTGATTGATTGAATGAAGTGAATTGTTTGCTTTTGCCTCATGTGCATATGGATAGTGTTTTCTCTTTAGACCCCCTCTATTCTTAAATCTCATCTTTTCTAAAAACCCTCAGATGCCTCTGAGACATGACCCCGGATTTACCTTCCCACCGGAGATCACCCAGTTGATCCAGCAGCAGAACACACTGATGCAGTTGCTAGTCCAGAATCAGAACAACAACCCACCACCACCACCTGTTGATCACTTAGACCGTTTTCTTGGGCTGAATCCGCCGGTGTTTTCCAGTAGCACCGAGCCGATAGTAGAAGATGATTGGCTCCGCAAGATAGCTAGAGAGTTGACCACAGCAGGATGCACGGATGCGGAGAAGGTGAAGTTTGCCGCACATCAGCTTGAAGGACCAATAGCATCATGGTGGGAGAATTTCACAGCCACTTTCCATGTTGACACTGTCACGTGGGACCAGTTTCACCAGGCTTTTCGAACTGCCCATGTTTCAGCAGGAGCTATGGCCATGAAGAAGCGAGAGTTTCACAACTTGCTCCAAGGAGGGCAGACAGTTGGCCAGTATGTAGAGGATTTTAGTAAGCTAGCACGTTATGCCCCAGATGACGTTGCTACGGATGCAGCAAAGCAGGAGAAGTTTCTGGAAGTACTGAATGATGAGTTGAGCATGCAGTTGCTGGTAGCCACTTTCAACAACTACCAGGAGTTGGTAGATCGTGCCCTCATGATTGAAGGGAAGCAGCAGCAGATTGAGAACTGCAAGAGGAAGTATGGACAAGGGAAGCACACTTCAGGAGCTCAGCAGAAGCCACGTTTTACCCCTAGACCGGGAGGTCATTTTCAGCATACCCATGGAGGAGGTAGCTCGCACAATCACAATGGCACCAAGAATGGTAATGGTAATGGAGGAAGCAACGGCCAGAACCGCACCAACCCATCGACCCCAGCCAAGAGAGACCTCAGCCAAGTCACTTGCTTTAAGTGCCAGAAGACCGGACATTATGCCAATGAATGTCCAGAATCACAGAATGGAAATGGCAATGGAAGCTCTGGGAAGAAGCCGAACCCTTTCAATAGGGGACAGGTGAACCACGTTAACATGGAGGAGGTTGAAGAGCAGCCGGATGCAGTAATCCCTAAGTTTTGGTTAAGTCATTTACTGCACTTGTTCTTTTCGATACCGGTGCATCGCATTCATACATATCAAGGGGATTTGTGGATAAGTATAACCTACCCACCAAAGTACTTAGAACACCTATGTTAGTAAGCTCACCAGGAGCGGAATATATGGCTAGCCAAGGATGTTTTCAAGTGTTTGATAATATTGGAATCACAAGGTTTGGATGTAATTCTGGGTATGGATTGGTTGTCGATGTATGGAGGAAACATTGATTGCGCCAGTAAGTCGATCTTTCTTACCACCCCAGAAGGGAGAAGGATCAAGTATGTATCCCGGCATGTGTCGAAGAGGACTCAAGTAAATTGTTTAAGAGGAGTTGTGCAGGAGGAAGTACCAATAGTGAAGGATTTCCCTGATGTATTTCCAGAAGAATTGTGAGGCATACCACCGAATAGAGATATTGATATTTTGATTGAGCTTTTGCCAGGCACCGGGCCAATATCAAAGAGACCATATAGGATGCCTGCAAAGGATTTGCTGGAAATTAAGAAGCAAATTAAGGAGTTACTAGATAAAGGATACATTCGCCCAAGTTCATCGCCTTGGGGATCGCCAGTACTTCTAGTGGAGAAGAAGGATGGATCGTTAAGGATGGTTGTTGATTATCGAGGATTGAATGAAGTAACCATCAAGAACAAGCACCCACTACCGATGATCAATGATCTGTTTGATCGATTGCAAGGAGCTAAGGTGTTTTCCAAGATTGATCTGCGATCAGGATACCACCAGTTGAAGATTCGAGAATAGGATATACCCAAGACGGCTTTTACCACCAGGTATGGGCTGTACGAGTATACTATTATGTCATTTGGTCTGACTAACGCACCTGCATATTTTATGAACATGATGGACAAAGTGTTTATGGAGTTCTTGGATAACTTCGTTGTAGTGTTCATTGATGATATGCTGGTTTACTTGAAAAATGAAGAGGAGCATAAGGAGCATTTGCGTTTGGTTCTTGGAAAGCTCGGAGAACATCAATTATATGCCAAATTTAGCAAATGTGAGTTTTGGTTGAAAGAAGTTGGATTTCTCGGACACGTTATATCCGGAGAAGGTATAGCAGTAGATCCCACTAAAGTTGATACTGTGACCAAGTGGGAAGCGCCAACCACAGTTGGAGAGATCCGGAGTTTTCTTGGACTCGCGGGATACTACCGGAGGTTTATTGAGAATTTCTCAAAGATTGTGAAGCCTATGACGGAGTTGTTAAAGAAGGATACCAAGTTCATATGGATTGCGGAATGTGAGGCTAGTTTTCAGGAGTTGAAGAAACGTTTGGTTACCTCACCAGTGTTGATTTTGCCAGACCAGACCATGGATTATGAGGTGTATTGCGACGCTTCTCGTCGAGGACTTGGAGCAGTACTTATGGAGGAAGGAAGAGTTGTTTCATATGCCTCACAACAGCTTAAGCCTCATGAGTTGAATTATGCTACGCATGATTTGTAGTTAGCAGCCGTAGTGCATGCACTGAAGACTTGGAGACATTTTCTGATTGGAAACCATTGCGAGGTGTACACGGATCATAAGAGTTTGAATTATATTTTCACACAGAAGGAGTTGAATCTCAGACAAAGGAGATGGTTGGAGCTCATCAAGGATTATGATATGAAATTGCATTATCACCCCGGAAAGGCTAACATAGTAGCTAACGCGTTGAGCCGTAAGAGCCATGTCAACACCTTAATGACAGGAGATTTACCAAGGGAGTTAGCCGAAAATCTTCGAGAGCTTTGTTTGGAAATAGTTCCGAGAGGCTATGTAGAAGCATAGGAGATTCAGTCTATGTTGATGGATAGGATCAGAGAAGCCCAAAAGACTGATAAGGAGATTGACGAGATAAAGGAGAAAATGAGAAAAGGAAAAGCTAAGGGATTTCGTGAGGATGAGCACGATACCTTATGGTTTGAAGACCGTGTTTATGTGCCAAATGATCCGGAGATCAGGAAGTTAATTTTACAAGAGGCCCATGATTCACCATATTCGATTCACCCAGGAAATACCAAGATGTATTTGGATTTGAAGGATATTTTCTGGTGGACCAGAATGAAGAAGGATATTGTGGAATATGTAGCAGTTTGTGATGTATGTCAGAGAGTAAAGGCAGAACATCAGAAGCCAGCCGGATTGCTACAGCCATTGCCCATACCCAAATGGAAGTGGGATAAGTTAGGCATGGATTTTATTACAGGATTGCCCAGAACACGTTCAGGCTATGACTCGATATGGGTTGTAGTCGATCGTTTGACAAAGGTAGCTCATTTCATTCCAGTGAAGACTACCTATACCAGTGCAAAGTTGGCAAAGATATACATGACTAGAATCATTTGTCTGCATGGAGTTCCAAGGAGTATAGTATCAGATAGAGGAACCCAGTTTACCTCAAAGTTCTGGAATCAGTTGCATGAAACTTTGGGAACCAGACTGGAGTTTAGCACAACTTTCCACCCGCAGAAAGATGGACAGACTGAGAGAGTCAATCAGATTTTGGAGGATATGCTAAGATCTTGTGCACTAGATTATGGATCTAGTTGGGACGAGAATTTGCCGTATGCAGGGTTCTCTTACAACAACAGCTATCAATCCAGTTTGAAGATGGCCCCTTTCGAAGCCTTGTACAGAAGGAGGTGCAGGACTCCATTCTACTGGGATGAAGTTGGAGACCGCCAGTTGTTTGGACCGGATCTGATAAAGGAATCTGAACAGAAGGTGAAATTAATTCGCGACAGGCTGAAGGTAGCTCAATCTAGGCAGAAGAGTTATGCAGATTCTAAACGCAAGGAGACAGTTTACGAAGTCGGAGACCGAGTTTATCTTCGAGTATCACCACTTCGAGGAGTTAAGCACTTTGGAGTTAAGGGAAAATTAGCGCCACGTTTTGTAGGGCCATACAAAGTTTTGGAGCGTATGAGAGAAGTAGCCTACAAGTTGGAATTGCCCGAAGGATTGTCGGGAGTTCACGACGTGTTCCATGTATCCCAGTTGAAGAAGTGCCACACAGAGATGGCTGACATACTGCTGAGAGATACGGTACCACTGGAAGCAATTCAGTTGGACAGTGATTTGACCTATGAGGAGAAACCAGTTAAGATTCTAGAGTATGCTAGTCGAGTCACCCGCAGCAAGGTTATCAAGTTTTGCAAGGTTTAGTGGAGCCACCACACGGAGGATGAAGCCACCTGGGAACGAGAGGAAGAATTGCTGAAAGACCACCCTCACCTATTTTCTAGCCAACCCGAATCTCGAGGGCGATATTCATCTTAAGGGGGGTAGGTTTGTAACATCCCAAATTTTCAATTTGGAATGTTATACACTAGATCATCATTGCATATCATACTTATTGCATTTTGGTTGATCCTAGAAATTTCACGCAACTCAAGGACCCTCGGAGAGAGTTAGGGATTTCATTATTTTCATATTTGAGTTGTCTCAAATTTTGAAAATAGGATCTTTTGATTTTATTTATTTTATCTTCAATTATCTCTATTACAAAAATATGAGAGAGGGAATAAAATGACTTTCCCAAAATAAAGAAGTATTGAGGATTTAATAAAAAATCAAATAAGATTTTTTTTGGTTTTATTTGTTATTTTATTTGAATTTAGGAAAAATGCGCGTTTTTCAAAGTTGCATTTAGGACCCAAATAAATGTTCATCCTGTGCGGCTTGATTTTAGAAGCCGGGGAAAATTTATTTCGGGATTTTTGGAGTCCGTTTAGTATTTCTTTTGTTTTTTCTTCCGAGCGTAATTACAAAAAAACGTCCGAACCGACCTCGGGCCGTTTTCGGCCGGGACTCTCCTGGCCGGGCCTCTTATAAGCCGCCCCAGCCGAGGCCCAAGTCGCCGCCCCGCCCAACCCTAACCCTAGCCGGCTCCCGCCGCCGCCGCATCGCCGCCGCCGCCGGACCCGCCGGACCACCGCTGCCGCCATCGCCGGAGTTGCCGGAGGTAGTTTTTTTAGTCTCTGGTTTTCTCGAAAACCGTTCGCTTTTCCGACGGTTTTTCTCGTTTTTTTAGTTTCGGTTTTTTTTAAATAGATCGGTTTTCCGGTTTATTTAAATAGCGAGTGTTCGTCCGTTCGTTCGTTCTAGCGAACGTTCGTCGTTTTTCCTTTTCTCGGATTAAATCCGCGATTTTTCTGATCGCGATTTCTGATCCGATTTTCGTTTTAGTCTAACTTTTCGCTCGTTTATCGGAATCAGGCGATTCAAGCGCCTGGAGTTTCGTCTCGAAACCCTCTTTCCGTTGAACCAACTTAAACAAGTTTTTGCCACTATAATAATTGCCTTAGATCCAGAATAGTAAACAAAGCCTGTTTCTTTTGCCTTTTGTCTTTCGTTGCTCGTTCGATTTGACTCTTTTTGCCAACCAGAGTTCTTAAGTTGAACTTTCTGGTTAGATCTCTTATTTGAGTTTTACCTGTGCATTAGTTGAGTACTTATTGTATGCTTGTTTGTTTGCGATAGAGTACCCGGAGTGCGCCGCTAGCTACATCGAATCGCTAGGTTTCCCGGATCATCAGCAAGGCAAGTAACACTTTGATCATGCTTTCCCACTACCCAGTTTTATTGCATTAGATCAATCCTCACACATTGCATGATTAGGATCTAATTAAATTGTGGGTTTGGGAAGTAGTTGAGGTAGTACCTATTACCTGTTTATTATCAAACCTTTGGGAGTTACTTCTACGTTTGCTTATTATGCCATGCTATGCTAGTAGACGTGGATTGGGTGAGTGTATCCATGACAGATGTGAGATTGTTAATTAATGGTTTATTTAAGGTGGCAACTTAAACACACATCTGGGTGGATTGAGGTACCTGGGTATTCCAGGATTGCTTGTTTTCTTTATGGACCGCCACCCAGGCTCAAAAGGATCATGAGATTATTCATGCTAGAAACTTCCCTGTGCAGCCACAAGCTATTATGGGCTCTAGCATAGTTAATTAAGTTGTGCGAACTCTTACACTGGTAGACTAGCAGATGTAGGGGAAAGTAGGTGTAACGGTCCACCCGATCGTAAGGTGCTAGCGCTTCTGAAAGACTATGTCCCGGTCATCCGTCTTCTCATACACCATGCAGTGCGAGAAAACAAACGGAGGCGATCGAGTCTTGTGGGGAAAAGTGCGCAAACCTCTGCAGAGTGTATAAACTAATCATGGTTAGTCGTGTCCCCGGTTATGGACATCTTGAGTATCTAGTACCTGGATTATCATGTGAATCTCAACATGTTACTCTAAAATTTAATTTGTTGGGTTTTGTTTAATGATGATGCTTAATTGGGATTGAGAATGCTATCAACCATTCTCAATGTTTAACAACTACCATGATAGTTAAATAAAATTTATTCCTTTGTAGTAGGGAAAAATTGGCTTTACGCAAAATTGTAACCATAGAGCTTTCCACCAGCCAAATATGCATATAGAATAGTTGTTTCATTCAATTACTCTCTATCTGTTACTTTGCCAGCATATTCCATGTGCTGACCCGTTTCGGGCTGCAACGTTAATGTTGCAGACTTTTCAGATGACGATTAAGGAGTTTTTAGGTCATGGTTCTATACTTAGTGATGTCGTTGGAGTTGATGGACTCACTTATCTTCCAAGCCTTCCGTTGTTATGGTTATTAGATGGCCTTAAGCCATCTTTATTGTAATAAGTTCTCTATTGAGACACTCGATGTAATAAGGGTGTGATTGCTACTCTGTTATAAATCCTTCAAGTACTGTGTGGTGTCAGCATTACTGATCCAGGGATGACACCGGAGCAGAGAGATTGGACCGTTTGAGGTCTGGTCGGTACAGTAGGCTCGCTGGTCAGTGAGGAGTTGGATGAGATTCATCATGTAATAGAGTTAGTTTTGTTAGGGCTTGATCCCTAGTGTCCACTATATTCTTAGATTGATGTTGCTATGTCGTTGCTATGCTTAATGCTTGTCACTTCGGGCCCGGGTGCCCTGATTTCAGATCTGAACTGTTTATGAATTCATCATTATATCCATGTTTTATATCCGACCTTGCAAGTTATAGTCACCTACTATGGTTGTGTTCCGGCAACTCCGGAGTGACAACAACTGGGCCCACTCCCGGTGATGGCCGTAGTTTCAGGAGTTCATGTATTCACTATGTGTTAATGCTTTGTTCCAGTTCTCTATTAAAAGGAGGCCTTAATATCCCTTAGTTTCCAATATGGACCCCGCTGCCACTTGGGGGGGGGGGGGTAGGACAAAAGATGCCATGCAAGTTCTTTTAATAAAGCACATATGACTATTTACGGAATACATGCCTACATTATATCGATGAACTGGAGCTAGTGCCGTATCGCCCTAGGTTATAACTGTCTCGTGATGAATATCATCCAACAAGTCACCGATCCAATGCCTACGAATTTATCCTTATTGATCTTGTTGTGTTACTATTGCTATCATCACTGTTACACTTGCTACAAATTACTGCTATCACTGTTATTGTTACCGTTACTACTGTCACTACTATCAAAACTATCAAACTATTTGCTACTGATCATATTGCTGCAGATAATTACTCTCCAGGTGTGGTTGAATTGACAACTCAGCTGCTAATACCTTCAAATATGCTTTGGCTCCCCTGGTGTCGAATCTATAAATTTGGGTTGAATACTCTACCCTCGAAAACTGTTGCGATCCCCTACAGTTGTGGGTTATCAGTCCCCACTATCAGCCTCTCACATACAGCCATCTTCCGATGACTCTCATTTGTTGACCACATTGACCACACCGTGCTGAGAGCACCAAGGCGGGTGAACAACGGCGAAGCCCCAGACTAGAACAACCCGGAGATAAGGAAGACGCGGTAGTGGAGTCGTAGATGGAGAGGAGTGGGAAACTTGACTGGTTCAGGTGCGCGGCAGCACTACCGCTGAAAGTGCAACTATCCCTAGGTGGTTTTGGTAATTCATAACAACATATAGCTCATTGAGCTAATACTATTCCAAGATGATTATTTCAGGAAAGCTCAATGATTCGCATGGCATGGATGTGAAAGTGGAACCCTCAAAATGCTAAGGACAAAGGATTGGCTCAAGCTCAAAAGCTCAAGACTCTTCATTTTATATTTTAGTGATCCAAGATCACATTGAGTCTTTAGGAAAAGCCAATACTATCAAGGAGGGATGAGGTGTTGCTTAATGAGCCTCTTGCTTCATGTGCTTAGTGATATGCTTCAAAACCCTCAACTACTTTCCCATATCCACATATGACCTAAACCCTAAGCCAAACTCGGTCCTACCGATTCTTCCTATCCGGCGCCACCGAGTTTCACTTTTCATTAGCCACTGCCAAACCCTAGCAATTCGGTCCTACCGATAGGGATCTCGGTCTCACCGAGATGGGGTTGCAAACTCTCTGTTTCCCTTTCCTAACTATTCGGTCCCACCGAAAGAGCGAATCGGCCCCACCGAGATTGCAATGTAAACTCAGTGTTTCCCCTTTGTAACTTTTCGGTCTCACCGAGTTCCACTCGGTCTCACCAAAAGAGCAAATCGGTCCCACCGAGTTTGCCTGACCAACTCTCTGGTTAGCTAATTACCAAATTCGGTCTCACCGAGTTTGTGTAATCGGTCTCACCGAGATTACATTATGCCCAAACCCTAACCATATCGGTCCTACCGAGTTGCATGTTAGTCCCACCGAAAATCACTAACGGTCACTAGGTTTACATTTTCGGTCCGACCGAGCTTATTGATTCGGTCCCACCGAGATTGGAAAACTGTGTAACGGTTGGATTTTGTGTGGAGGCTATATATACCCCTCCACCTTCTTCTCATTCGAGGAGAGAGCCATCAGAACACACACACCATTCCAACTCATATGTTCTGAGAGAGAACCACCTACTCATGTGTTGAGATCAAGACATTCCATTCCTACCATATGAATCTTGATCTCTAGCCTTCCCAAGTTGCTTTCCACTCAAATCTTCTTTCCACCAAATCCAAATCCTATGAGAGAGAGTTGAGTGTTGGGGAGACTATCATTTGAAGCACAAGAGCAAGGAGTTCATTACCTACATACCATTTGTTACTTCTTGGAGAGTGGTGTCTCCTAGATTGGCTAGGTGTCACTTGGGAGCCTCCGACAAGATTGTGGAGTTGAACCAAGGAGTTTGTAAGGGCAAGGAGATCGCCTACTTCGTGAAGATCTACCGCTAGTGAGGCAAGTCCTGTGTGGGCGATGGCCACGGTGGGATAGACAAGGTTGCTTCTTCGTGGACCCTTTGTGGGTAGTTGCTTCTTCGTGGACCCTTCGTGGGTGGAGCCCTGTGTGGACTCGCGCAACCGTTACCCTTCGTGGGTTGAAGTCTCCATCAAAGTGGATGTAGGACAGCACCACCTATCCGAACCACAGGAAAAACATCCGTGTCTCCAATAGCGTTTGAATTCTCCAAACCCTTCCCTTTACATTCTTGCAAGTTGCATGCTTTACTTTCCGCTGCCAATATACTCTTTGCATGCTTGCTTGAATCCTGTGATGATTCCTTGACTTGTCCTAAATTAGCTAAAATCTGCCAAGAACTAAAATTGGGAAAAGGTTAAGTTTTTATTTGGTCAAGTAGTCTAATCACCCCCCCTCTAGACATACTTTCGATCCTACAAGTGGTATCAGAGCTTTGGTCTCCATTGCTTTGATCTCCATAGCTTTTGGTGGTCATAGCCTTGGTTTCACAACCTAGGAGAGTATGGCGTCTAGCCAGGGAAATTATCACCGTAGAGGTCCTTACTTTGATGGTACTAATTTTGCTAGTTGGAAGCATAAAATGAAAATGCATATTCTTGGACATAACCCCGCCGTTTGGGCTATTGTGTGTGTTGGTTTGCAAGGTGACTTCTTTGATGGGAGAGAACCGAACCGTGAAGCTACCGCGGATGAGTTGAAGATGTTGCAATACAATGCTCAAGCTTGTGATATTCTCTTCAACGGATTGTGCCCCGAAGAATTCAACAAAATCAGCTGCCTTGAGAATGCGAAGGAAATTTGGGACACTTTGATTGATATGCACGAAGCTACCGACTCCGTCAAGGAATCCAAGCTGGATGTACTTCAAAGCCACCTTGACAAGTTCAAGATGAAGGATGGTGAAGGTGTCGCTGAAATGTACTCTAGGCTTGCTCTCATCACAAATGAGATTGCCGGCTTAGGAAGTGAAGAGATGACCGATAAATTCATCATCAAGAAGATTCTAAGAGCCTTGGACGGAAAATATGATACCGTGTGCACATTGATCCAAATGATGCCCAATTACAAAGATCTCAAGCCAACGGAGGTGATTGGAAGAATTGTTGCTCATGAGATGTCACTTAAGGATAAAGAGGAACTTCACAACAAATCAAGTGGTGCCTATAAAGCCTCATGTGAAGCTCCTACATCATCAAGTGAGAAACAAGACTTTATGAAGAATTGAGCTTAATGGTGAAGAACTTCAAAAAGTTCTACAAGAGTAGAAGCAAAGATAGAAGCTCCAAGTCAAAGTCCTACAATGACAAAAGATCTTCTAGTCGAGAGCGAAACTGCTACAATTGTGGAAGACCCGGACACTATTCCAATGAGTGTACGACTCCCTACAAGAGAAGAGAAGATTCTCCAAAAAGAAGAAGCAAAGGATCACCACCAAGAGAGAGAAGGAGTAGAGATGATCGTTATGAACGAAGATACTCACGGAGAAGCAAGGATTCGGAAAGGAAAGAAAAATCATCAAGGAGCTACACAAGACAAAGACATCAAGCTCATGTTGGTGAATGGGTATCCGGCTCCGACTCCGACAGCCACTCCGAGAGAAGTTATTACTCCGGCTCCGAACATACTCAAGATGAAGGTGTTGCCGGTCTAGCACTTGTGTCAACCAACTCCTACGACATATTTAACTCACCAAATGAAGGAATTGGAAGATGCTTCATGGCCAAAGGTCCTAAGGTAACACACCCCGAGTATGTTGATTTCAATAGTGATGAAGATGACTTGTTAGGTGATGATCTTCTTGGTGACAACTCTAGTGTTGAATACTATGATGAAATGTCAATTAAACATGCTAATCAAGATAAAACGAATGACAATGATAAGGAGAAGATTGAGGCCCTAACTAAAGAACTAAACACTCTTAAGTTAGCTCATGAAACCATCTTCGAAGATCATCGAGAACTTTTAAGAGCCCATGAGAAATTATGCTTTGAGAAGATCAATCTTCAGCAAGAGCATGAGTTCTTAAAAGCAATCAATGATGATCTCCGCAAGAAAAGTTCTTCTTACATTGCCAAGCGTTTACTCTTATCTACTTACATGCCTCAAGTCAAGTCTAGTAACAAGAAAGATTCTTCCTCTAGCAGTAACAATGATCATGTTAAATCCAATATTGTTGCTTCTAGTAGTTCTCTTGATTCCACTAATGATTCTCTTAGCCAATTTACACTTGAGCAAGAAAATAGCTTATTGAAGGGAATTATAGAGAAAGGAGTGTACAAAAGCCTTGCCGGGAGTAAGCAATTCGAGGAAATTGTGCGCAAGCAAGGAATGCACCGGAAGAATCAAGGTGTTGGTTTTGAATGAAAGTTCAATGCCAATGGAACTGAGTGGGAAGAAGATCAATACCCCAAGACAAAGTTTGTCCCCCAACAAGAGAAGTATACTTCTTTCAAGGGGACACAAGCTCAAGATGATCTTCCACCACAAGACTACGAGCAAAAAGGCAAGGACAAGCTTCAAGAGGAAATTGATGCATTTGAAGAAGCTCCTAAGACCTTAGTCAAGTGGATTCCCAAGACTACTTCAAGTTCCACTTCATCAAGTACGACTACAACTCCAAGGATTCCCATCAAGATGATGTGGATCCAAAATAAGAAGAACTAGAGAGTTCTTGAGGGTGACTCCGCCAACATACTTCACTCTTATCATTTTCGCAAGAACAAGTGCAATCAACTTCCACATCTTGCACTAGTTCAAGGAGTCACTAACCCTCTTGCTGGTAAAACAAGGGACGAGGTAACCTAAAAAGTTTTCATGGACATCATCTTTTGTGTGCATCACTCTATGTCTATGGATATCCTTGCTTGTTCCCTGTGGGACTAACCCATGTAGGTATTGAAAGTGCAATTCACTCAAATGGATAGCTCCAAGAGATTTATATCAACATTGAGCATCCACATCTTCAATATCTACATCAAGTCATCATCGACAAAACCCAAGGTTAGTTCATCCCTCTTAGGGGGGATATCACATCTAGGGGGAGCTTTACTCTAAGACTTGAGCTAAAGCAACTCTAAAGATGTGAACACAACAATGCGTTATGTAAAAGTGGTAACCCCACTTGAGCTTAAACGATGAGTATGACCTATGATCAAGTGTTCTCACTTGACTCCTAAGTCAATATACTCATATATAGATGACCTAGTCATCGCAAATTGCTTGATAGATGCTAGAATTGGTTGTGCATGCCTTGCCACATATTTCATTTTCCATCTTATTGTGTGAGCATGCTGGGTGCATATTTTACTCATTCGAGGACATCCACTTGTTGTTTTGATTGTTTGGTTTTATTGTCTTTTGCCAAGTGGATGGACAAGAATGCCTAAGAACCCCCTCTAGCTATCTATGCTTTTCTCGTCTCAAACTCTATTCATGTTGCATCACAAAATTTGATCAAGTCAGATTCGAACCACTCTGTGTGAGGAGCGCTCGGAAAACCTCCTTATGATTCTTGGTTTGACCGATACTCCACCTTCGGTCCTACCGAGATCATTAAGTTGATCTAGGTTTTCGATCTCGGTGCAACCGATTTGAACCTTTCGGTCACACCGAGTTTCAATAACTGCTTGCAGTTATGAATCTCGGTGCCACCGAGTTGTTCCACTCGGTGACACCGACAGGGTCGGGCTATATAGTCACGGGCAAAATTTTGGAAATTTCTCCGAACCCCTTCGCCCGCGTGATAGCCTGCTCTGCCCTCGTGGTCTCCGGATCGTCTTCTCACCGCCAGCAGCCTCCAGTCGCTGGTCTCCGTTGCCGTCAACGGGAATTCTGCCCCGCCGTTGCCGCCGTAGCAAGTCTCCGCCAAACTAGGGTATGGACTTGATCACAGTGCTATTCCCCGTCCAGTTCCTAGCACATTGTGTTCTTCATGATTCTTGCCACGATTCAAACACTCCTATCCAGTCAAAACGCCCGTAGATTAAGTTTGATTCGAAAATTTTAGGGTTAGGTTTCCGCCGAAACTATCTCGGACCCACCGAGTTGAAAAACTCGGTCCCACCGATTTGGCTTATGCCATTGCACAAGTGAGACTCGGTCTGACCGAGAATTACTTATCGGTGTGACCGATTTTTGAACTCAGTGAAACCCTAGTAGTCTCGGTGCCACCGAACTGTGACTCGGTCCTACCGAGTTCACTAGTTTAGGTTCTAAAACTGCTTCGGTATCACCGAGTTTGAAAATTGGTAGATCCGAGATGATTTCAGTGGGAAACTAAAACTAAGTTTTTGGATCATTCTTTTGCAAAAATCTCTGCATGTTGTGATGCTCATCTTTTCTATCTCATCTATAATCTATTCACAGGGTCAGCAGTCAGTTTGCAGCATGTCTGATCAAAGTGATAGCCAAAATATGTCAGAGCAGCAAGTGGTGATGAGTGAGGGCACTAGTCCCTCCAGTTCATCTGATGAAGGCAGCAGGAGCACTCCTAGCAATTTGCCAAAGGCTGCCACGAGACAAAGGAAGAAGAGGACTTCAGATTCAGAAGATGAGGACTATGTGGCAGAGGAAGAGGCCACTTCCAAGAGAGTTGAGCCAGCTCAAGGCACTAAGCCAGGTCTGAAAATCAAAAGGCCAGCAGGCAGGCAGCCCATGTCAAAGGCAAGAGCCTCAATTGAGAAGCCCAATCCCCAAGAGCCAGTTGCAGCTGAGGGCAAGAAAAGGAAGGAAAGGGTGAAGAAGACTGTGGCTAGAGTGCTTGGCAAAGCTTCCATCATGGAAGAGGAAGAAGAAGAGGCAGCTGCACTAGCGCCCAAGGCACCCAAGCTAATGGGAGATGCCATAAAATCAGGGGGAGCTGCTTCCAAGGCCAAGTCAGCTCCAAAGCCAAAGCCTAAGAGAAATACAAGGAGCATTCCTGCAGCTGAGAAGAAAAAGGCCCTAGTGCCTGAGACTGTTGCTGAAGAAGAGGAAGAGAATGTCCTGAGAAAGCTAAAGCCCAAGATCCCAGACCACAACGATGCTCATCCTGTGGCTGAGGATATGAAGCTCAGGAGAGACTCAGGGCTGAGGAAGTGGAGAGAAGCAGACCCATATGCTTCAAGGAGAAGGACAGCAGTGGACTACAGGTTTCACACCAAGGAGCAGCAGGATTTTATGAGAGAGTGCTGCTAGATAAGAAGCCCATTGTCTATGATATGCGATGGGTTGATTGGACATACATCAAGGATAAGGAGGAACACTACCCAGGAGTATATGACAGCTTTAATGCTTGTGGAGTAGCTGACTTTGTTGGGCAGAAGCTCACAAAGTGGAACAAGGAACTGATCATGCAATTCTACTCCACGGCACACTTTTATCCAGATGGGAGGATCACATGGATGTCTGAGGGTACAAGGTACCAATCCACAGTTGCTGAGTGGGCACAGATTATAAATGCCCCAGAGGAGCAAGATGATGACTTGGATATCTATGCCAAGAAGAAGATGGACCATAACTCCATATCCAATATGTACAAGGAAATTCCCAATGAAGCTCTTGACACCTTCAAATTTGGGTCTGTGCATTACCTTCTGTCAGGACTGCCTACGATCAATTGGATACTAAGGCACACCTTACTGCCCAAGTCTGGAGGTCACAAGATGATCAGAGGCCATGCTATCAACTTGCTACATGTGTTTGATGTGCCTCAGAAGTTCAAGGTGATGAGCCTCATAGTGGAAACAATCAAGAGGACTGCAGCAGATCAGAAGAGGAGCTGCGGATATGCCCCTCAAATTCAGGAGCTCATCAACTCCAAGATGGGCACGGGCATATATCTATTGGACAAGGAACACCTGCCCATCCATCCAGATTTCGAGGATAATGAAATTGTGATGACTGAGAACGAGCCATCATCTGCACAAGCATACGCGAAGAAGGAGAAGGCGAGGAAGGAGAAAGCTGCCAAGATGCCTACTCAAGAGGAGGCATCTGAGTATTTCTTGAAGACTAAACAAGAGCGGCTTGGTTACTTGATTGCATCCACGCTGAGGATTGAGCAAAGTCTGGCCACCCTCACTCAGAATCAGCAAAGCCTAGAGAAAATCATGGAACAGAAGTTCTATGACTTGGATGTCAAGGTAACGGAAGTTCAGTCTGCAGTGGAGCAGCTCCAGGAGGACATGCATGAGAGCAGAGGCAGGACTACCACTCATGCCTTTGCCAGAGTGCCACGAGGCCCGAGGTCATCTGCCGTGCCAGTTGCTGACACAAGAGCCACCAGCTCAGCACCAGCCACAGCCTTAGTTCCACCAGCTCCAGCATCTACTTCAGCTCCAACTCCAGCGACTACTTCAGCATCTACCGAAGCCTTCATCCTTGGAGTGATCCGGACTCCACCACCACCTGAAGATCAAGCCTGAGCGTCGATCTAGTGCTATGCATTTTCTAGGAACTTTTTGGTAACTTGTTGCCAAAGGGGGAGAAGATGTATAGATCATAGGCTTCGAGAGAGAGAGAGAGTGTGTGTTTCTTTTCTCTCTTGCTTTATTTGGTGGTTTTTCGAACTTGTTTGCTTTTGAGTGCCTGAGATACTACGTCATTATTTGTGAGACATTGATGATCATGTGTTTGATCATAAGCTACACTTAATGCTTGCTTAATACTTTTATCCTATCTATCTTGTGTGATCATTCACTTTTCTTGGTGATGAGTGCATGTATTTCATTCTTATCATTTTGAGCGCTCCACCAAGATGTATGTGACATGGAAGAGTAACCCATGACTCTAACTCTTTGTGCATTTGCAGTCCAAAGCAAATTTTAAATATGCACAAATTTAGGGGGAGCTCTTACTTATCACATACTTCTCAAAGCGACGATATATTTCTTGCTTATTATCATTTGTCGAAGCTTTGATCTATATGTTGTCATCAATTACCAAAAAGGGGGAGATTGAAAGTGCAACTATCCCTAGGTGGTTTTGGTAATTCATAACAACATATAGCTCATTGAGCTAATGCTATTCCAAGATGATTATTTCAGGAAAGCTCAATGATTGGCATGGCATGGATGTGAAAGTGGAACCCTCAAAATGCTAAGGACAAAGGATTGGCTCAAGCTCAAAAGCTCAAGACTCTTCATTTTATATTTTAGTGATCCAAGATCACATTGAGTCTTTAGGAAAAGCCAATACTATCAAGGAGGGATGAGGTGTTGCTTAATGAGCCTCTTGCTTCATGTGCTTAGTGATATGCTTCAAAACCCTCAACTACTTTCCCATATCCACATATGACCTAAACCCTAAGCCAAACTCGGTCCTACCGATTCTTCCTATCCGGCGCCACCGAGTTTCACTTGTCATTAGCCACTGCCAAACCCTAGAAATTCGGTCCTACCGATAGGGATCTCGGTCTCACCGAGATGGGGTTGCAAACTCTCTATTTCCCTTTCCTAACTTTTCGGTCCCACCGAAAGAGCGAATCGGTCCCACCGAGATTGCAATGTAAACTCAGTGTTTCCCCTTTGTAACTTTTCGGTCTCACCGAGTTCCACTCGGTCTCATCGAAAGAGCAAATCGGTCCCACCGAGTTTGCCTGACCAACTCTCTAGTTAGCTAATTACCAAATTCGGTCTCACCGAGTTTGTGTAATCGGTCTGTGTGAGGAGCGCTCGGAGTCCCCGATTCGTCATAGACTTAAACTTCCAAAACCTCCTTATGATTCTTGGTCTGACCGATACTCCACCTTCGGTCCTACCGAGATCATTAAGTTGATCTAGGTTTTCGATCTCGGTGCAACCGATTTGAACCTTTCAGTCACACCGAGTTTCAGTAACTGCTTGCAGTTATGAATCTCGGTGCCAGCGAGTTGTTCCACTTGGTCACACCGACAGGGTCGGGCTATATATAGTCACGGGCAAAATTTTGGAAATTTCTCCGAACCCCTTCGCCCGCGCGATAGCCTGCTCTGCCCTCGTGGTCTCCGGATCGTCTTCTCGCCGCCAGCAGCCTCCAGTCGCTGGTCTCCGTCGCCGTCAACGGGAATTCTGCCCCGCCGTTGCCGCCGTAGCAAGTCTCCGCCGAACTAGGGTATGGACTTGATCACAGTGCTATTCCCCGTCCAATTCCTAGCACATTGTGTTCTTCATGATTCTTGCCACAATTGAAACACTCCTATCTAGTCAAAATGCCCGTAGATTAGGTTTGATTCGAAAATTTTAGGGTTAGGTTTCCGCCGAAACTATCTCGGACCCACCAAGTTGAAAAACTCGGTCCCACCGATTTGGCTTATGATGATTGCTTGAATCATGTGATGATTGCTTGACTTGTCCTAAATTAGCTAAAATCTGCCAAGAACTAAAATTGGGAAAAGGTTAAGTTTTTATTTGGTCAAGTAGTGTAATCACCCCCCCTCTAGACATACTTTCGATCCTACAACCGCCCACGGGAGACAGGAGAAAGAACATAGGTGGAAAAGGCAGCACAGCTATTGGATTAACATCCAACGGTCCAGCTGCTAGAATCATTTCTTGATTAAGTTGACAAAGCCATGCGTACACGTCAGCTTAGAAGGCCCACAAGTCAACCACCAAATCTGTCGGGTCCCAGCTGTCATCGGGAGGAATAGTTTTTCGCATAACAAGGAGACACTTCCTTCCATGCGAAGATGCAACCGGTGGGTCCCAGCTATCAGGGGGAGGAAACATTTTTTCCAGCTTATTAAGGAGGAACTTTCCTTGCGTGCGACCATTGACCTCATGGGTCCTAGCCGTCAGGCTCTCCACGTACAGTCCTCTTCCGATGACTCCTTTTTGTTGACCACGCCACACCGAGCGCAGCGAGGCAGTGGACGACGGCGAGGCCCCGGACGGGAACGACCCGGAGATGGGAAGACGTGAGAGTGGAGTCACAGATTGTGAGGAGTACAAGGGTTATAACTGGTTCTGGTGCGGCGTGGGGCTGCAGTCGGTCGAGAATAACAGGAGGGGTGGAGGGATAGCCTCGCCAGCGGTGGGGTAGCGCTTTGAAGTGATGCGTGCTAAGCAGAGCCGCTAGCCGTCGGAGGCCGGAGCAGGCGGTCCCGACGATGCTGGACGAAAAAGACGAGAGATTGAAGGTGCATGCTGGCCGTTGGATATAAATCCAATGGCTGTGGATGTCAGAATCATTTGTTGACTAAGTTGACAACACCTTGCGTAGGCTTCGACCTATTGGCCCACATGTGAGACTGCAAAAATGTGGCATATATTTAACCCATGTTTTCTAGAATTTACAACCCTTTTGCTGGGCCGAGTCAACATATAATTTTGCGTCAATGCGGCCCATTTTACAATCCATTTGCACTTTCTTGAAATACACGAATTAGCTGGTCTTTTTCTATATATAATGTTAGGTTAGAAGGAGCAATTAATATCAAAAAATAAACCGGAGCAACACATTATATATATAATTAAAAAATTAGCGAGTTATTGCTCAAAAGAAAAATGAGTGTGCTATTATTACATTGGTCCTTAAAATCTTGACAAGCTTTTGTATGTGATCACTAGGATTTTCCTTGCCTGTGAGTCAAATACAACAAGGATTTTCCTTGCCAACTTCTGTTAAACATTTACTTTTAAAAGTTAATGAGATGTGGGATATTTTTATAATGTATATATAAGTCTTTATTAAATATATGATAATAGTAATAATATAAATATATATAATGTGGATAGAAGGGAAAACATAAACTAGACACAACATTATTATTCTTATATATAGATAAATAGAACAGAGATATTCGTTTTATTAAAACAATACATTGGGCTCCCTCATAACCCACAAGTATAGGGGATCGCAACAGTTTTCGAGGGTAGAGTATTCAACCCAAATTTATTGATTCGACACAAGGGGAGCCAAAGAATATTCTCAAGTATTAGCAGCTGAGTTGTCAATTCAACCACACCTGGAAACTTAGTATCTGCAGCAAGGTATTTAGTAGAAAAATAATATGATAGTAATGGTAATGGTAGCAAAAGGTAACGATAGCAAAAGTAATGTTCTTGGTATTTTGTAGTGATTGTAACAATAGCAACGGAAAAGTAAATAAGCGAAGAACAATATATGGAAAGCTCGTAGGCAATGGATCGGTGATAGAGAATTATGCCAGATGTGGTTCATCATATAATAGTCATAACCTAGGGTGAGACAGAACTAGCTCCAATTCATCAATGTAATGTAGGCCTGTATTCTAAATATAGTCATACGTGCTTATGGAAAAGAACTTGCATGACATCTTTTGTCCTACCCTCCCGTGGCAGCGGGGTCCTAGCAGAAACTAAGGGATATTATGGCCTCCTTTTAATAGAGTACCGGACCAAAGAATTAACACATAGTGAATACATGAACTCCTCAAACTACTATTATCACCGGGAGTGGTCCCGATTATTGTCACTTCGGGGTTGCCGGATCATAACACATAGTAGGTGACTATAGACATGCAAGATAGGATCAAGAACTCACATATATTCATGAAAAAATTATAGGTTCAGATCTGAAATCATGGCACTCGGGCCCTAGTGACAAGCATTAAGCATAGCAAAGTCATAGCAACATCAATCTCAGAACATAGTGGATACTAGGGATCAAACCCTAACAAAACTAACTCGATTACATGATAAATCTCATCCAACCCATCACCGTCCAACAAGCCTATGATGGAATTACTCACACACGGTGGTGAGCATCATGAAATTGGTGATGGAGGATGGTTGATGATGGCGACGGCGACGAATTCCCCTCTCCGGAGCCCCGAACGGACTCCAGATCAGCCCTCCCGAGAGGTTTTAGGGCTTGGCGGCAGCTCCGTATCGTAAAACGTGATGAATACTTCTATCTTTTTTTCTCCCTGAAAGTGAATATATAGAGTTGGAGTTGAGATCGGAGGAGCTCCAGGGGGCCCACGAGGTAGGGGGCGCGCCCACCACACTCGTGGCTAGGGTGTGGGCCCCCTGGTCTTGATCTTTTGCCAGGATTTTTTATTATTTCCAAAAATAGTCTCCGTAAAGTTTCAGGTCATTCCGAGAACTTTTGTTTCTGCACTTAAATAACAACATGGCAATTCTGCTGAAAACAACGTCAGTCCAGGTTAGTTCCATTCAAATCATGCAAGTTAGAGTCCAAAACAAGGGCAAAAGTGTTTGGAAAAGTAGATACGACGGAGACGTATCAACTCCCCCAAGCTTAAACCTTTTCTTGTCCTCAAGCAATTCAGTTGATAAACTGAAAGTGATAAAGAAAAACTTTTACAAACTCGGTTTGCTCTTGTTTTTGTAAATATATAAAGCCAGCATTCAAGTTTTCAGCAAAGATTATAAACTAACCATATTCACAATAATGCTTAGGTCTCGTGTTTACTCATATCAATGGCATAATCAACTAGCGAGCAATAGTAATAAATCTCGGATGACAATACTTTCTCAAAACAATCATAATGATATGACAAGATGGTATCTCGCTAGCCCTTTCTGAGACCCCAAAACATAAATGCAGAGCACCTTTAAAGATCAAGGACTGACTAGACATTGTAATTCATGGTAAAAGAGATCCATTCAAGTCATACTCAATGTAAACTAATAGTAATGAATGCAAATGACAGTGGTGCTCTCCAACTGGTGCTTTTTAATAAGAGGATGATGACTCAACATGAAAGTAAATATATAGGCCCTTCGCAGAGGGAAGCATGAATTTGTAGAGGTGCCAGAGCTCGATTTTAAAATAGAGATGAATAATATTTTGAGCGGTATACTTTCATTGTCAACATAACAACCAAGAGAAGGAGATATCTTCCATGCTACACACATTATAGGTGGTTCCCAAACAAAATGGTAAAGTTTATACTCCCCCTCCACCAACAGGCATCAATCCATGGCTTGCTTGAAACAACGAGCGCCTCCAACTAACAAGCGTCCCGGGGGGGTTTGTTTGCAATTATTTTGATTTTATTTGCATAAAGCATGGGAGTGGGCATCCCGGTGACCAGCCATTTTCTCGTGAGTGAGGAGCGGACTCCACTCCTCTTGAGAATAACCCGCCTAACATGGAAGATACGGACAGCCCTAGTTGATACATGAGCTATTCGCGCATACAAAACAAAATGTTTATTTGAAGGTTTAGAGTTTAGCACATACAAATTTACTTGGAACGGTAGGTAGATACCGTATATAGGTCGGTATGTTGGACTCATATGGAATAACTTTGGGGTTTATGGAGTTGGATGCACAAGCAGTATTCCTGCTTAGTACAGGTGAAGGCTAGAAAAAGACTGGGAAGCGACCAGCTAGAGAGCGACAACAGTCATGAACATGCATTAAAATTAATCAGCACCGAATGCAAGCATGAGTAGGATATAATGCACCATGAACATAAATATCGTAGAGGCTATGTTGATTTTGTTTCAACTACATGCGTGAACATGTGCCAAGTCAAGCCACTCGAATCGTTCAAAAGAGGATACCACCCTATCATACCACATCACAACCATTTTGATAGCATGTTGGCACGCAAGGTAAACCATTATAAGCTCCTAGCTAATTAAGCATGGCACAAGAAACTATGATCTCTAGTTGTCATTGCAAACATGTTTATTCATAATAGTCTGAATCAGGAACGATGAACTAATCATATTTACAAAAACAAGAGAGGTCGAGTTTATAACAGCTTTTCTCATCTCGGTCCGTCCATCATATATCGTCATAATTGCCTTTCACTTGCACGACTGAACGATGTGGATAATAATAATAATGCGTGTGCATTGGACTAAGCTGGAATCTGCAAGCATTCAATAAACAGGAGAAGGCAAGGCAATATGGGCTCTTTTGTCAGATCAACAATAATGCATATAAGAGCCACTTCAACAATTTAATTATGGTCTTCTCCTATCGACCCCCAAAGAAAAGAAAAGAAAAGAAATAAAACTATTTACACGGGAAAGCTCCCAACAAGCAAAAGAAGAACTGGAAATCTTTTTGGGTTTTCTTTTTAATTACTACTACAAGCATGGAAATTAAAACTAGCTAAAAGCTATAACTAATTTTTTGTTTTTTCTTAAGGTTTATTAAACACACAAGAAGAAAGCATAAAAAGAGAAAATAAACTAGCATGGATGATACAATGAAAAAGTATGAGCACCGACAACTAGCAATGAGTGTGTGAACATGAATGTAATGTCGGTGGGAAATATGTACTCCCGCAAGCTTACGCTTTTGGCCTAAGTTGGTCTAATGCCACGGATGGCCTGGCGGATATCCAAAGTTGTAGTTGGGGTCGTACTGAGATGCAGTAGTCCTTGCATCGTGGGCTGCAGCTTGGAGGTGAGCTATCTCAGCTCTCCTCTTATACTCTTCCGCCTCCTCTCTGGTTATAGAATATCTCCCTTTTGCCTGAAAGTCAAAGAAAGTAGAAGCAGGGAGAGCGATGTGATAGGTGCGTCGTCTGTCAAAGATAAGTCGGTACTGGAGGAACTGATCATTCCTCTCAACAAACTGATGACAAACCATAGCCTCATAATCCAAATAAGCAGGAGGCAACTCAATATCATCCTCACGTATGGTTATACCAAGAAAATTAGCTATGCTGGTTGCATAAATTCCACCAAAGAAATCTCCATTAAATCTATTAAGATGCAATCTACGTGCAACAATGGCTCCCAAATTATAAGATTTATCTCCTAACACAACACTCCTAAGAATACTGAGGTCAGGGACACACATTTGACATTCTTCATCTTTACCGTTAGTGCATCCACCTATGAAGAGAGCAAAATAATGTATAGCAGGAAAGTGAATGCTCCCTATGGTAGCTTGTGCTATATCTCTAGATTCCCCCATAGTTATATTAGCAAGAAAATCTCTAAATTTAGATTTGCGAGGTTCACTAGCACTACCCCATTGTGGAAGTTTGCAAGCAGTGGTAAAATCCTCTAAGTCCATAGTATAAGAATTTTCATAGAGATCGAACAGGACAGTCTGAGAATTGCGTGAAGATGAAAATTCAAACCTCCTCACAAAGGAACTAGTGAGATAGTGGTACTGAGGGCATTTTTCTTCCTCGAAGCTCACAAGATCAACGTTACACAAATATGCGTTAAATTCTTCCTTAATTCCCGCTCGATCTATGAAGTCCTCAGAAGGCCATTCACAAGGCCGCACTGGAGCGTCCCTTGGTGGCTCATCATCAGCATCACGCATTGCAAGATTGGGTCCTTGTTTCCTTGAAGAACCACCTTGGTACATTTTCCTAAGGATATTTCTCCCTCTGAAAAATTTCTGAAATTTTTAGTAACTTCAAATAAAAGTGAGCCAAGCTCAACAAAATTGATAGCAACTACTCCTACAAGTTCCTAGAGCCTATATCATGCATTAGAACTACTTGGAACCATATTTATTTGACATGCAAGCTCAAAAATAGGGTCACCTAAGCAGCAAAAATATGCAATGAATAAAGCAATAGAACAAAAACTAATTGGACCAATGGAGGAGTCACATACCAAGGAACAATCCCCCAAAGCAGTTTTGTGAGAGGTGCTTAGAGCAAGGAGATCGAAAATCGCAGCAAAATGAGCTAGAACTCGTGCTTGAGCTGGATATTGGTGTTTGTGGGAGAAAGAAGGAGTGTGTTGGTGCACGAATAAGTGGAGGAGGGCCACCGTGGGCCCACGAGGCAGGGGGCGCGCCCTCCACCCTCGTGGCCAGGTGGATGCCCCCCTGCTGTGTTCTCAGTGCCAAATAGTCTCAAATATTCTAGAAAAAATCATATTTAAATTTCAGGGCATTTGGAAAACTTTTATTTTCGGGGTATTTTTATATTGCACGGATAATTCGATAACAGACAAAAAATACCATTCTTATTTTATTTAATATAAATAACAGAAAGTAAAAGGAGGGAACAGAGAGTTGTGTTTTCTAAATTCATCCATCTCATGATTATCAAAAGGAATCCATCAACAAGGTTGATCAAGTCTTGTTAACAAACTCATTCCGAATAACATGGAACCGGAGAATTTTCGAATAACGCTAGGTTACCTCAACGGGGATATGCACATCCCCAACAATAAGAATATCATATTTCTTCTTGACAGTAGGAAGAGGAAATTCAAAACCTTCAAAAATAATCGATGGAATTTTTCCAATAGAATTGATACTATGAACTTGAGGTTGTTTCCTCGGAAAGTGTACTGTATGCTCATTACCATTAACATGAGAAGTGACATTGCCCTTGTTGCAATCAATAACAACCTCTGCAGTATTTAAAAAGGGTCTTCCAAGAATAATAGACATACTATCATCCTCGGGAATATCAAGAATAACAAAGTCCGTTAAAATAGTAACATTTGCAACCGCAACACGCACATCCTCACAAATACCGACAGGTATAGCAGTTGATTTATCAGCCATTTGCAAAGATATTTTAGTAGGTGTCAACTTATTCAAATCAAGTCTACGAGATAAAGAGAGAGGCATAACACTAACACCGGCTCCAAGATCACATAAAGCAGTTTTAACATAGTTTCTTTTAATGGAGCATGGTGGGTACTCCTGGATCTCTAAGTTTCTTTGGTATTCCACCCTTAAAAGAATAATTAGCAAGCATGGTGGAAATTGTAGCTTCCAGTATCTTTCTTTTATTAGTAACAATATCTTTCATATACTTAGCATAAGGATTCATTTTGAGCATTTCAGTTAATCGCATACGCAAAAAGATAGGTCTAATGATTTCAGCAAAGCGCTCAAAATCCTCATCATCCTTTTTCTTGGATGGTTTGGGAGGAAAAGGCCTGGGATTTTGAACCCAACGCTCTCTTTCTTTACCATGTTTCTGTAGCGCCCCGAGACCGTTGCGCCAGGTGTCTTCCAGTTATTCGCTGTTGTTGCCTTGTCATTTGTTTGCGTGTCATGCATTTCATATCATGCCATCATGTGCATCGCATTTGCATACAAGTTCGTCTCATGCATCCGAGCATTTTCCCCGTTGTCCGTTTTGCAATCCGGCACTCCTATGTCATCCGGCATCCCCTTTTGTCTCTTTTCGTGTGCGGGTGTTAAACTTTATCGGAATGGACCGAGATTTTCCAAGAGGCCTTGGTACACTACCGGTAGACCGCCTGTCAAGTTTCGTGCCATTTGGAGTCCGTTTGATACTCGAACGGTTAACCGAGGAACCGTAAAGGCTTCGTGTGTGTTGCAGCCCAACACCCCTCCAAAGTGGCCCAAAACCCATCTAAACCACCTCCATCCTCTCGACCGTTCGATCATGATAGCGTGGCCGAGAACCGCACCTTATTTGGACAATCCTAGCTCCCTCTACCTATAAATATGTGCCTCCCCCCGAAAATTCGCGGTGCAAACCCATGATCCACTCCTCCCCGCGCCACCGGACATGTCCGTTCGCCATCGGACGCGTCCACCGCCACCGCCACATCGCTCTGGCCAATCCGAGCATGCCACGTCAGCTCCGCCGCCTCCCGCACCCACTCAGGCGCTGCCACGTGTCCACCCGCCGTCCTTCCACCGCCGCCACGGCCCGCGGAGCCCATTCGGGGACCGCGCGAGCCCGTACGCGCCGCCGCCTGGCCCGAGCGTCGCCCATCGCCAGCGCCTCACGCGTCGTCGTCCTTGCTCCGCCGCCGCCTTCGCGTGTCGCCGTCGACCAACTCTGGCGACCGGAACCCCGTTGATGCTCTTTGCTACCTCACCTCCACGTCACCTGTGCCGCCCAGACGCCTCACTCCCGAGCGTCGCCCGACGCCAGCGCCACCGAGTCCGCCCGCCATTGAGCTCGCCAGTCAGAGCCGCCGTCTGCCGCACGCCGCCTCTCGCCCTCCCCGGGATGGGTTTCTCGGGCCAAGATCCGTGCGGGTCCAACCGGATCCGGCCACCTGCACCGTTCGCTGGCCTTCCCCGCGCCCCAAGCTCGCCGGAGCTCATCGTTGACCGTCGGGCGCCGCCGCCCTGCCTCCCCGGTCCCTATCGGGATCGGGAGAAGGACGCCAGGCCTCCCGCTGGCCTCGTGGGCCGCAGCACCCCTCCGGCCCATCTCCACCGGCCCTCTTTGCCTTTTTCCTTCCTGGGCCGAAGCCCATGGTGAGCTACCCTCTAACCTCTGCCCGAGCGAATTTTAGTTATCCTGCGTGCGCCCCTTTTTTTACTAAGTCCCTGTCATGTCATCTCATATGTGCAGTTTGTGATGATTGTATCTATGTGCATGCTTGTCCGAATTGAGTGTATGATATATCAAAATGTTCATCATGATGTTCTCTTCATTTCATTCCATTGCACCATGCTTGTTTGAGTCCATCTTGACGCCCAAATTGTTGTTGCAAGAGTGCTATAAAATGTTAGTTTTTGTTTCTTAATAGATTTTAAGCATTTGTCATTTTTTCCATGATTATTGTGTGCTGCATATGAACTTGAGCCCTACATATGTTTTGGGCTATGCCATGCCATCTTTACAGGGGTGTATGCCATGTATTTTTGTGATCAATGTGGTGACTAGCACATGCATGCAAAGTAGCTCTCGTGATATTGCTGTTTTCAGGGACTTTTGTTATATGCTTTGAGTAGATTCATGGCATGCCTTGCTTTTCTATGTCATTTTCCTGTAGCATGTTGTTATCCTGCTCTAAACATTGCTTCCTGATGTTAAATCCTGGCATGTTAGTATTTTCGCCAAGTCTGTGAAGCTGATATCTTTTGCACTTTTCCCATGCTTGTTTGAACCTGCTATTGTGTGATTTAGCCATAGCTCAGTGTTCATCTTTTGTCAAGCATCTTGAGTAGATCACTGCCATGTGCTTTGTTACTATGTTAGAGTGCAGTAGCTTAGTTTGTTGTTGCATTATTGATGGCATCGTGCTGTTAATCGCAGAATAGTGCCATTATTGTTTTGTTTGCCATTTGCAAACCGTGCATCCGATTCCGGTGATCTTTATATCGATTTCGACCGAAATCAACTCATATTTCTAGTGGTGCACTTGGTTTGCCAAGTTGAGGCCTGGTTCAATCTTTTTCCTTCCGGAGCACGCATATGCATTGATAGCACATCCCGCATATCATGCCATGTTTTGCATCATGTTGCTTGCGCATTGCACCGTGGTTGATTGTGGTTGTCCTTGCGTGTGTTATTGCCTTGGGTAGAGCCGAGAGACGAGTTCATGATCGAGGATCCCGTTGAGTACGCTTACGAGGATCAAGCTTTCGTTAACTCGGAGAACTTTGCAGGCAAGATGACCATACCCTCGAAATCACTTCTATCTTTGCTTGCTAGTTGCTCGCTCTATTGCTATGCCGCGATGCCTACCACTTGCTATAACATGCCTCCCATATTGCCATGTCAAGCCTCTAACCCACCTTACCTAGCAAACCGTTGTTTGGCTATGTTACCGCTTTGCTCAGCCCCTCTTATTGCGTTGCTAGTTGCAGGTGAAGATGGAGTTTGTTCCATGTTGGAACATGGATATTTTGGGATACCACAATATCTCTTATTTTAATTAATGCATCTATACAATTGGTAAAGGGTGGAAGGCTCGGCCTTATGCCTGGTGTGTTTTTCCACTCTTGCTGCCCTAGTTCCCGTCATACCGGTGTTATGTTCCTTGATTTTGCGTTCCTTACACAGTTCGGTTATAATGGGAACCCCTTGATAGTTCGCCTTGAATAAAACTCCTCCAGCAAGGCCCAACCTTGGTTTTACATTTGCACTAACAACCTATCACCTTCCCTTGGGTTTTCGCGAGCCCGAGGGTCATCTTTATTTTAACACCCCCCCCCCGGGGCCAGTGCTTCTCTAAGTGTTGGTCCGACCTAAGCGATGTCCGCCGCCCCCTGGGCAACCAGGGTCTATGCCAACCCGACGTCTTGCTCATCCGGTGTGCCCTGAGAACGAGATATGTGCAGCTCCTATCGGGATTTGTCGGCACATTTGGGCGCCTTTGCTGGTCTTGTTTTACCATTGTCGAAATGTCGTGTAACCGGGATTCCGAGTCTGATCGGGTCATCCTGGGAGAAGGAATATCCTTCTTTGACCGTGAGAGCTTGTGATGGGCTAAGTTGGGACACCCCTGCAGGGTTTTGAACTTTCGAATGCCGTGCCCGCGGTTATGGGCAGATGGGAATTTGTTAATGTCCGGTTGTAGAGAACTTGACACCTAACTTAAATAAAATGCATCAATCGCGTGTGTAGCCGTGGTGGTCTCTTTCTGGCGCAGTCCGAGAAGAGAACACGGTGTTGGTGTTATGCTTGATTGTAAGTAGATTCAGGATCACTTCTTGATCACTTCTAGTTCATGACCGTGCTTTGCTTCTCTTCTCGCTCTCATTTGCGTAAGTTAGCCACCATATATGCTAGTGCTTGCTGCAGATCCACCTCACTACCTTTTCCTACCCATAAGCTTAAATAGTCTTGATCGCGAGGGTCTGAGATTGCTGAGTCCCCGTGACTCACAAATTACTTCCAAAACTAGTTGCAGGTGCCGTTGATACCAGTGTAGATGACGCAACCGAGCTCAAGGAGGATCTCGATGAAGATCATGTTTGTTGTGTTGTTTCGTTCCAGTTGATCAGTAGTGGAGCCCAGTCGCAGCGATCGGGGATCTTTTGCATTAGGGGTTGTCTTTCTTTATTTGGTTTCGTAGTCGGACCTTGATTGTATCTGGATGTTGTAATGCTATTTTTATGTATTGTGTGAAGTGGCGATTGTAAGCCAACTCTTTATCCCTTTCTTATTCAGTACATGGGATGTGTAAAGATTACCTCTCTTGCGACATGCCTACTATGTGGTTATGCCTCTAAGTCATGCTCCGACACGTGGGAGATATAGCTGCATCGTGGGTGTTACAAGTTGGTATCAGAGCCTTCCCCGACTTAGGAGCCCCCTGCTTGATCGAATCGCTGGCGTTGTTGAGTCTAGAAAAATGTTTTGAGTCTTATAGGATTATATATATCGGAGACTATGATTCTTTTTACTCCTCAGTCCCTTCGTCGCTCTGGTGAGGCTTCCTGACATAGAGTTTTCACTCTTCTCTTCTCAAATTTCACTAAAAAAATTTAGGATCACGCGGGTATCTTGGAATTGTTCCGATGGTTTTGGGACAAGAACATTGTTCTTGGTAGCTCCTGACATTTAGGGGTTGTGGCAGTGTCCCGGGGAGTTGAGCTCTGAGGTGTTGTCATCACAATTTTATCGTTATAGTTCTGGAATACCTGAGTTCGCCGACATCGAAAATCTCTTTTATGCAGTTGTTGGTGAGATAACCTCGACGCCACCCAGTACTGGGGCGGGAGTTCAGGAGTATTGCCATAACTCATATAACGGATGCTTTTCAAAGGTTGAAGTAAATGATTTCCGAAGGTTTCTTGGTTATGTGTTGAAGGATGGATACAGCTGGATGTAGGATTTGCTAGTTTTGGGTGAGATATTATGCTTCCCCTGTATCCCCAACACCTGATTGCATAACCAGAAAGTTTCGGTAGTTTATAAGTGGGAATTCAAGTAGCTCCTAGGATATCTTTCCGACAGATGCATGATATGAGATTGGGGTTCGACGTCTAGTGGTCCGCCCATCCACGGTCGGTTTTACAGTGGTCTGGTTGTGTCTTAAGGAGTCCTTGGCTATGCTGACTCAGGGACACTTCGTATGTCATGTGCACTGCCTTGTACATGATGGTGCTATACGATCGAGCCCGTGTGGGCACCACCACAAAAACTTCGGATGAAATCTCTATCATATGTTTGTTCCGGCTTATTTTGCAAGCCAATACTTTGTTTTGTTTTCAGTTGTGGTATTCGAGTTGCTTCAATGTCAAATGTTGATTCCATACCTTTTCCAAGCGGTGTTCTCATATTCCTATGTGAATATTATTCCTTCTTGATCTTCGAGATTGTCATGTCAATCCTTTTCAACCGGCGTGTTATTCTCTTCAAGATGATCCTATCATTTGTCTCATCCGCAAGATCAACTCCAAGTCTTCTCAACGTTATTTGTTTCATCCATCCCAAGTTGCCTTTGTTTTCCCACCCTCCCACCCTTTTTCTTCAAGGACTCGGATTTCTTAATCAAGTACCCTTTTATTGATGTGAAGTCTCTCCATTCTTTTCCGTCAATGTTCTTATCCGGTGATTCTCAGGAAGATACTAACGGAGCTTCAAGTTCATCATTCTTCGTTCTATTTCTTCTTTGGTGTATTCAAGTCAAGCTTTGTCGATCATATCCTTTCCTCATCTTTAAATGTTTTCTCAAGCCGGTGCACCTCATAATCATTGCCTGTTTGCTATTCAATTGTTCCGGAGTGCTGAAGATATCTCGAAGATTCATGTTTCCACTCTGCATTCGTTCAAGCTTCAAGCCATTTAATTCAACCAGCGCATTCTCTCATTTAAATCGTTAAACGGTGTATCTTTTGAGTGGGCCCTAACCCACAGGTCTTTTTCTAGGATCTTACCTGACTCTTCTAATTTTCCCGGAGCTATCCTCAAATTTTCTCGAAGTTTGACATAAGAATGAGTTATCATTAGTCAAATGCCTTTCTCCAAGATCTTTCAAATTCTTTTCATTGTTGTTTCAACCTTTCTATTCTTCATTATTCCGGAGTGTCTCAACAATTTGGTGGTGTTCTTCTCGTCATTCTCGGATTTGAAGACCGAAGAGGAGTTCCTCTTAAATCCTTACCCGTTCTTCCAAAGATCCATGGTTCTAACGTTATGCCATCCTCTCATAATTTATTTTCGATTGTGAGAATTCTTTTCTCTCATCCGGAGCAATTCAGGTGTATTTTTCAGTTTGATTCTTCGGAGCCCATCATCTCAGGATTATTCATACCAGCTTTCAGCTCTAGTTCTCCAAATATTACAGGTGCATCGATCAAAAATTCTCTAATCAGTTCATGATCTTTTCGTTCTCTTGTATCTAAATTCTCTCAAGTATATTCATTTATTCTCTAATTCTTCCTGGTGTTTTCCTTATCTTTTCTTTGTTCATTTTAATTCTTACGGTGGTTCATTCAAGTTTTCTTTTCCTTCATTATCATATCAATTTATTCGTTCTTTCCAAAATCCTACCGGTGGTTCGTTGAAGACCTACCCAAGTTCTCACTATATCTATCTTAATTCTTTCTATGAGAATAAGTAGTATGCCAAATCCGTTCCTTGTCATCAATTTAGTTGATGAAGGATAAGCATAATGTAATTCTTATTCTTGTTTCATCGAGTATATCCAATTCCTGCTTTCCGCGGTGGTTCATCATATCACATTCTCGGTTCGAGATGATTTATCTTTTCGTCCGGAGTTCCAAGTTTCCGCTTTATCTCGTCGCAAAGCTCCATCTAATCATTGCGAGGCCTCAATCTTATTCTTTCATCCTTCACTTCTTTTGATCATTCTTTTGTTACCGGAGTTCTTTATGGAGGCTCTACATGATGGTTCATAAAGGATTTAATTCCTTCTTGAAGTGTTCGTCGAGATTCTTTTCAGAGGAGTTCAAGCATTCTTCGTCTTGCATCCCAGAGTCCAATTCGTTCTATCTTATCTTTCCAAGTGGTGTTACGTGATTCGTGATAATTTTCCTTCGTGTTTCATGATTCACAAGTTATCAAGAATGAGGTATTTTAAATCCATCAATCCCGTCATTGGAGTTATCTTGGGTTATATTTCACCTAAAGCTTCTCCTAAGGGATTGTGCTATTTATGGTGCTCATAAATGACCCAAGTTCTTCATTTATCCTCCTGGTGAAATAAGCTTCTCGTCTCCTTGTTCCTATCAATCCAATCTATTGTTTCCGCTAGTGGCAGAATTTCACCTCATAATTTTGAGTTGTCTTCCATAAGCCCACATCAAGATTATCCTTTCGTTGTGATAATCCAACAACTGCGTTCTAGCATTTGTTGTAAGCGTGCTCTACCAAGATCTTGTTTTCTCCTCTGTTCATTCCATTCCATCCTCTCATTTGTTCCGGAAGCATTGCGATGTTGCTCTCTTCAAACCATCTTCTTGTTTTGTCAAGATCATTTTCTTTCCTTTGCTTATCCATTTAACTGGAGTGTTGTGCCCTCTCCTCAAGTTATTTTCATCTTACCACTTTTCAACCGGAGTGCTACCCGAATTTGTTCTTCCTTGTTCCTCTTTCCTAACGGAATATTTTCAACTTCGTTCATCTCTGTTGTATTATTATCTCTAAATGGTTTAACCTTTCAAGGTTCTTTGGTTTCACTCGGTTGTCAAAGAAGCAACTTAGTTTTACCTCTTATCTTCCTTTTCCGTTTTCCCTCCGGTGCCATCCTAGATCTCGGGACGAGATCCTCTCGTAGTGGTGGAGTGTTGTAACACCCCAAGACTGTTGCGCCAGGTGTCTTCCAGTTATTCGATGTTGTTGCCTTGTCATTTGTTTGCGTGTCATGCATTTCGTATCATGTCATCATGTGCATCGCATTTGCATACATGTTCGTCTCATGCATCCGAGCATTTTCCCCGTTGTCCGTTTTGCAATCCGGAACTCCTATGTCATCCGGTGTCCCCTTTTGTCTCTTTTCGTGTGCAGGTGTTAAACTTTCTTGGAATGGACCGAGATTTGCCAATAGACCTTGGTACACTACCGTAGACCTCTTGTCAAGTTTCGTGCCATTTGGAGTCCGTTTGATACTCCAACGGTTAACCGAGGAACCGTAAAGGCCTTGTGTGTGTTGCAGCCCAACAACCCACCAATGTGGCCCAAAACCCATCTAAACCCCGTCCATCCTCTCGGCCATTCGATCACGACCGCGTGGCCGAAAACCACACCTCATATGGACTCTCCTAGCTCCCTCTACCTATAAATATGTGCCTCCCCCCGAAAATTCGCGGTGCAAACCCTTGATTCACTCCTCCCCGCGCCACCGGACATGTCCGTCCGCCGTCGGACGCGTCCACCGCCGCCGCCACATCGCTCTGGCCAATCCTAGCATGCCACGTCAGCTCCACCACCTCCCGCACCCACTCAAGCGCCGCCACGTGTACACCCGCTAAGTCTGCGCCCTTTTGGCTCTTGATCAATAGGGGACTTTTGTTCTATGCTTTGAGTAGATTCATTACATGCCTTTGTTTGCTATGATATGTTCCTGTAGCATGTTGTTTGCTTGTTCTCAACATTGCTTCCTGATGTTAATTCCTGGCATGTTAGTATTTTCGCCAAGTCTGTGAAGCTGATATCTTTTGCACTTTTGCCATGCTTGTTTGAACCTGCTCTTGTGTGATTTAGCTGTATCTCAGTGTTCATCTTTTGTCAAGCATCTTGCGTAGATCACTGCCATGTGCTTTGTTGCTTTGTTGGAGTGCAGTAGCTTAGTTTATTGTTGCATTCTAGATGGCATCGTGCTATTAGTCGCAGAATTGTGCCATTCTTGTTTTGCTTGCCATTTGCAAACCGTGCATCCGATTCCGGTGATCTTTATATCGATTTCGACCGAAATCATCTCATCTTTCCAGCCGCACTCTTGGTATGCCAAGTTGGTGCCTTGATCAATCTTTTCCTTCTGGAGCATGCATATGCATTGCATATCACATCCCGCATATCATGCCATGTTTTGCATCATGTTGCTTGCGCATTGCACCGTGGTTGATTGTTTTTTCCTTTGCTCGTGTTCTTTCCTTGGGTAGAGCCGGGAGACGAGTGCGTGATAGAGGAACCCATTGAGTATGCTTACGAGGATCAAGCTTTCGTCAACTCGGAGAACTTTGTAGGCAAGATGACCATACCCTCGAAATCACTTCTATCTTTGCTTGCTAGTTGTTCGCTCTATTGCTATGCTGCGTTACCTACCATTTGCTATATCATGCCTCCCATATTGCCATGTCAAGCCTCTAACCCAGCTTTCCTAGCAAATTGTTGTTTGGCTATGTTACCGCTTTGCTCAGCCCCTCTTATAGCGTTGTTAGTTGCAGGTGAAGATGGAGTTTGTTCCTTGTTGGAACATGGTTATTGTTGGGATATCATTATTATATCTTGTTTACCTTAATGCATCTATACAATTGGTAAAGGGTGGAAGGCTCGGCCTTTTTCCTGGTGTTTTGTTCCAGTCTTGCCGCCCTAGTTTCCGTCATACCGGTGTTATGTTCCTTGATTTTGCGTTCCTTATGCGGTTGGGTTATAATGGGAACCCCTTGACAGTTCGCATTGAATAAAACTCCTCCAGCAAGGCCCAACCTTGGTTTTACCATTTGCCACCTAAGCCTTTTTCCCTTCGGTTCTGTGGACTCAAGGGTCATCTTTATTTTAAACCCTCGTGCCAGTGCTCCTCTGAGTGTTGGTCCAAACTAGAGCCCTTTGCAACGCCACCTCGGGGAAACTTGAGGTTTGGTTTTAGTTGTATGGATTGCTTATCCGGTGTGCCCTGAGAATGAGATATGTGCAGCTCCTATCGGGATTTGTCGGCACATTCGGGTGGCTTTGCTAGTCTTGTTTTACCACTGTTGAAATGTCTTGTAACCGGGATTCCGAGTCTGATCGGGTCTTCCTGGGAGAAGCAATATCCTTCGTTGACCGTAAGAGCTTGTGATGGGCTAAGTTGGGACACCCCTGCAGGGTTTTGAACTTTCGAAAGCCGTGCCCGCGGTTATGGGCAGATGGGAATTTGTTAATATCTGATTGTAGAAAACCTGACACATAACTTAATTAAAATGAATCAACCGCGTGTGTAGCCGTGATGGTCTCTTTTTGGTGGAGTCCGGGAAGAGAACACAGTCTCGTGTTATGCTTGAACGTAAGTAGTTTCAGGATCACTTCTTGATCATTTCAGCTTCTCGACCGTGCTTTGCTTCTCTTCTCGCTCTCTTTTGCGTAAGTTAGCCACCATACATGCTAGCGCTTGCTGCAGCTCCACCTCACTACCTTTTCCTACCTTTAAGCTTAAATACTCTTGATCACGAAGGTGTGAGATTGCTGAGTCCCCGTGACTCACAGATACTTCCAAACAGATGCAGGTGCCGATGATGCCAGTGCAGGGGACGCTACCGAACTCAAGTGGGAGTTCGACGAGGATTCGGGCCGTTATTATGTGTCTTTTCCGGATGATTAGTAGAGGAGCCCAGTTGGGGAGATCGGGGATCTAGCATTTGGGGTTGTCTTTATTTATGTTGGTTCCGTAGTCGGACCTTGATTGTATTCTGGATGATGTATTATATATTTATGTATTGTGTGAAGTGGCGATTGTAAGCCAACTCTTTATCCCTTTCTTATTCAGTACATGGGATATGTAAAGATTACCCCTCTTGCGACATGCCTACCATGCGGTTATGCCTCTAAGTCGTGCTCCGACACGTGGGAGATATAGCCACATCGTGGGTGTTACATAGAAGTAGTACAAGCTAGAAAAGAATGTGAGATGTAACCTATATCACACTCCTAAGTTAAATGTGTCTTATGATAAGTGATTGTTGCAGGTTACACAACAGAAGTACTTTGATGTAAGAACATGGTGTGATAGACAGATATTGTATGTTCTAGAAATAGGAACATGTATCTTATTCACAAGTATAATGTGTAAAGTAAGCAGATGGAATTTAACAAAATTAGAAGCAGTACAAGCTAGACATCATACATAACATGCAACCACATATAACAGTGCCAAGTTAGAGGGAGCACCTGTGATGGTGCACTAGGGGAGACGTGCTCATCATCAGCACAGCTACGTTGAGAGTCTATGCATGTGTTGTCTTGGAAATCATCTTGGAAGGATGGAGAACTAGAATCTGTAGAGGCCTTTAGTTTGGAAGGAGCACCTTTATCCGCTGCCTTGCTAACTTCCTTCCGCTTTATTGATTTTGAATTGTCAAGTAAAACCGACAAGAAAAAGCAATAAAATTCACTCTTCGGAACACATTCGTGCATCATACTGACAATCACTACTTTGATGTAAGGCAAACACATGATACCAGGATGGAATAATACGAAAAACAGGATGGCATGGCATATTCACAACTGTTTGTGTAAACTAAGCAGAAACCATTTCAACAAATAAGAAGCAATGCAAGCTAGACACCACATGAAAGATGCAACCAATATGACTCTGCCAAGTTAAAAGCTTCCCATCATAAATGTGTAACACCCTCGATGCGACTATAGCTCCCACGTGTTGAGGCACGACTTAGAGACATAATCGCATTGAAGGCATATGTCGCAAGCTAGGCAATCTTCACAACATCCCATGTAATATGAATAATAAAGGGGAGAACATAGTTGGCTTACACTCACCACGTCAATCAAGAACATAAATAACATTACATCATCCAAAACACTCATGGCCCGACTATGGCACCAAAATAGAAGAGAACCCAACATGCGACACGGTCCCAATCACCCCCAACTGGGCACCACTACTGATCGTCGGGAAAAGAAACATAGTAACGCTGGGAGTCCTCGTCGAACTCCCACTTCAGCTCGTACGCGTCACCTGGAGCGAAATCACCTGGACCTGCATCTGGTGTAATAGGAATCTGTGAGCCACAGGGACTCAGCAATCTCGCACCCTCGCGATCAAGACTATTTAAGCTTATAGGAAGGGTAAGGCAAATATATGTGGAGCTGCAGCAAGCGACTAGCATAAATGGTGGCTATCTTATTCGCAAAAGAGAGCGAGAAGAGGAGGCAAAGCGCGAGCATGAAAACTAGAGGAACAACCTGCGCAAGCATTACACCAACACCGTGTCCACTTCCCGGACTCCACCGAGAAGAGGCCATCACGGTAACACACTCAGTTGATTCATTTTAATTAATTAAGGTTCAAGTTATCTACAACCAGACATTAACAAATTCCCATCTGCCCATAACCGCGGGCACGGCTTTCGAAAGTTCAATCCCTGCAGGGGAGTCCCAACTTAGCCCATGACAAGCTCTCACGGTCAACGAAGGAATAGACCTCCTCCCAAGACGTTCCGATCAGACTCGGTATCTCGGTAACTCAAGACACTTCGACAGGCTAAAACAAGACCAGCAACACCGCCCGAATGCGCCGACAAATCCGATAGGAGCTGCACATATCTCTTTCTCAGGGCACACTCAGATGAGTAAGACGTCGGGTAGGCCAGCCCAGAGTTGCCCCTGGTAGCCCCGGACATCGCTCGGCTGGACCAACACTCAGAGGAGCACTGGCCCGGGGGGGTTAAAATAAGATGACCCTTGAGTCTGCAGAACCCAAGGGAAAGAAAAGGCTAGGTGGCGAATGGTAAGACCAATGTTGGGTATTGCTGGAAAAGCTTTAATCAAGGCGAAATATCAAGGGGTTCCCATTATAACCCAACCGCGTAAGGAACGCAACAATCCGGGAACATAACACCGATCTGACGGAAACTAGGGCGGCAAGAGTGGAACAAAACACTAGGCGAGAGGCCGAGCCTTCCACTCTTTACCAAGTATATAGATGCATTAAGATAACATAGCAATATAATGATATCCCAACAAGTAAATAAATGTTCCAACAAGGAACGCCTCCAATCTTCACCTGCAACTAGCAACGCTATAAGAGGGGCTTAGCAAAGCGGTAACATAGCCAATCGACGGTTTGCTAGGACCATGGTGGGTTAGAGGTTCAACATGGCAATTGGGAGGCTGACAAGCAAAAGGTAGGCATCGTAGCATTGGCATAGCAAAAGAGCGAGCAGACTAGCATAGCAAAGATAGTAGTGATTTCGAGGGTATGATCATCTTGCCTGCACAGTTGTCAGAGTTGACTGGATCCTCAAAAGCAAACTCAACGGGCTCCTCGTTAGCGAACTTGTCTCCCGGCTCTACCCAAACAAGACAAACAAGCCACAAGGATACAATCAACCACGTGCAAACTCAAACAACACAATGCAAAGAAGATATGCTATGCGGGATGCGATGCGGGATGCCAAATGCAAGATATGACAGGAAATGCATGAACCTGGCCTCAGCTTGGAATTCCAAGTGTGCCACTGGAAAGATGAGATGAAATCGCTTGAAAATGATATAAAGAACGCCGGAATCGGAGTTACGGTTTGGAAATGGCAAGCGATTCAAAAATGGCACCGGTCTACGATTTACAGCAAGTAGGCATCTAAATGCAATGAGATGAACATGCTACAGCACCCAAACATGACAACAAAATACATGGCAGGGATGCACACAAGATGCTTAACAAAATACTAGCACTGAGCCACGGCCAATTCATCCATTAGGAGGTTCAAACAAGCATGGTAAAAACGCAAATGCAAAACAGATCTCAGACTTAGTGAAATTAACACTTGTCTGAAATTTCAGATCATGAAGCCCTCTTCGGAGCATCAAAACAACATGATACATTACCTGATTAAGACAAGTAAGAACATGGCATGGAGCTACTCAACAAGCTTAACAAAAGACCCAAAGTGACCTGGGGCCAAAAGGGTTCACAAAATATACTAACGGGCACACAAACATAGCTAAAACACAATCAGTTTTCAGACTTAGTGAAAACTGAGACATGCTGAAATATAACTCACGAAGGCATGTAAACGAGCTCGATGCACTCACTACGGTGCAAGTCATGGCAAGGCAAGCATAAATCCATTAATAAGACACAAAATTCTAGGTATACATGGCAAGAACAATGGCATAGCATGCACGGATCAACTACAATAACATCGGCAAAATCGCAAACGAGTTGACGATCTGCCCAGATTCACAACGAAGCAAAAGTAGAGCTCTATTGTCTCAAGCTAGGGTGCTCGAAAATTACAAGTAAAGACATGTATGGATAGAGCATAATATGATTAACAAAACTCCTTTACTGATAATCCTCAAAAGAGGCACGGATCACTAGGAAACAAGCTGAACATATGGCATCATGAACTAAATAATCCCAGACTTAGTGAAAACTACTAAGTCCCTGAAAACAGATTCACCGGGTGCCTCACTTTGCAAGCTTGCATAAGTCAGCACACACATCCTAAAAATGTATCGGTTGCACCTCTCGAAAGAAGACAAAATCCTTAATAAAACATATGAATGACTCATAGGCATATCATGCACACAATAATTATGGCAAAAATGACAAAAGTCTAAGATGAACTAGCAGATCTGACAATTAACTCACGAAGGCCTCTTCTAACAGCATTTCGGGCATCAAGATGAACTCAAATGAAAATGACGCAATGGAATGAAATGATGTACTCATCTAGGCGAACATTTTGACATGCTATATGCCCAAATCGCAGCTACGGATGCAAAGTTACGGGGCCTCGAACAGGAGCATATGGAGTAAAAAATTCTAGGGACTTAGCAAAAAAACAACCTCTGGATCTGGATCTAGGGTTCGCACGGAAACCGAGGACGGCCGGCGCTGCACTGTTCACCGGTCGGGGCGGAAGCCGAGGACGACCGGCGCCGGAGCCGGTGGAGATCGCCGGCGAGGGAGAAGAAGGCCGGGGCGGCGAGGGTGGCCGCGGGGGGGCGGCGCTCGCCGTGGAGGGAGGCGGCGGAGCTCCGGCCACCGGAGTCGAGTGGCGGGGCGGCGGGGCGCTCCGGCCACCGGAGTTGATGGACGGGGCGGCGGGGCGCTCCGGCCGCCGGAGTTGAGGAAGGAGGCGGCGGGGCGCTCGCAGGAGGAGCCGGGCGGCGGGGCGAAGAAGACGGGCCGCGGGGGCCGACTTCGGGCTCCCCGGCCCGCGGCGGCGGCGAGGTGGCGACTGCCACGTGGCGCGGCTTGATTGGCGGCGGCGGGCGGTGGCGGACACGTCCGGCCCAAATCGGACATGTCCGTCGGCGGGAGGTGCGGCGGATCTGAGACTTTTAGGGTTTCAGGGAGAGGGGAGATCCGAAAACGGAGGGGGTGTATTTATAGGCATAAGTGGAGCTAGGAGAGTCCAAATGAGGTGCGGTTTTCGGCCACGCGATCGTGATCGAATGCTCTAGGACATGGAGCAGAGTTTGGTGGGTTTTGGGCCAAATTGGAGGGGTGTTGGGCTGCAACACACATGAGGCCTTTTCGGTCCCTCGGTTAACCGTTGGAGTATCAAACGAAGTCCAAATGATATGAAACTTGACAGGCGGTCTACCGGTAGTAAACCAAGGCCGCTTGGCAAGTCTCGGTCCAATCCAGAAATTTTTAATACCCACACACGAAAGAAAGCTAGAAATGACCACCGAAGGAGAACGAAGCGCCGGAATGCAAAACGGACAACGGGGAAAATGCTCGAATGCATGAGACGAACACGTATGCAAATGCAATGCACATGATGACATGATATGAGATGCATGACAACGACAACAACACACGGAGACGAAACCCAAACCCGAGGAAATAAATATAACTTAACGCCGGAAACGGCAAGAGTTGGAGTACAAATAGGGAAAGTTACATCCGGGGTGTTACAAAATGGCATTTCAACAAATTAGAAGCAGCGCCTGCTATAAATCATATGAAAGATGCAACTAATATCACACTGCATATACTAAATTTGTCTCGTTATATTGATTGATGAGGGACACAAAAAACAATAGTTTTATGTAAGGCCATGATTAATAGACAGATGTACTATGTACTAAAAGCAGGAAGGCATGTCACATTAACAGGTATAATGTATAAACTAAGAAGAATAGCACATGCAATTTAACCAGATTGGAAGAATTACAATCTAGACACCATATGCAACATGCAACCACGTATCACACTGCCAAGTTAGGGCAAGCACCTGCGATGCTAGTGTAGGGGAAATGCGGTAATCAACTATAGAGCTACGTTCACTATATTCATCTAGCCTTGTTGTTTCTTGAGAATCATGTGGGGAGGCTGACGCTGCATTCTTTAAATGAGGATCTTTTCTCACAGTAGTCCACTAACCTAACTGTCTCATCATAAGTGATCGATGAGGGATACACAAGAACATTAGTTTGATGTAAGAACATGGTTAATAGACAGATGTACTAGTATGTACCAAAAACAGGAAGGCATGTCATATTCAAAGGTATAGTGTGTAAGCTAAGCAGATGCAATTTAACCAAATTGGTAGCAATACAAGCTAGACATCCGGTTGGTGCGGTGAGCATGATCATCTAGGACCTGAGATCCTAGTGGGAGGTGGGCTGTTTCGCCACCATCGTGGCTTTTTAGTTGGCTTCCAGGTGATGCTTGCCTGTGATGGGCTTATCATTGGCTTGGCCAGTGCCCTGACTAGCTAATTGACTTCTGGTGCTCCCGGGATGGTGGTCCATGTAAAAAATGGCTTTCCTTATCTTAATAAAGACCGACTTCGGCCTTCCGAATACAAGCTAGACAACTTATGCAACATGCCACCACATATGACACCGCAAAATTAAAGCAGGCACGTCGGATGGTGGTTCATTGCGACCGAGATTGTCAACTACAGAGCTACGTTTACCATCTCCATCTTCTGACACTACACCCTTTAAAGTGCTGAACGTGTCTGGCCTACCCGCGTACAAAGTGGTAGCGACTTCTCTCTTTTCTTTTCTACTTCTATGAAGATAGAGTCTGAAATACCCTTGCATAAAAACGCAATAGTGAGAGTATGGGTGAACCGTGTGCAGAACTAGTGCACTGTAAAAGTAGCAGATAGCAGGTGGCTGAAAAATAAATGACAGGAGACATATGATAGCTCTACAACATTGCATGGCAAACAAAATTAGATTATACTCTGTATGATTTTGTAATATATGAGCACAGGAAATGCAGGTACTCCTCCAGCACACCACCACATGTGGTCCAATCAAGATAACAGTCGACTGAAAATAAATAGGTCAGTCGATTTTTTTATGAACCATCCGATCTATAAGGAACGGGCAGATAGCCTTCGTCTACCCCCCCCCCAGTCACTGTTGACGATCTTTCTCGAACCGTCAGCGACCACCGGCCCAGACCCCTGCCTCCGCCACCCCGTGGTAACCCACAAGTATAGGGGATCGCAACAGCTTTCGAGGGTAGAGTATTCAACCCAAATGTATTGATTCGACACAAGTGGAGCCAAAGAATATTCTCAAGTATTAGCAGCTGAGTTGTCAATTCAAACACACCTGGAAACATAATATCTACAGCAAAGTGTTTAGTAGCAAAGTAATATGATAGTGATGGTAACGGTAACAAAAGAGTAATGAAAGCAAAGTAATGTTTTTCGTATTTTGTAGTGATTGTAACAATAACAACGGGAAAGTAAATAAGCGTAAACTAGTATATGGAAAGCTCGTAGGCATTGGATCAGTGATGGATAATTATGCCGGATGTGGTTCATCATGTAACAGTCATAACATAGGGTGACACAGAACTAGCTCCAATTCATCAATGTAATGTAGGCATGTATTCCGAATATAGTCATACGTGCTCATGGAAAAGAACTTGCATGACATCTTTTGTCCTACCCTCCCGTGGCAGCGGGGTCCTTACAGAAACTAAGGGATATTAAGGCCTCCTTTTAATAGATTACCGGAACAAAGCATTAACATGTAGTGAATACATGAACTCCTCAAAGTACGGTCATCACCGGTAAGTATCCCGATTATTGTCACTTCGGGGTTAACGGATCATAACACATAATAGGTGACTATAGACTTGCAAGATAGGATCAAAACACTCATATATTGATGAAAACATAATAGGTTCAGATCTAAAATCATGGCACTCGGGTCCTAGTGACAAGCATTAAGCATAGCAAAGTCATAGCAACATCAATCTCAGAACATAGTGGATACTAGGGATCAAACCCTAACAAAACTAACTCGATTACATGGTAAATCTCATCCAACCCATCACCGTCCAGCAAGCCTACGATGGAATTACTCACGCACGGCGGTGAGCATCATGAAATCGGCGATGGAGGATGGTTGATGATGACGACGGCAACGAATCCCCCTCTCCGGAGCCCCGAACGGACTCCAGATCAGCCCACCGAGAGGTTTTAGGGCTTGGCGGCGGCTCCGTATCGTAAAACGCGATGAAATCTTCTCTCCTATTTTTTTCACCCCGAAAGTAGTTATATAGAGTTGGAGTTGGAGTCGGGAGGTCTCCAGGGGGCCCACGAGGTAAGGGGCGCGCCCTGGGGGGCGCCCCCACACTCGTGGAAAGGGTGTGGGCCCCCTGGTCTTCATCTTTGGCGAGGATTTTTTATTATTTATTGTAAGATATTCCATGGAGTTTCAGGTCATTCCGAGAACTTTTGTTTTCTGCACATAAAACAACATCATGGCAATTTTGCTGAAAACAGCGTCAGTCCGTGTTAGTTCCATTCAAATCATACAAGTTAGAGTCCAAAACAAGGGCAAAAGTGTTTGGAAAAGTAGATACGACGGAGATGTATCAACTCCCCCAAGCTTAAACCCTTGCTTGTCCTCAAGCAATTCAGTTGACAAACTGAAAGAAATAAAGAAAAACTTTTACAAATCTGTTTGCTCTTGTTGTTGTAAATATGTCAAGCTAGCATTCAAGCTTTCAGCAAAGATTATAACTAACCACATTTGCAATAATTCTCAGGTATCATGATTACCCATATCAATAGCATAATCAACTAGCAGGCCATAATAATAAATCTCGGATGACAACACTTTCTCAAAACAATCATAATATGATATAACAAGATGGTATCTCGCTAGCCCTTTTTGAGACCGCAAAACATAAATGCAGAGCACCTTTAAAGATCAAGGACTGACTAGACATTGTAATTCATGGTAAAAGAGATCCAATCATAGTCACACCCAATATAAATTAACAGTAATGAATGCAAATGACAGCGGTGCTCTCCAACTGGTGCTTTTAATAAGAGGGTGATGACTCAACATAAAAGTAAATAGATAGGCCGTGCACAGAGGGAAGCAGGGATTTGTAGAGGTGCCAGAGCTCGGTTTTGAAATAGAGGTGAATAATATTTTGAGCGGTATACTTTCATTGTCAACATAACAACCAAGAGATGGCGATATCTTCCATGCTACACACATTATAGGCGGTTCCCAAACAGAATGGTAAAGTTTATACTCCCCCTCCACCAACAAACATCAATCCATGGCTTGCTCGAAACAACGAGTGCCTCCAACATACATCAGATCCCAGGGGGAGTTCTTTTTTGCAATTATTTTTGATTTAGTTTGCATAAAGCATGGGACTGGGCATCCCGGTGACCAGCCATATTCTCGTGAGTGAGGAGCGGAGTCCACTCCTCTTGAGAATAACCCGCCTAGCATGGAAGATACAGGCAGCCCTAGTTGATACATGAGCTATTCGAGCATACAAAACAGGATGATTATTTGAAGGTTTAGAGTTTGGCACATGCAAATTTACTTTGAACGGTAGGTAGATACCGCATATAGGAAGGTATAGTGAACTCATCTGGAATAACTTTGGGGTTTAAGGGATTGGATGCACAAGAAGTATTCCCGCTTAGTACAGGTGAAGGTTAGCAAAAGACTGGGAAGCAACCAGCTATAGAGCGACAACAGGCATGTACATGCATTAAAATTAATAAAAATTGGATGCAAGCATGAGTAGGATATAATCCACCATGAACATAAATATCGTCAAGGCTATGTTGATTTGTTTCAACTACATGCGTGAACATGTGCCAAGTCAAGTCACTTAAATCATTCAGAGGAGGATACCACCCTATCATACCACATCATAACCATTTTAATAGCATGTTGGCATGCAAGATAAACCATTATTACTCATAGCTAATCAAGCATGGCACAAGCAAATATGATCTCTAATTGTCATTGCAAACATGTTTATTCATAACAAGCTAAATCAAGAACGATGAACTCATCATATTTACAAAAACAAAAGAGGTCGAGTTCATACCAGCTTTTCTTATCTCAGTCAGTCCATCATATATCATCATAATTGCCTTTCACTTGCACGACCGAACGATGTGAATAATAATAAGAGTGCACGTGCATTGGACTAAGCTGGAATCTGCGAGCATTCACTAAATAGGAGAAGATAAAGCAATATGGGCTCTTAGTTAAATCAACAATAAAGCATATAAGAGCCACTTCAACAATTTAATCATGGTATTCCCCTACTGACCCCCAAAGAAAAGAAAAGAAATAAAACTATTTACACGGGAAAGCTCCCAACAAGCAAAGGAAGAACAGGAAATATTTTTGGGTTTTCTTTTTTAATTACTACTACAAGCATGGAAATTAAATAAATTAAAAGCTACAACTAATTTTTATGGTTTTTCTTAAGGTTTATCAAACACACAAGAAGAAAGCATAAAACAAAATAAACTTGCATGGATGATACAATGAAAAAGTATGAGCACCGACATATAGCGATGAGTGTGTGTGAACATAAATGTAATGTCGGTGAGAAATACGTACTCCCCCAAGCTTAGGCTTTTGGCCTAAGTTGGTCTATGGCCACGGCTGGCCTGGCTGATATCCATAATAATAGTTGTTGGGGTCGTATTGTGATGCAGCGGCTATCGCCTCCTGAGCAGCAGTGTGGCGACGAGCAGCCTTCGCCCTCCTCTCGTACTCATCTGCCTCCTCTCTGGTAATAGTAAATCCTCCACTCGCCTGATAATCAAAGAAAGCAGGAGCAGGGAGAGTAATACGGACAGCACGGCGTCTGTCAAAGATTAGTCGGTACTAGAGAGGTGATTCGTTCTTCTCAACAAATGGTGAGAAACCATAGAATCAAAATCTAAATAAGCAGGAGGCAACTCCATGTTTCCTTCACGAAGGTCTATCTCAAGAAATTTAGCTAAGCGGGCTGCATACATTGCTCCAAAGAAATCTCCATTATATCTATTATGATGCAACCTATGAGCTACAATGGCTCCCATATGATAAGATTGGTCTCCTGACACATCACTCCTGAGAATGCTAAGGTCAGGGACACACATGTGCCATGCTTCATCCTTAGCATTTATGCACCTACCTATGAAGAGAGCAAAATAATGTATAGCAGGAAAGTGAATGCTCCCTATGGTAGCTTGCGTTATATCTCTAGATTCCCCTACAGTTATACTAGCAAGAAAGTTTCTAAATTCAGATTAGGGGGATCCCTAACACTACCCCATTGTGGAAGTTTGCAAGCAAAAGTGAAATCCTCTAAGTCCATGGTATAAGATTTGTCATAAAGATCAAACATGACTGAAGGAGAATTACGCGAAGATGAATACTCAAACCTCCTTACAAAAGAGCTTGTGAGATCATCATACTGGGGGCATTTGTCTGCCTCAAAGTCCTCAAGACCGGCATTATGCAAATATGCGTTAAATTCTTCTTTAATTCCTGCTCGATCCATAAAATTTTCAGAAGGCCACTCACAACGACGCACTGGAGCGTCTCTTGGTGGCCCTTCGTCAGCATCACACATTGCAAGCCTGGGTCCTTGCTTCTTTGAAGAATCACCTTGGAACATTTTCCTAAGCATATTTCTTCCTCTGAAAAATTCTAAAAAAAATTAGTAACTTCAAAATAAAAGTAAACCAAACTCAATAATATTGATAGCAACCACTCCTATAAGTGCCTAGAGCCTATATCATGCATCAAAACTACTTTTGACCATATAAATTTGACATGCAAGCTCAAGAAAAGGGTCACCTAAGGAGCAAAAATTTGCAATGAATAAAGCACTAGAACAAAAACTAATTGGACCAATGGAGGAGTCACATACCAAGGAACAATCTCCCCAAGAAGTTTTGTGAGAGGTGCTTTGAGCAAGGAGATCGAAAATGGCAGCAAAGAGGGCTGGAACTCGTGCTTGAGTTGGTTTTTCGTGTTTGTGGGAGGAAGAAGAAGAGGATGGGTGCAGGAATAAGTGGAGGAGGGCCACCGTGGGCCCACGTGGCAGGGGGCGCGCCCTCCACCCTCGTGGCAAGGTGGTTGGTCCCCTGGTGTGTTCTTTGTTCCATAAATCCTCAAATATTCCCGAAAAAATAATATTAAATTGGCATGTCATTCTCAGGACTTTTATTTTCGGGACATTTTTATATTGCATGGATAAATCAGGAAACAGACAGAAAAATACTATTTTTACTTTATTTCAACTAAATAACAGAAAGTATAAAGAGGGTACAGAAAGTTGTGCTTCTAGTTTCATCTATCTCATGCCCATCAAAAGGAATCCACTAACAAGGTTAATCAAGTCTTGTTAACAAACACATTCCGATTAACATGAAACCGGAGAAATTTCGAATAACACTAGGTTACCTCAACGGGGATATGCACATCCCCAATAATAAGTATATCATATTTCTTCTTGACAGTAGGAAGAGGAACTTCAAAACCTCCAAATATAATCGATGGAATTTTTCCGATAGAATTGATACTATGAACTTGAGGTTGTTTCCTCGGGTAGTGTACTGTATGCTCATTACCATTAACATGAAAAGTGACATTGCCTTTAGTGCAATCAATAACAGCCCCTGCAGTATTAAGAAAAGGTCTGCCAAGAATAATAGGCATACTATCGTCCTAGGGAATATCAAGAATAACAAAGTCCGTTAAAATAGTAACGTTTGCAAGTACAATAGGCACATCCTCAAAAATACCGACAAGTATAGCAGTTGATTTATCAGCCATTTGCAAAGATATTTCAGTGGGTGTCAACTTATTCAAGTCAAGTCTACGATATAAAGAGAGAGACATAACACTAACACCGGCTCCAAGATCACATAAAGCAGTTTTAACATAGTTTGTTTTAATGGAGCATGGTATAGTAGGTACTCCTGGATCTCCAAGTTTCTTTGGTATTCCACCCTTAAAAGTATAATTAGCAAGCATGGTGGAAATTTCAGCTTCTGGTATCTTTCTTTTATTTGTAACAATATCTTTCATGTACTTAGCATAAGGATTCATTTTGAGCATATCAGTCAATCGCATACGCAAAAAGATAGGTCTGATCATTTCAACAAAGCGCTCAAAATCCTCATCCTCTTTTTTCTTGGATGGTTTGGGAGGAAAAGGCATGGGTTTCTGAACCCAAGGTTCTCTTTCTTTACCATGTTTCCTAGCAACAAAGTGGGTTATCAAGATCAACAGCAGGTTCAATTTCTACATCATTATCATTACTAGGTTGAGCATCATTATGAACATCATCATTAAAATTTTCATTAGGTTCATGTTCATTGCCAGATTGTGTTTCAACATCCGACATAGAGATATCATTTGGATTATCAGGTGGTTCAGCAATAGGTTCACTAGAAGTTTGCACAGTTCTATCATTTTTCTTTTTCTTCTTTTTAGAAGAACTAGGTGCATCAATTTTAATTCTCTGACAATCTTGCTCAATTCTCTTAGGGTGGCCTTTAGGATACAAAGGTTCCTGAGTCATTCTACCAATTCTAGTAGCCACTTTAACAGCATAATCATTTTTCTTACTATTCATCTCATTGAGCAATTCCTTTTGAGCTTTAAGTACTTGTTCTACTTGAGTGGTAACCATAGAAGCATGTTTGCTAACAAGTTTAAGTTCACCTCTAATATTAGCCATATAATCACCCAAGTATTTAATCATATCAGCATCTTGTTTTAATTATCTACCAAAATAAGATTTGAAGTCTTCTTGCTTAAACATAAAATTATCAAACTCATCCAAGCATTGACTAGTAATTTTAGCAGGAGGGATTTCAGCTTTATCATATCTATAGAGAGAATTTACCTTTACTACCTGTGTCGGGTTATCGAGGTCTGGAGGTTCTTCAATAAATAAAGGAATAAGATCATATGTTTCTTCAATAGGCGGTAAATTAAGACCATATATTTCTTCAATAGGAGGTAAATTCTTAACATCTTCAGCTTTAATACCTTTTTCCTTCATAGATTTCTTTGCCTCTTGCATATCTTCGGGACTGAGAAATAGAATACCCCTCTTCTTTGGAGTTGGTTTAGGAATAGGATCATTAATTGGAGCAGGAGCTGGCTCAGGAGGTGCCCAATTATTTTCATTTGTCAACATATTGTTCAATAAAATTTCAGCTTCATCCGGCGTTCTTTCCCTAAAAAGAGAACCAGCACAACTATCCAGGTAATCTCTGGAAGCATCGGTTAGTCCATTATAAAAGATATCAAGTATTTCATTTTTTTAAGAGGATGATCAGGCAAAGCAGTAAGTAAATTGAAAAGCCTCCCCCAAGCTTGTGGGAGACTCTCTTCTTTAATTTGCACAAAGTTGTATATTTCCTTTAAAGCAGCTTGTTTCTTATGAGTAGGGAAATATTTAGCAGAGAAGTAATAGATCATATCCTGGGGACTACGCACACAACCAGGATCAAGAGAATTAAACCATATTTTAGCATCACCCTTTAATGATTACGGAAATATTTTAAGGATATAAAAGTAGCGAGATCTCTCATCATTAGTGAACAGGGTGGCTATATCATTTAATTTAGTAAGATGTGCCACAACAGTTTCAGATTCATAGCCATGAAAAGGATAAGATTCAACTAAAGTAATTATATCAGGATCAACAGAGAATTCATAATCCTTATCAGTAACACAGATAGGTGAAGTAGCAAAAGCAGGGTCGGGTATCATCCTAGCATTTAGAGATTGCTTATTCCATTTAGCTAATAACCTTTTGAGTTCATATCTATCTTGCAAGCTAAAATAGCTAAAGAAGCTTCTTGATCAAATAAATAACCCTCAGGAATAACAAGTGATTCTTCATCATCACTTTCATCATCATAATCAGATTTAATATTTTCAATCTCTCTAGCCCTAGCAAGTTGTTCCTTGAGAAAATCACTAAGTGGCATAGTAGTATCAGGCATAGAGGTAGTTTCATCATAAGTATCATGTATAGCAGAAGTAGCATCATCAATAACATGCGACATATCGGAATGAATAGCAGAAGCAGGTTTAGGTGTCGCAAGCTTACTCATAACAGAAGGTGAATCAAGTGCAGAGCTAGATGGCAGTTCCTTACCTCCCCTTGTAGTTGAGGGATAAATTGTTGTCTTAGCGTCTTTCAAGTTCTGAATAGTGTCTAGCAGATATAAATCCCAAGTGACTCAAAGAATAGAGCTATGCTCCCCGGCAACGGCGCCAAAAATTAGTCTTGATAACCCACAAGTATAGGGGATCGCAACAGCTTTCGAGGGTAGAGTATTCAACCCAAATTTATTGATTCGACACAAGGGGAGCCAAAGAATATTCTCAAGTACTAGCAGCTGAGTTGTCAATTCAAACACACCTGGAAACATAATATCTGCAGCAAAGTGTTTAGTAGCAAAGTAATATGATAGTGATGGTAACGGTAACAAAAGAGTAATGAAAGCAAAGTAATGTTTTTGGTATTTTGTAGTGATTGTAACAATAGCAACGGGAAGGTAAATAAGCGTAAACCAGTATATGGAAAGCTCGTAGGCATTGGATCAGTGATGGATAATTATGCCGGATGTGGTTCATCATGTAACAGTCATAACATAGGGTGACATAGAACTACCTCCAATTCATCAATGTAATGTAGGCATATATTTCGAATATAGTCATACGTGCTCATGGAAAAGAACTTGCATGACATCTTTTGTCCTACCCTCCCGTGGCAGCTGGGTCCTTACAGAAACTAAGGGATATTAAGGCCTCCTTTTAATAGAGTACCGGAACAAAGAATTAACACATAGTGAATACATGAACTCCTCAAACTACGGTCATCACCGGTAAGTATCCCGATTATTGTCACTTCGGGGTTAACGGATCATAACACATAATAGGTGTATATAGACTTCCAAGATAGGATCAAGAACACTTATATATTGAGGAAAACATAATAGGTTCAGATCTGAAATCATGGCAATCGGGCCCTAGTGACAGGCATTAAGCATAGCAAAGTCATAGCAACATAAATCTCAGAACATAGTGGATACTAGGGATCAAACCCTAACAAAACTAACTCGATTACATGGTAAATCTCATCCAACCCATCACCGTCCAGCAAGCCTACGATAGAATTACTCATGCACGGCGGTGAGCATCGTGAAATTGGTGATGGAGGATGGTTGATGATGACGACGGCGATGAATCCCCCTCTCCGGAGCCCTGAACGGACTCCAGATCAGTCCTCCCGAGAGGTTTTAGGGCTTGGCGGCGGCTCCGTATCGTAAAACGTGATGAAATCTTCTCTCCTATTTTTTGTCCCCGAAAGAAGATATATAGAGTTGGAGTGGGAGTCAGGAGGTCTCCAGGGGGCCCACGAGGTAGGAGGGCGCGCCCTGGGGTGGCGCCCCCACCCTCGTGGAAAGGGTGTGGGCCCCCTGGTCTTCATCTTTGGTGTGGATTTTTTATTATTTATTGTAATATATTCCGTGGAGTTTCAGGTCATTCCGAGAACTTTTGTTTTCTGCAAATAAAACAACATCATAGCAATTCTGCTGAAAACAGCGTCAGTCCGGGTTAGTTCCATTCAAATCATACAAGTTAGAGTCCAAAACAAGGGCAAAAGTGTTTGGAAAAGTAGATACGACAGAGACGTATCACCCTGCCCTCCCCTCGACCTCACACCACCGCCATGCTTGGCAGCGCCCCCACGCCATCGCTTTAATACCGACCGACCTCCAGATCGGGCACCAGCAGCTCTAGGCCCCACACGCCCCTAAGATAAACACCGAGGCGGTGCTTCCCCTGCATAATAGGCGGACTAGCACCTGTTACACCGGGGAAGGCTTCCGTTAATTGGGAATCAACTGACCAGGAATTCAAATCCAGGGGCGATAGACCTCTAGCTGTGAAATAGTATATGAGGAGAAACCTTGTGCATCGCGAGTTACTAGGAACATCTAGTATCAAGAAGAAGCGGTCAACTAGTGTCTTCTGCAGGATGAATATTAAAGGAAATATGCCCTAGAGGCAATAATAAAGTTATTATTTATTTCCTTATTTCATGATAAATGTTTATTATTCATGCTAGAATTGTATTAACCGGAAACATAATACATGTGTGAATACATAGACAAACATAATGTCACTAGTATGCCTCTACTTGACTAGCTCATTGATCAAAGATGGTTAAGTTTCCTATCCATAGACATGAGTTGTTATTCGATCAATGGGATCACATCATTAGGATAATGATGTGATTGACTTGACCCATTCCGTTAGCTTAGCATTTGATTGTTTGTTTACTGCTATTACTTTCTTCATGACTTATACATGTTCTTATGACTATGAGATTATGCAACTCCCGAATACCGGAGGAACACTTTGTGTGCTACCAAACGTCACAACGTAACTGGGTGATTATAAAGGTGCTCTATAGGTGTCTCCAATGGTACTTGTTGAGTTGGCATAGATCAAGATTAGGATTTGTCACTCCGATTGTCGGAGAGGTATCTCTGGGCCCTCTCAGTAATACACATCACTATAAGCCTTGCAACCATGATAACTAATGAGTTAATTACAGGGTGATGTATTACGGAACGAGTAAAGAGACTTGCCGGTAACGAGATTGAAATAGGTATTGGATACCAACGATCGAATCTCGGGCAAGTAACATACCGATGACAAAGAGAACAACGTATAGTATTGTGCAGTTTCACCGATAAAGATATTCGTAGAATATGTAGGAACCAATATGAGCATCCAGGTTCTGCTATTGGTTATTGACTGGAGATGTGTCTTGGTCATGTCTACATAGTTCTCGAACCCGTAGGGTCCGCACGCTTAAAGTTCTATCACGATCGGTTTTATGAGTTTATATGTTTTGATGTACCGAAGGTAGTTCAGAGTCCCGGATGTGATCACGAACTTGTCGAGGAGTCTCGAAATGGTCGAGACATAAAGATTGATATATTGGAAGCCTACATTTGGACATCGGAATAGTTCCAGGTTACATCGGGATTTTACCGGAGTACCGGAGGGGTTACCGGAACCCCCCGGGGACTAATGGGCCTTGTTGGGCCATAAGGGAAAGAGAGATGGGCTGGCCTAGGGCAGGCAGCGCGCCCCCTTCCCCCTGTCCAAATTGGACTAGGAGAAGGGGGGCGGCGCCCCCCTTTCCTTCTCTTTCTCTCCCTGCCTTTCCCCCTCCTAGTAGGAGTAGGAAAGGGAGGAATCCTACTCCTACTAGGAGGAGGATTCCCCCTCCTAGGGGCACCAACAAGGGCCGGCCGGCCTCCCCCTTGCTCCTTTATATACAGGGGCAGGGGCACCTCTAGACACACAAGTTGATCACAAAGATCTCTCCCAGCCATGTGCGGTGCCCCCCTCCACCATAATCCATCTCGGTCATACTATAGCGGAGTTTAGGCAAATCCCTTCTGCGGTAGCTTCATCAACATCGTCACCACACTGTCGTGCTGACGAAACTCTTCCACGAGCTCTACTGGATCGTGTGTTTGCGGGACGTCACCGAGCTGAACATGTGCTGAACGTGGAGGTGCCATACGTTTGGTACTAAGGATCGGTCGATCGTGAAGACATACGACTACATCAACCGCATTGTCATAACGCTTCCGCTTAACAGTCTACGAGGGTACGTGGATGACACTCTCCCCTCTCGTTGCTATGCATCACCATGATCCTGCGTGTGCATAGGATTTTTTTTTTTGAAATTACTACGTTCCCCAACAGTGGCATCCGAGCCAGGTTTATGCGTAGATGTTATATGCACGAGTAGAACACAAGTGAGTTGTGGGCGATACAAGTCATACTGCTTACCAGCATGTCATACTTTGGTTTGGCAGTATTGTTGGATGAGGCGGCCCGGACCGACATTACGCGTACACTTACGCGAGACTGGTTCTACCGACGTGCTTTGCACACAGGTGGCTAGCGGGTGTCAGTTTCTCCAACTTTAGTTGAACCGAGTATGGCTACGCCCGGTCCTTGAGAAGGTTAAAACAGCACCAACTTGACGAACTATCATTGTGGTTTTGATGCATAGGTAAGAACAGTTCTTGCTCAGCCTGTAGCAGCCACGTAAAATTTGCAACAACAAAGTAGAGGACGTCTAACTTGTTTTTCCAGGGCATGTTGTGATGTGATATGGTCAAGACATGATGCTATATTTATTGTATGAGATGATCATGTTTTGTAACGGAGTTATCGGCAACTGACAGGAGCTATATGGTTGTCGCTTTATTGTATGCAATGCAATCGCCCTGTAATTGCTTTACTTTATCACTAAGCGGTAGCGATAGTCGCAGAAGCAATAGTTGGAGAGACAACAACGATGCTATGATGGAGATCAAGGTGTCGCGCCGGTGACGATGGTGATCATGACAGTGCTTTGGAGATGGAGATCACAAGCACAAGATGATGATGGCCATATCATATCACTTATATTGATTGCATGTGATGTTTATCCTTCATGCATATTATTCTGCTTTGTTTGACGGTAGCATTATAAGATGATCTCTCACTAAATTTCAAGATAAAAGTGTTCTCCCTGAGTATGCACCGTTGCCAAAGTTCATCGTGCCAAGACACCACGTGATGATCGGGTGTGATAAGCTCTACGTCCATCTACAACGGGTGCAAGCCAGTTTTGCACACGCAGAATACTCGGGTTAAACTTGACGAGCCTAGCATATGCACATATGGCCTCGGAACACTTAGACTGAAAGGTCGAGTGTGAATCATATAGTAGATATGGTCAACATAGTGATGTTCACCATTGAAAACTACTCCATTTCACGTGATGACCGGTTATGGTTTAGTTGATATGGATCATGTGATCACTTACATGATTAGAGGGATGTCTATCTAAGTGGGAGTTCTTAAGTAATATGATTAATTGAACTTAAATTTATCATGAACTTAGTACCTGATAGTATTTTTGCTTATCTATGTTGTTGTAAATAGATGGCCCATGTTGTTGTTCCGTTGAATTTTAATGTGTTCCTTGAGAAAGCAAAGTTGAAAGAAGATGGCAGCAATTACACAGATTGGTTCCGTAACTTGAGGATTATCCTCATTGCTGCACAGAAGAATTACGTCCTGGAAGCACCGCTGGCTGCCAGGCCTGCTACAGATGCTGCTCATAACGTTAAGAACGTTTGGCAGAGTAAAGCTGATGACTACTCGATAGTTCAGTGTGCCATGCTTTACGGCTTAGAACCGGGACTTCAATGACGTTTTGAACATCATGGAGCATATGAGATGTTCCAGGAGTTGAAGTTAATATTTCAATCAAATGCCTGGATTGAGAGATATGAAGTCTCCAATAAGTTCTATAGCTGCAAGACGGAGGAGAATAGTTCTATCAGTGAGCATATACTCAAAATGTCTGGGTATCATAATCACTTGACTCAACTGGGATTTAATCTTCATGTTGATAGTGTCATTGACAGAGTTCTTCAATCACTGCCACCAAGCTACAAAAGCTTCATGATGAACTATAATATGCAAGGGATGAATAAGACTATTCCCGAGCTCTTCGCGATGCTAAAGGTTGCGGAGGTAGAAATCAAGAAGGAGCATCAAGTGTTGATGGTCAATAAGACCACCAGTTTCAAGAAAAAGGGCAAAGGGAAGAATAAGGGGAACTTCAAGAAGATCGGCAAACAAGTTGCTGCTCATGAGAAGAAACCCAAGTCTGGACCTAAGCCTGAGTGCTTCTACTGCAAACAGACTGGTCACGGGAAGCGGAACTGCCCCAAGCATTTGGCAGATAAGAAGGATGGCAAAGTGAACAAGGTATATGTGATATACATGTTATTGATGTGTACCTTACCAGAGCTCGCAGTACCACCTGGGTATTTGATACTGGTTCTGTTGCTAATATTTGCAATTCGAAACAGGGACTACAGATTAAGCGAAGACTGGCTAAGGACGAGGTGACAATGCGCATGGGAAATGGTTCCAAAGTCGATGTGATCGCCATCGGCATGCTACCTCTACATCTACGTTCGGGATTAGTTTTAGACCTAAATAATTGTTATTTGGTGCCAGCGTTAAGCATGAACATATATCTGGATCTTGTTTGATGCGAGACGGTTATTCATTTAAATCTGAGAATAGTGGTTGTTCTATTTATATGAGTAATATCTTTTATGGTCATGCACCATTAAAGAGTGGTCTATTCTTGTTGAATCTCGATAGTAGTGACACACATATTCATAATGTTGAAGCCAAAAGATGCAGAGTTGGTAATGATAGTGTAACTTATTTGTGGCACTGCCATTTGAGTCATATTGGTATAAAGCGCATGAAGAAACTCCATACTGATGGACTTTTGGAATCACTTGATTATGAATCACTTGGAACTTGCGAACCATGCATTATGGGCAAGATGACTAAAACGCCGTTCTCCAGAACTATGGAGTGAGCGACAGATTTGTGGGAAATCATACATACTGATGTATGTGGTCCGATGAATATTGAGGCTCGCGGCGGGTATCGTTATTTTCTCACCTTCACAGATGATTTGAGCAGATATGGGTATATCTACTTAATGAATCATAAGTCTGAAACATTTGAAAAGTTCAAAGAATTACAGAGTGAAGTGGAAAATCATCGTAACAAGAAAATATTGTTACTGCGATCTAACCGTGGAGGAGAATATTTGAGTTACGAGTTTGGCCTACATTTGAAACAATGCGGAATAGTTTCACAACTCACGCCACCCGGAACACCACAGCGTAATGGTGTGTCCGAACGTCGTAATCGTACTTTACTAGATATGGTGCGATCTATGATATCTCTTACTGATTTACCGCTATCATTTTGGGGTTATGCTTTAGAGACGGGTGCATTCATGTTAAATAGGGCACCATCAAAATCCGTTGAGATGACACTGTATGAACTATGGTTTGGCAAGAAACCAAAGTTGTCGTTTCTTAAAGTTTGGGGCTGTGATGCATATGTGAAAAAGCTTCAACCTGATAAGCTCGAACCCAAATCAGAGAAATGTGACTTCATAGGATACCCAAAGGAAACTATTGGGTACACCTTCTATCACAAAACCGAAGGCAAGATATTCGTTGCTAAGAATGGATCCTTTCTAGAGAAGGAGTTTCTCTTGAAAGAATTGAGTGGGAGGAAAGTAGAACTTGATGAGGTAACTGTACCTGCTCCCTTATTGGAAAGTAGTTCATCACAGAAACCGGTTCCTGTGACATCTACACCAATTAGTGAGGAAGCTAATGATGATGATCATGAAACTTCAGATCAAGTTACTACCGAAGCTCGTAGGTCAGCCAGAGCAAGATCTGCGCCAGAGTGGTACGGTAATCCAGTTTTGGAGGTCATGTTACTTGACCATGACGAACCTACGAACTATGAAGGAGCGATGATGAGACCAGATTCCACAAAATGGCTTGAGGCCATGAAGTCTGAGATGGGATCCATGTATGAGAACAAAGTGTGGACTTGGGTTGACTTGCCCGATGATCGACAAGCCATCGAGAACAAATGGATCTTCAAGAAGAAGACAGACGCTGACGGTAATGTTACTGTCTACAAAGCTCGACTTGTTGAAAAAGGTTTTTGAAAAGTTCAAGGAGTTGACTACAATGAGACCTTCTCACCCGTAGCGATGCTCAAGTCAATCTGAATCATGTTAGCAATTGCCGCATTTTATGATTATGAAATTTGGCAAATGGATGTAAAGACTGCATTCCTGAATGGATTTCTACAAGAAGAGTTGTATATAACGCAACCTAAAGGTTTTATCGATCCAAAGGGAGCTAACAAAGTGTGCAAGCTCCAGCGATCCATTTATGGACTGGTGCAAGCATCTCGGAGTTGTAATAAACGTTTTGATAGTGTGATCAAAGCATATGGTTTTATACAGACTTTTGGAGAAGCCTGTATTTACAAGAAAGTGAGTGGGAGCTCTGTAGCATTTCTAATATTATATGTGGATGACATATTGTTGATTGGAAATGATATAGAATTTCTGGACAACATAAAAGGATATTTGAATTAAAAAAATTCAATGAAAGACCTCGGTGAAGCTGCTTATATATTGGGCATCAAGATCTATAGAGATAGATCAAGACGCTTAATTGGACCTTCACAAAGCACACACCTTGATAAAGTTTTGAAGAAGTTCAAAATGGATCAAGCTAAGAAAGGGTTCTTGCCTGTGTTACAAGGTGTGAAGTTGAGTAAGACTTAATGCCCAATGATGTCTACTACACAACCTTCTTCTTGTAGACGTTGTTGGGCCTCCAAGTGCAGAGGTTTGTAGGACAGTAGCAAATTTCCCTCAAGTGGATGACCTAAGGTTTATCAATCCGTAGGAGGCGTAGGATGAAGATGGTCTCTCTCAAGCAACCCTGCAACCAAATAACAAAGAGTCTCTTGTGTCCTCAACACACCCAATACAATGGTAAATTGTATAGGTGCACTAGTTCGGCGAAGAGATGGTGATACAAGTGCAATATGGATAGTAGATAATAGTTTTTGTAATCTGAAAATATAAATACAGCAAGGTAACTAATGATAAACGTGAGCACAAACGGTATTGCAATGTGTTGAAACAAGGCCTAGGGTTCATACTTTCACTAGAGCAAGTCCTCTCAAAAATAATAACATAATTGGATCACATAACTATCCCTCAACATGCAACAAAGAGTCACTCCAAAGTCACTAATAGTGAAGAACAAACGAAGAGATTATGGTAGGGTACGAAACCACCTCAAAGTTATTGTTTCCAATCAATCCGTTGGGCTATTCCTATAAGTGTCACAAACAGCCCTAGAGTTCATACTAGAATAACACCTTAAGACACAAATCAACCAAAACCGTAATGTCACCTAGATAATCCAATGTCACCTCAAGTATCTGTGGGTATGATTATACGATATGCATCACACAATCTCAGATTCATCTATTCAACCAGCACATAGAACCTCAAAGAGTGCCCCAAAGTTTCTACCGGAGAATCATGATGAAAACGTGGGCCAACCTCTATGCATAGGTTCATGGGTGGAACCCGCAAGTTGATCACCAAAACAAAAATCAAGTGAATCACGTGATATCCCATTGTCACCACAGATACGCACGGCAAGACATACATCAAGTGTTCTCAAATCTTTAAAGACTCAATCCGATAAGATTACTTCAAGGGGAAAACTCAATCAATTACAAGAGATTAGAGGGGGGAGAAAACATCATAGGATCCAAATATAATAGCAAAGCTCGCGATACGTCAAGATCGTATCACCTCAAGAACACGAGAGAGAGAGAGAGAGAGAGATCAAACACATAGCTACTAGTACATACCCTCAGCCCCGAGGGTGGACTACTCCCTCCTCGTCATGGAGAGCACCATGATGATGAAGATGGCCACCGGAGAGGGATTGCCCCCTCTGGCAGGGTACCAGAACGGGTCTAGATTGGCTTTCGGTGGCTACGGAGGCTTCTGGCGGCGGAACTCCCGATCTATTGTGCTCCCGGATGTTTTTAGGGTATATGGAGATATATAGGCAGAAGAAATACGTCGGGGGGCCAGGAGGGGCCCACGAGGGTGGAGGGCGTGCCCAGGGGGGTGGGCGCGCCCCCTGCCTCGTGGCCTCCTCGTAGATCCCCTGACGTGCACTCCAAGTCTTCTGGGCTTCTTCTGATCCAAAAATAAGTTCCGTGAAGTTTTAGGTCAATTGACTCCATTTGGTTTTCCTTTTCTGCGATATTCTAAAACAAGGTAAAAACAGAAACTTGCACTGGGCTCTGGGTAAATAGGTTAGTCTCAAAAATGATATAAAAGTGTATAATAAAGCCCTTAAACATCCAAAATAGTAGATAATATAGCATGGAGCAATCAAAAATTATAGATACGTTGGAGACGTATTAGCATCCCCAAGCTTAATTCCTGCTCGTCCTCGAGTAGGTAAATGATAAAAACAGAATTTTTGATGCGGAGTGCTACTTGGCATAATTTTAATGTAATTCTTCTTAATTGTGGCATGAATATTCAGATCTGAAAGATTCAAGATAAAAGTTTAATATTGACATAGAAACAATAATACTTCAAGCATACTAACTAAGCAATCATGTCTTCTCAAAATAACATGGCCAAAGAAAGTTCATCCCTACAAAATCATATAGTTTAGTCATGCTCCATTTTCGTCACACAAGAATGCTCTCATCATGCACAACCCCGATGACAAGCCAAGCAATTGTTTCATACTTTAGTAATCTCAAACCTATAAACTTTCACGCAATATATGAGCGCGAGCCATGGACATAGCACTATGGGTGGAATAGAATATGATGATGGGGGTTATGTGCAGAAAACAAAAAGGAGGAAGTCTCACATCAACGAGGCTAATCAATGAGCTATGGAGATGCCCATCGATTGATGTTAATGCAAGGAGTAGGGATTTCCATGCAACGGATGCACTAGAGCTATAAATGTATGAAAGCTCAACAAAAGAAACTAAGTGGGTGTGCATCCAACTTGCTTGCTCATGAAGACCTAGGGCACTTGAGGAGGCCCATTGTTGGAATATACAAGCCAAGTCTATAATGAAAATTCCCACTAGTATATGAAAGTGACAAAACAAGAGACTCTCTATCATGAGGATTATGGTGCTACTTTGAAGCACAAGTGTGGCAAAGGATAGTAGCATTGTCCCTTCTCTCTTTTTCTCTCATTTTTATTTTTATTTTTTTAGGCCTTCTCTTTTTTTATGGCCTTTCTCTTCCCCTTTTTTTTCTTTTTTTTATTCCTCACTTGGGACAATGCTCTAGAAAATGATGATCATCACACTTCTATTTATTTACAACTCAATGATTACAACTCGATACTAGAACAAAAGATGACTCTATATGAATGCCTCCGGCGGTGTACCGGGATATGCAATGGACCAAGAGTGACATGTGTGAAAGAATTATGAACGGTGGCTTTTCCACAAATACTATGTCAACTACATGATCATGCTAAGCAATATGACAATAATGAATGTGTCATGATGAACGGAATGATGGAAAGTTGCATGGCAATATATCTCGGAATGGCTATGGAAATGCCATAATAGGTAGGTATGGTGGCTGTTTTGAGGAAGATATAAGGAGGTTTATGTGTGAAAGAGCGTATCATATCACGGGGTTTGGATGCACCGGCGAAGTTTGCGCCAACTCTCAATGTGAGAATGGGTAATGCATGGTACCAAAGAGGCTAGCAAGGATGGAAGGGTGAGAGTGCGTATAATCCATGGACTCAACATCAGTCATAAAGAACTCACATACTTATTGCAAAAATCTACAAGTCATCAAAAACCTCGGCACTACGCGCATGCTCCTAGGGGGATAGATTGGTAGGAAAAGACCATCGCTCGTCCCCGACCGCCACTCATAAGGAGGACAATCAAATAACACCTCATGTTTCAAATTTGTTACACAACGTTTACCATACGTGCATGCTACGAGACTTGCAAACTTCAACACAAGCATTTCTAAAATTCAAAACTACTCAACTATCACGACTTTGATATTATTACCTCCATATCTAAAAACAATCATCAAGCATCAAACCTCTCTTAGTATTCAAAACACACATAAGAAAAAATTTACTAATCTTGAATACCTAGCATATTAGGATTATTTAAGAAAATTACCATGCTATTTAAGACTCTCAAAATAATATAAGTGAATCATGAGAGTTCATCTATTTCTATAAAATAAAACCACCACCGTGCTCTAAAAAGATATAAGTGAAGCACTAGAGCAATGACAAACTACTCCAAAAGATATAAGTGAAGCTCAATGAGTAGTCGAATAATTATGCAACTATGTGAAGACTCTCTAACATTTAAGATTTTCAGATCTTGGTATTTTATTCAAACAGCAAGCAAAACATGATGAAATAAAATGACGCTCCAAGCAAAACACATATCATGTGGCGAATAAAAATATAGCTCCAAGTAAAGTTACCGATGAACGAAGACGAAAGAGGGGATGCCTTCCGGGGCATCCCCAAGCTTAGGCTTTTGGTTGTCCTTGAATATTACCTTGGGGTTCCTTGGGCATCCCCAATCTTAGGCTCTTGCCACTCCTTATTCCATAGTCCATCGAATCTTTACCCAAAACTTGAGAACTTCACAACACAAAACTTAAAGTAGAAAACTCGTAAGCTCCGTTAGTATAAGAAAATAAATCACCATTTAGGTACTGTTGTGAACTCATTCTAAATTCATATTGGTGTTAAAACTACTGTATTACAACTTATCTATGGTTTATAAACTATTTTAATAGCCATAGATTCATCAAAATAAGCAAACAACAAATAGAAAACAGAATCTGTCAAAAACAGAACAGTCTGTAGTAATCTGGATCAAACGTATACTTCTGGAACTCATAAAATTCTCAAATAAATTGCTAGACCTGAGGAATTTATCTATTAATAATATGCAAAAATAATTAACTAAATAGAACTCTCCAAATAAAAAAGGCAGCAATTCTCGTGAGTGCTAAAGTTTCTGTTTTTACAGCATGATCGCAAAGACTCCCCCCAAGTCTTCCCAAAGGTTCTACTTGGCACAAACACTAATTAAACACATAAAACCACATCTAAACAGAGGCTAGATGAAATATTTATTACTAAACAGGAGAAAAAATAAAGAAACTAAAATAAAATTGGGTTTCCTCCCAACAAGCGCTATTGTTTAACGCCCCTAGCTAGGCATGATGATTTTGATGATGCTCGCATAAAGGATAAGAATTGAAACATAAAGAGAGCATCTTTAAGAATATGAATAGTGAATTTAAGTCTAACCCACTTCCTATGCATAGGTATTTTGTGAGCAAACAACTTATGGGAACAAGAATCAACTTGCATAGGAAGGTAAAGCAAGCATAACTTCAAAACTTTAAGCACATAGAGAGGAAACTTGATATTATTGCAATTCCTACAAGCATATGTTCCTCCCTCATAATAATTTTCAGTAGCATCATGAAAGAATTCAACAATATAACCAGCACCTAAAGCATTCTTTTCATGATCTACAAGCATAGCAATTTTATTACTCTCCACACAAGCAAAATTCTTCTCATGAATAATAGTGGGAGCAAACTCAACAAAATAATTATCATGTGAGGCATAATCCAATTGAAAATTAGAATCATGATGACAAGTTTCATGGATATCATTATTATTTATAGAATACAAGTCATCACAATAATCATCATAGATATCAACTTTGTTCTCATAATCAATTGGAACCTCTTCCGAAATAGTGGAATCATTACTAAATAAAGTCATGACCTCTCCGAAACCACTTTCATCAACATAATCATCATAAATAGGAGGCATGCTATTATCATAATAAATTTTCTCATCAAAACTTGGGGGACAAAAAATATCATCTTCATCAAACATAGCTTCCCCAAGCTTGTGGCTTTGCATATCATTAGCATCATGGATATTCAAGGAATTCATACTAACAACATTGCAATCATGCTCATCATTCAAAGATTTAGTGCCAAACATTCTAATGCATTCTTCTTCTAGCACTTGAGCACAATTTTTGGAATCCTTATTCTCGAGATAGATATGAAAAAAGATAAAGCGTATCAGGCAAACTTAATTCCATTTTTTTGTAGTTTTCTTTTATAAACTAAAGTAGTGATAAAACAAGAAACTAAAAGACTCGATTGCAAGATCTAAAGATATACCTTCAAGCACTCACCTCCCCGGCAACGGCGCCAGAAAAGAGCTTGATGTCTACTACACAACCTTCTTCTTGTAGACGTTCTTGGGCCTCCAAGTGCAGAGGTCTGTAGGACAGTAGCAAATTTCCCTCAAGTGGATGACCTAAGGTTTATCAATCCGTAGGAGGCGTAGGATGAAGATGGTCTCTCTCAAGCAACCCTGCAACCAAATAACAAAGAGTCTCTTGTGTCCTCAACACACCCAATACAATGGTAAATTGTATAGGTGCACTAGTTCGGCGAAGAGATGATGATACAAGTGCAGTATGGATAGTAGATAATAGTTTTTGTAATCTGAAAATATAAAAACAGCAAGGTAACTAATGATAAACGTGAGCACAAACGGTATTGCAATGCGTTGAAACAAGGCCTAGGGTTCATACTTTCACTAGTGCAAGTCCTCTCAACAATAATAACATAATTGGATCACATAACTATCCCTCAACATGCAACAAAGAGTCACTCCAAAGTCACTAATAGCGAAGAACAAACGAAGAGATTATGGTAGGGTACGAAACCACCTCAAAGTTATTCTTTCCAATCAATCCGTTGGGCTATTCCTATAAGTGTCACAAACAGCCCTAGAGTTCGTACTAGAATAACACCTTAAGACACAAATCAACCCAAACCGTAATGTCACCTAGATAATCCAATGTCACCTCAAGTATCTGTGGGTATGATTATACGATATGCATCACACAATCTCAGATTCATCTATTCAACCAGCACATAGAACCTCAAAGAGTGCCCCAAAGTTTCTACCGGAGAATCATGATGAAAACGTGGGCCAACCTCTATGCATAGGTTCATGGGCGGAACCCGCAAATTCTTCACCAAAACAAAAATCAAGTGAATCACGTGATATCCCATTGTCACCACAGATACGCACGGCAAGACATACATCAAGTGTTCTCAAATCTTTAAAGACTCAATCCGATAAGATTACTTCAAGGGGAAAACTCAATCAATTACAAGAGAGTAGAGGGGGGAGAAAACATCATAGGATCCAAATATAATAGCAAAGCTCACGATACGTCAAGATCGTATCACCTCAAGAACACGAGAGAGAGAGAGAGAGAGAGAGAGAGAGAGATCAAACACATAGCTACTAGTACATACCCTCAGCCCCGAGGGTGGACTACTCCCTCCTCGTCATGGAGAGCACCAGGATGATGAAGATGGCCACCGGAGAGGGATTGCCCCCTCTGGCAGGGTACCAGAATGGGTCTAGATTGGCTTTCGGTGGCTACGGAGGCTTCTGGCGGCGGAACTCCCGATCTATTGTGCTCCCGGATGTTTTTAGGGTATATGGAGATATATAGGCAGAAGAAATACGTCGGGGGGCCAGGATATCAAGCTAAGAAAGGGTTCTTGCCTGTGTTACAAGGTGTGAAGTTGAGTAAGACTTAATGCCCAATGATGTCTACTACACAACCTTCTTCTTGTAGACGTTGTTGGGCCTCCAAGTGCAGAGGTTTGTAGGACAGTAGCAAATTTCCCTCAAGTGGATGACCTAAGGTTTATCAATCCGTAGGAGGCATAGGATGAAGATGGTCTCTCTCAAGCAACCCTGCAACCAAATAACAAAGAGTCTCTTGTGTCCTCAACACACCCAATATAATGGTAAATTGTATAGGTGCACTAGTTCGGCGAAGAGATGGTGATACAAGTGCAATATGGATAGTAGATAATAGTTTTTGTAATCTGAAAATATAAAAACAGCAAGGTAACTAATGATAAAAGTGAGCACAAACGGTATTGCAATGCGTTGAAACAAGGCCCAGGGTTCATACTTTCACTAGTGCAAGTCCTCTCAACAATAATAACATAATTGGATCACTTAACTATCCCTCAACATGCAACAAAGAGTCACTCCAAAGTCACTAATAGCGGAGAACAAACGAAGAGATTATGGTAGGGTACGAAACCACCTCAAAGTTATTCTTTCCAATCAATCCATTGGGCTATTCCTATAAGTGTCACAAACAGCCCTAGAGTTCGTACTAGAATAACACCTTAAGACACAAATCAACCAAAACCCTAATGTCACCTAGATACTCCAATGTCACCTCAAGTTTCTGTGGGTATGATTATACGATATGCATCACACAATCTCAGATTCATCTATTCAACCAACACATAGAACCTCAAAGAGTGCCCCAAAATTTCTACCGGAGAATCATGACGAAAACGTGTGCCAACCTCTATTGATAGGTTCATGGGCAGAACCCGCAAGTTGATCACCAAAACATACATCAAGTGAATCACGTGATATCCCATTGTCACCACAGATACGCATGGTAAGACATACATCAAGTGTTCTCAAATCTTTAAAGACTCAATCCGATAAGATTACTTCAAGGGGAAAACTCAATCCATTACAAGAGAGTAGAGGGGGGAGAAAACATCATAGGATCCAAATATAATACCAAAGCTCGTGATACATAAAGATCGTATCACCTCAAGAACACGAGAGAGAGCGATCAAACACATAGCTACTGGTACATACCCTCAGCCCCGAGGGTGGACTACTCCCTCCTCGTCATGGAGAGCATCGGGATGATGAAGATGGCCACCGAAGAGGGATTGCCCCCTCCGGCAGGGTGCCGGAACGGGTCTAGATTGGCTTTCTGTGGCTACAGAGGCTTCTGGCGGTGGAACTCCTGATCTATTGTGCCCCCGGATGTTTTTCAGGTATATGGAGATATATAGGCGGAAGAAATACGTCAGGGGGGGCACGAGGGGCCCACGAGGGTGGAGGGCGTGCCCAAGGGGGTGACCGCGCCCCCTGCCTCGTGGCCTCCTCGTAGATCCCCTGACATGCACTCCAAGTCTTCTGGGCTTCTTCTGATCCAAAAATAAGTTCTATGAAGTTTCAGGTCAATTGGACTCCGTTTGGATTTCCTTTTCTGCGATATTCTAAAACAAGGTAAAAACAGAAACTGGCACTAGGCTCTGGGTTAATAGGTTAGTCCCAAAAATGATATAAAAGTGTATAATAAAGCCCTTAAACATCCAAAACAGTAGATAATATAGCATGGAGCAATCAAAAATTATAGATACGTTGGAGACGTATCACCCGACCGCTGCAGAAGATAGAGAGAAAATGAAAAGTGTTCCCTATGCTTTAGCCATCGGCTCTATCATGTATGCAATGCTATGTACCAGACTTGATGTGTGCCTTGCTATTAGCCTAGCAGGGAGGTACCAAAGTAATCTAGGAGTGGATCACTGGATAGCAGTCAAGAACATCCTGAAGTACCTGAAAAGGACCAAGGATATGTTTCTTGTTTATGGAGGTGACAAAGAGCTCATCGTAAATGGTTACGTTGATGCAAGCTTTGACACTGATCTGGACGATTTTCTAAATGCAAACCAGATACGTGTTTATATTAAACGGTGGAGCTGTCAGTAGGAGCAGTTCTAAACATAGAGTCATGGCGGGATCTACATGTGAAGCGGAGTACATTGCTGCTTCGGAAGCAGCGAATGAAGGAGTCTGGATGAAGGAGTTCATATCCGATCTAGGTGTCATACCTAGTGCATCGGCTCGAATGGAAATCTTTTGTGACAATACTGGTGCTATTGCCTTGGCAAAGGAATAAAGATTTCACAAGAGAACCAAGCACATCAAGAGACGCTTCAACTCCATTTGGGATCAAGTCTAGGTGGGAGACATAGAGATTTGCAAGATACATACAGATCTGAATGTTGCAGACCCGTTGACTAAGCCTCTTCCACGAGCAAAACATGGTCAGCACCAAGGCTCCATGGGTGTTAAAATCATTACTATGTAATCTAGATTATTGACTCTAGTGCAAGTGGGAGACTGAAGGAAATATGCCCTAGAGGCAATAATAAAGTTATTATTTATTTCCTTATTTCATGATAAATGTTTATTATTCATGCTAGAATTGTATTAACCGGAAACATAATACATATGTGAATACATAAACAAACATAGTGTCACTAGTATGCCTCTACTTGACTAGCTCATTGATCAAAGATGGTTAAGTTTCCTAACCATAGACATGAGTTGTTATTTGGTCAATGGGATCACATCATTAGGAGAATGATGTGATTGACTTGACCCATTTCGTTAGCTTAGCACTTGATCGTTTGTTTACTGCTATTGCTTTCTTCATGACTTATACATGTTCTTATGACTATGAGATTATGCAACTCTCGAATACAGGAGGAACACTTTGTGTGCTACCAAACATCACAGGTAACTGGGTGATTATAAAGGTGCTCTACAGGTGTCTTCGATGGTACTTGTTGAGTTGGCATAGATCAAGATTAGGATTTGTCACTCTGATTGTCGGAGAGGTATCTCTGGGCCCTCTCGGTAATACACATCACTATAAGCCTTGAAAGCATGATAACTAATGAGTTAGTTACGGGGTGATGTATTATGGAATGAGTAAAGAGACTTGCCGGTAACGAAATTGAACTAAGTATTGGATACCGATGATTGAATCTCGGGCAAGTAACATACCGATGACAAAGAGAACAACGTATAGTGTTGTGCGGTTTGACCGATAAAGATCTTCGTAGAATATTTAGGAACCAATATGAGCATCCAGGTTCCGCTATTGGTTATTGACCGGAGACGTGTCTCGGTCATGTCTACATAGTTCTCAATCCCGTAGGGTCCGCACACTTAAAGTTCTGTGACGATCGGTTTTATGAGTTTATATGTTTTGATGTACCAGAGGTAGTTCGGAGTCCCGGATGTGAACACGAACATGACGAGGAGTCTCGAAATGGTCGAGACATAAAGATTGATATATTGGAAGCCTACATTTGGACATCGGAATAGTTCCGGGTTAAATCCGGAATTTACCGGAGTACCGGAGGGGTTACCGGAACCCCCCGGGGACTAATGGGCCTTGTTGGGCCATAAGGGAAAGAGAGAGGGGCCGGCCTAGGGCAGGCAGCATGCCCCCTTCCCCCTGTCCGAATTGGACTAGGAGAAGGGGGGCGGCGCCCCCCTTTCCTCCTCTTTCTCTCCCTACCTTTCCCCCTCCTAGTAGGAGTAGGAAAGGGAGGAATCCTACTCCTACTAGGAGGAGGATTCCTCCTCCTAGGAAGACCAACAAGGGCCATCCGGCCTCCCCTTGCTCCTTTATATACAGGGGAAGGGGGCACCTCTAGACACACAAGTTGATCACAAAGATCTCTCCCAGCCGTGTGCGGTGCCCCCCTCCACCATAATCCACCTCGGTCATACTGTAGCGGAGTTTAGGCGAAGCCCTGCTGCGGTAGCTTCATCAACATCGTGACCACGCCATCGTGTTGAAGAAACTCTTCCCCGAGCTCTACTGGATCGTGAGTTCGCGGGACGTCACTGAGCTGAACGTGTGCTGAACGCGGAGGTGCCGTACGTTCGGTACTGAGGATCGGTCGATCGTGAAGACATACGACTACATCAACCGCATTGTCATAACGCTTCCTCTTAACGGTCTATGAGGGTACATGGACGACACTCTCCCCTCTCGTTGCTATGCATCAGCATGATCCTGCGTGTGCGTAGGAATTTTTTTGGAAATTACTACGTTCCCCAACTAATACCGTGCAAGCAGACACGTAAGATTTGCACAAATAAGGGAAGAGGAGTACCATTTCCGGTTACCGGTGTGGTCTCCTTCATATGTCGCAGCGATCTTCTTCTTTTTGCCAGGGAACCAATGTTTTGGAGGAGGGTGCAGGCTTGGATGAATCCATGGCCAAATTGTTTACTGTGTTGTCGTGGCCGTATGTCAGTGGAGGGGAAGCAGATCCGAGGCGGCGAAGTACGTTGTAGAAGGAATAGCTCTGGTGCGGTGGACGGTGGCAAAGTTGGAGCAGCAGCGGTGAGGCGCAAGACGGCGTGGTTGAACTGGCTCGGGTACGGACGGCTCGGCCTTGGCTTCAACTACAAGCCGTGGAGGTTGTTGCGGTTGAGGTTGCAGTGGACGATGACGTCGGGGTATCGGCTTCGGCGTGATGGAGGAGGGCGGCGGTTGACGGGTGGGATGGGGTGGCGGACGGATGACGTCGGGGTTTCGCGGCTGGTTTAGAGGTAGTTTTGGCGCCCACGGAGTACGAATGGGGAATCGGACGGGGAGTGGGGGAGCTAAGGGAGAACCATGTTTCGGTCCAGGACGCGCTTGTTTTTGGCTTTTTTGAACAGATGGGACGCGCCTGTTTGAAATTTAGGGAAATTACAAACTTTCCCCCCCTCTTAAATTTCGGACCTACTACGGATCGGGGGTAGGATGGTAATCCTAGGTGTCCCAAATAGTGGGCAGGAGCGATTTTGGCCGCGCGCATGTGTGCTTAGGCGGCCATTGTGTATGGATGTTTTTCGGAGGCAGTTGCGTGGCGTCTAGATGAAGATACAAACCTTCCCAGTTTAGACCTTTGTACGTCGGGCCGGTAGGTTTCACGGGTCGTAGTTAGAAAAGTAATTTCCTTCTACTACCAAACATTGGTCTCACACGGTTTCGGGCGAGTAGACGCTCTTTTGGCGCTTCATTGGAAATTTTGAAACAGAAGCATTCACGTTTAGAGTACTCTTGAACTTTAATGATTGACCTAAATAGACAACGTTAAATTTGACCTTTTATGTTTTAAAACCTCAATAAATTATCTGCTTCTTTTTGAAATTTTGACACTTGAAAATCATATAACTACGATTATTTTGGAATGGAGGAGCTAAATTTGAATCTATTTTGTACACGACTATATATGCTATTATGTACAAAATTAGAGCAAAGATTGGTGCCCCCATAATTTAGATATGATTTACAAATGCCATGATATCAAATTCAAATAATTTAATGGACTTCAAGTTGAATTCGATTTTTTTAAACCACCTTAAGTTGAATTCGAATGAATGCTAGTTCATAGCTAGCTATTTATAATGTTCATTGTGTAACTTTTGTATGTATAATGTGCTTTACACACAGCATGAACTATACTCATGTTTATATTCAATTGCTAAAGCGATGCATAGTCTGGAGTTCAAAATACTAACTATGTGGATCAATTATGTCGAATAATAACATAGACATGCTCAAATTCGATAGAATCTAGATGTCTGATGGATCAATGACCGTTCCTTACGCTAATTGCAAATATCATGATCTCATCCTAATATTTGGATACAATTTATATCTTTAATCAATGTGTACATCAGTCTTTTACGTGTAGTTTCACTCTCCATCGGTGGTCTCTCACACATGCTCACACACTCTCTCTCGAGGTGTCTTTCTCACAGACATGCTCTCGATATAACCCTCCCTCCCTCTCGTAACCATTTACGACTATTTTCACTAACCTTTATCACAAGCACTCTTCCTCTCACAAGCATACACACGTACAATCCCCATCGACCCTTTCTATATACATAAACATGCCTACGTGTCTCCTGTACGCACATTATCTTTAGGACTATATCTGATATGTCTCCAATGTATCTATAATTTTTGATTGTTCCATGCTATTATATTATCTGTTTTGGATGTTTAATGGGCTTTATTATGCACTTTTATATTATTTGTGGGACTAACCTATTAACCGAAGGCCCAGTGCAAATTGTTGTTTTTTTGCCTATTTCAGTGTTTCGCAGAAAAGGAATATCAAACGGAATCCAAACGGAACGAAACCTTCCCAAGGATCTTTTTTGGAACAGACGCAATCCAGGAGACTTGGAGTGGAGGTCAAGGAAGCAACGAGGCGGCCAAGAGATAGGGCAGCGCCCCCCCCCCCACCCTCGTGGGCCCCTCGTAGCTCCACCGACCTACTTCTTTCGCCTATGTATACTCTTATACCCTGAAAACATCCAGGAGATCCACGAAACCACGTTTCCACTGTAGCAACCTTCTATACCTGTGAGATTCCATCTTGGGGCCTTTTCCAGCGATCTGCCGGAGGGGGATTCGATCACGGAGGGCTTCTACATCAACACCATAGCCTCTCCGATGATGTGTGAGTAGTTTACCATAGAACTTCGGGTCCATAGTTATTAGCTAGATGACTTTTTCTCTCTCTTTGGATCTCAATACAAAGTTCTCCTCAATGTTCTTGGAGATCTATTCGATGTAATACTTTTTGCGGTGTGTTTGTCGAGATCTGATGAATTGTGGGTTTATGATTAAGATTATCTATGAACAATATTTGATTCTTCTATGAATTCTTATATGCATGATTTGATATCTTTGCAAGTCTCTTCGAATTATCAGTTTGGTTTGGCGTACTAGATTGATCTTTCTTGCAATGGGAGAAGTGCTTAGCTTTGGGTTCAATCTTGTGGTGCTCGATCCTAGTGATAGAAAGGGAACCGACACGTATTGTATTGTTGCCATAGAGGATAAAAAGATGGGGTCTATATCATATTGCTTGAGCTTATCCCTCTACATCATGTCATCTTGCCTAATGCGTTACTCTGTTCTTATGAACTTAATACTCTAGATGCATGCTGGATAGCGGTCGATGTGTGGAGTAATAGTAGTAGATGCAGAATCGTTTCAGTCTACTTGACATGGACGTGATGTCTATGTTTATGATCATGCCTAGATATTTTCATAACAATGCACTTTTCTATCAATTGATTGGCAGTAATTTGAGATTTGGCACGCGGTCTACCTACACTATAAAAATACCGCACACCAACTTTCAACCCATTCCAAGAACATTTTTATGTCACTTATAGAATAATATTTCGGAGGTGTCGCCGGCGCGTGTGAGTGTGGTTGGGCTCAGAACGGACAACGGAGAGAACTGGGAGACCTGGGCGGATGCAAGTTTTGAAAACATGAGGATGCAGTGCAGATGATGAAATGATGAATGCAACAAATAAATAAAACACACAGCAACAACAAAATAACTAGAAGGCTTCTGGATCGCCAGTCTCGGGTCGTCACAACACTCCTCCACTTACAAGAGATCTCGTCCCGAGACCTAAGGATGGCACCAGAGAGAAGCAGAAGAGAAAAAGGTAAAACCAAGTTGCTTCTTCGAGAAATGAGTGAAACCATGAACCTTGAGAGGTTGAATAAATTGAAAGAAAGAATACAACGAAGATGAACAAAGTTGAAAACACTCCGTTAGAAAAGAGGAACAAGTAACATTGCGAGAAGCTTGTATGTTGAAGGACATGAAACAAGAGCTTAATGGGCCAAAAACAATATGAAAGAACACTGGTCGAAAAGAGAAACAAGGAACACAATGTGAACCTTGGAGTTTGCAAAGCTATGAATGACGAGAACAATGGACAAGAAGTACATGCAAACACTCTGGTTGAAATGACATGTACAAGGAACGATAATGATAAATTACGACTACACTCCGGTTGGAAATGGAAGGCGTAGAATATGAACTTGTTAAGATGAAAGCACTTGGATGAGACTCCGGTTAGAAGACGAATGATAGACACAACACTCCGGTTAAAACAAGATAGAGAAGGAATAGGAATGATATAATTTGGATAGCTCTCCGACTGTAAATTGTCGGAATTGAAGATGAACTTGACAAGATGAGAGGATACTTGATGAAATCAACAACACACCGCCTCCAAAACAATTAAAAGAATGGCACAGGGGGTAAGAAAGATTTCAGACAGCACTCCAGTTGAGAAGGGAGGCAAAACTTGATAAGATGAGAGAACTTGAATGGAGGACATGACACTCCGATTGAATGGATAAGCAAAGGAAAAAACATGATCTTTAACAAAAATGGGATGATGGGTCGAAGAGTGCAACAATACAATGCTTCCTGAATGAACAAATAGAAGCTAGATTGTTAGGAAGAAAGAAAGTAGAAGAAAATTATAACTTCTACCACTAATGAATTTGAAGGCATCCTTAGAAAGAAGGATTGAATGGAGTTGTTGAAAATTAAAAAACAAAAGAATAAGGTTGTTGTGGGCTTATGCAAAACGTCTCCAAATTATGAGGTGAAATTCTGCCACTACGGAAACAATAGATTGGATTGATATCAACAAGGAGGCGAGAAACATATTTCATCAGGAGGATAAATGACCATAAATAGTAACAATCCTTAGGGAAAGCTTTAGGTGAAATATAACCCTAGATAACCCCAATGAAGAGATTGATGGGTTGCAAAGGATCTCATGAACAAATTGAAAATGATGGGCTTAAAATATGTCATTCCGGACAACTTGTTAATCATGAAACACGAAGGGAAATTGTCAAGAGTGGCATAACACCACCTCAAAAGATAAGAGAGAAAGAATTGCACTCCGGAATGTAAGATGAAGAATGCTTGAACTCCTCAAAACAAAGCATATGTTGAGCACCCTGTTTAATTTTGAGTATAGCTTGGCGGATCATAACTTCGAGAGAAATCTTGAAGAAAAATTGAAGAATGAAAAGAATCCTTGACAAACCACCATGTAGAGCCTCCATGAAGAACTCTGATAACAAAAGGATGATAAAAAAGAAAGATAAGTTGAAAACACAAGGTGAAGCCTTGCGATGATTTAGATGGTGCTTCGAAGTGAGAAAACTTTGAACTCCGGACAAGAATGATGAAACTTGGAACCGAGAATTTTTCCACGAATGAACTCCGGAGGAAGGAATTGAATCAGCTCAAGGAAAAACAAGAAAAAGGATTATGTCATGCTTACCCTTCATCATCTTAAATTGATGACAAGCAACAAATAGGCATGCTACTTATTTTTGTGGAAAAAGGATTGAGGAGAGATATCGCGCAAACTTGAATAAGGTCTTCAATGAATCGCCGGTAGGATTTAGGAGAGAATAAAATAATTGGTACGATAACAAAGGAAGAGAAATCTTTAATGAATCACTTTAAGAAATTGAAAACGAACTTAGCAAAGAGAACAAATCACCAGGGAGAATTAGAAAATGAACAAAGATACTTAAGAGAATTTAGATATAAGTGAACAAAGAGATCCCGAGCTGATTAGAGAATACTTGAATGATGCACCGGTAAGATTTGGAGAACGAGAGCTGAAAGCTGAAATGAATAATTCTGAGATGATGGGCTCCGGAAAATCAAACTGAAAAGACTCCTAAATTTCTCCGAATGGGTGATAATAATTATCACAATTGAAAACAATTAGGAGGATGGCATGAAGCTAGAACCCTGAATCTTCAAGAGAATGGACCATGATTTTTAGGAGAAATCTCTTCCTCGGTCTTCAAAATCTGAGAATGACGACGAGAAACACCACCATGAATTGTTGAGATACTCTGGGAGAATGAAAAACAAGGAGGTTGAACCAACAATGAAAAAATAACTTGAAATCAATCTTAGAAAACATCTGACTCATGTAATTCATTCTTACGTAAAACTTCGAAAAGAATTTGGGACTAGCTCCAGGAAAATTCGAAGAGTTAGGTAAGATCCTAGGAAAAGACCTGTGGTTAGGGCCCACTCGAAAGATACACCGTTGAACGATTTAAAATAGAGATTGCAGCGGTTGAATTAAATGACTCAAAATAGATAACAACCTCGAGGTAGCTTGAATGGATTAGGAATGAAAACACAAATCTCCTAAGATATCTTCGGTACTCCAGAACAAATGAATGGTGAAAAGTGGATAATTAAGAGGTGCGCCAGAAAGAGAAAACATTTGAAACAAGGAAAGGGATATGATCAACACCAAAAGCTTGAATTGAATATACCCGAGAAGAAAAGAGAACAAAGATTGATAAACTTGAAGCTTCCTTAGTATCTTCCAGAGAATCACCGGATAAGAACATTGACGGAAAAGAATGGAGAGACTTCACATGAATAAAAATGGATACTTGATTACAGCTTCGAGCTCCATGAAGAAAAAGGGATGGGCGGGTGGGGAAAAATATAGGCAACTTGGGACGAACGGAGTGAACACCATTGAGAAGAACTGATAATTGATCTAGCAGAAATTGAAAGGATATGATTAACTTGAAGAGAAGCACACCGATTGAAAAGGATTAACATGATAGTCTCGATTATCATGAAGGATTAGTATTCACATAGAAATATGAGAACACCGCTTAGGAAAAGGTATGGAATCCACATTTGACTTCGAAGCAACTCAAATACCACAACTCAAAACAAAACAAAGGATTGGCTAGCAGAATAAGTCGGAAACAAACATATGATAGAGATTTACCAAATTCCATATCATGCATTTGTCGGAAAGATATTCTAGGAGCTACTTGAATGCCCACCTATTAACTCCCAGACCTTTCTGGTGTTGGGGATACAGGGAGGCACAATATCTATCACACAACTAACAAGCCCTACGCTCCAACTGTATCCATCCGTCAACACATAACCAAGAAAAATCCGGAAATTGTGTACCTCAACCTTCGAAAAGCATCCATTATACGAGCTATGGCGATACTCCTGAATTCCCGCCCCAGTACTGGGTGGCGTTGAGGTTATCTCAACAACAACTGCATAAAAGAGATTTTCGATGTCGGCGAATTCAGGTATTCCTGAACTGCAACGATAAAATTCCGACGACAACTCCTCGGAGCCCAACTCCCCGGGACACTGCCACAACCCCTAAATGTCAGGAGTCACCAAGAACAATGTTCTCGTCACAAGAATATCAGAACGATTCCAAGATACCCGCGTGATCCTAAAAAATCGTGAAATTTGAGGAGAGGAAAGACAAAACATCTACGTCAGGAGACCTCACCAGAGCGACGAAGGGGACTGAGGAGTAAAAAGAATCCTACTCTCGGATATATATAATCCTAAGACTCAAAACATTTTTGTTCTAGACTCAACAACGTCAGCAATTCGATCAAGCAGGGGGCTCCTAAGTCGGGGATGGCTCTGATTACCAACTTGTAACGCCCACGATACGGCTATATCTCCAACGTGTCGAGGCACAACTTAGAGGCATAACCGCATTGTTGTTTTGTCGCAAGAAGGGTCATCTTCACACAATCCCATGTAATGAACAAGAAAGGGATAAAGAAAGTTAGCTTGCAATTGCCACTTCACACAATACTTAAAAAAATCAAAAATCATCCAAAATATAGACATAGACCGACTACAGTCAAATCCGAATGAAAAGAAGATAACCCCAAATGCTTGATCCCGGATCATCCCAACTAGGCTCCACTACTGATCATCAGGAAACAAAACATAGTATCGACCAAGGTCCTCGTCGAACTCCCACTTGAGTTCGGTAGCATCACCTGCACAGGTATCATCGGCACCTGCAACTGTTTTGGTAGTATCTATGAGTCACGAGGACTCAGCAATCTCAAAACCCGCGAGATCAAGACTATTTAAGCTTATGGGTAGGATATGGTAATGAGGTGGGGTTGCAGCAAGCGCTAAGCAAATATGGTGGCTAACATACGCAAATAAGAGTAAGATGAGAAGCTACGCAACAGTCGTGAAGCTAGAAGTGATCAAGAAGTGATCCTAAAAATACTTGCGTTCAAACATAACCCAAACCATGTTCACTTCCCCGACTCCGCCGAAAAGAGACCATCACGGCTACACACGCGGTTGATTCATTTTAATAAGTTAACAAATTCCCATCTGCCACATAACCGCAGGCACGGCTCTTGAAAGTTTATACCCTGCAGTGGTCTCCTAACTTAGCCCATCACAAGCTCTCATGATCAATGAAGGATATTCCTTCTCCCGGAAAGACCCGATCAGTCTCGGAATCCCGGTTACAAGGCATTTCGACAATGTTAAAACAAGACCAGCAAGACCGCCCGAATGTGCCGACAAATCCCGATAGGAGCTACACATATCTTGTTCTCAGGGCACACTGGATCGGACAAGCTATGAGTAAAACCAGCCCTCAAGTTTCCCTGAGATGGCCCTGCAGGCTGCCCGTTTTGGACCAACACTCAGAGGAGCACTGGCCTGGGGTGGTTAAAATAAAGATAACCCTCGGGTTCGCGTCCCCAAGGGAAAGTTATAGGTTGTTAGGCAAATGTAAAACCAAGGTTTGGCCTTGCTGGAGGAGTTTTGTTCAAAGCGAACTGTCAAGGGGGTCCCATAACCCCAACCACGTAAGGAACGCAAAATCAAGGAACATAACACCGGTATGACGGAAACTAGGGCGGCAAGAGTGGAACAAAACACCGAGCAAAAGGCCAAGCCTTCCACCCTTTGCCAAGTATATAGATGCATTAATTAAATAAGAGATATTGTGATATGCCAACATATCCATGTTCCAACATGGAACAACCTGCAAGGCACCTGCAACTAGCAATGCTATAAGAGGGGCTGAGCAAAAGCGTTAACTTAGCCAAACAACAGTTTGCCAGGAAGGTGGGTCAGAGGCTTGACATGGCAATATGGGAGGCATGATATAACAAGTGGTAGGTAGCACGACATAGCGATGGAACAAACAACTAGCAAGCAAAGATAGAAGTGATATCGAGGGTAATGGTCATCTTGCCTGAAATCCCACAAGGAAGAAGAACGAGTCCATGAAGAAGACAAACGGACATAGTCGAACGAATCCTCACAACTCTGGAACACAACCGAAGCTAACAAGAGAAGCAAACCGGAAAGAAGAAAGCAACATTGTAAACTAACAAGCATAAGCATGGCATGATGCACAATCAAGTATGATGCATGTCTGGTTTAATGAGGCATGGCATGGCAAAATGCAATAAACAACACTACAAGTTAAGTGCATCTCAATATGCAACGAGTTGCATATCGACGAAACACCACATTCATTTATTTAGTTCTCTCCCGTTTATGTACCCTACAATATTAAATGTTGTTAAACATGCCAAGAGGTGAAACTTAAGTAAACTAACTATTTAGGCAAGTTTAAATGAGGCCGAAAACTACAAGCAATAATTTCAGAAAATCTCCATATGCATATTATGAACTTGGTACTATTCTGCCCTAAACCATATTTTAGAGTTGTTAAACATACAATATGAATGCACCATGTTAAACTAGGCACTTTTGTACCCCATTTACATATAAAGTTTATGTAAAACAGAGCTACGGTTAATTAGTTATGAATTAAATCATTTTAGCATGCATTATGCAAATTAAATGCAAACATCAATTTAAACATTTCAAACATGGATGAAAGTGGCATATTATGAAACTAGACAGAAATCTAAGCATTTTTCATATATGAAGTTTTTACATATGAGGCATAGTTTGTGAGGTATTAAATGTATGAACATGAGGGTGCAATCTGTAAAAACTGCAGTTCCTGGAAAATAGCTAAATTTCCAGAACAGGGAAAAAACACTACACAGGCTGAAACTACTGAGCGGAGGATAATAAGTTGCATGCCCGGGCGGGGGATAGCATAGGTGTAACGCCCACGATGCGGCTATATCTCCCACGTGTCGAAGCACGACTTAGAGGCATAACCGCATTGTAAGCAATGTCGCAAGTGAGGTAATCTTCACACAACCCATGTAATACATAAGGGAAAGAGATACATAGTTGGCTTACAATCGCCACTTCACACAATTACATGAATAAAGCATTACAACATCCAAATACAATCAAGGTCCGACTACGGAACCAAAATAAAGAACAACCCCAAATGCGACAAGGTCCCCCGATCGACCCCAACTGGGCTCCACTATTGATCAACTGAAAATGAAACAAGATAAAGGACAAGATCTTCATCGAGCTCCTCCTTGAGCTTGGTTGCGTCACCTGCAAACTGGTTTTTGGAAGTATCTGTGAGTCATGGGGACTCAGCAATCTCACACCCTCGCGATCAAGACTATTTAAGCTTATAGGAAGGGTAAAAGGTATGAGGTGGAGCTGCAGCAAGCGACTAGCATATATGGTGGCTAACATACAGAAAAGAGAGCGAGAAGAGAAGGCAAAGCATGTTCGAGAATCTATGATCAAGAAGTGATCCTAGAACAACCTACATCAAGCATAACTCCAACACCGTGTTCACTTCCCGGACTCCGCCGAAAAGAGACCATCACGGCTACACACGCGGTTGATGTATTTTAATTAAGGTCAACTTCGGGTTTTCTACAACCGGACATTAACAAATCCCCATCTGCCCATAACCACGGGCACGGCTTTCAAAAGTTCAAATCCCTGCAGGGGTGTCCCAACTTAGCCCAACACAAGCTCTCACGGTCAAGGAAGGATATTCCTTCTCCCAAGACAATCCGATCAGGCTCGGCATCCCGGTTACAAGACATCCTCGACAATGGTAAAACAAGTCCAGCAAAGCCACCCAGATGTGCCGACAAATCCCGATAGGAGCTGCACATATCTCGTTCTCAGGGCACACCGGATGAGCAAGAAGTCGGGTGGGCCAGCCCAGAGTTGCCCCTGGTAGCTACGGACATCGCTCAGTTGGACCAACACTTAGAGAAGCACTGGCCCGGGGGGGTTAAAATAAAGATGACCCTTGGGCAGGCCTACCCAAGGGAAAGAAAAGGCTAGGTGGCAAATGGTAAAACCAATGTTGGGCCTTGCTGGAGGAGTTTTATTCAAGGCGAACTATCAAGGGGTTTCCATTATAACCCAACCATGTAAGGAACGCAAAATTCGGGAACATAACACCAATATGACGGAAACTAGGGCGGCAAGAGTGGAACAAAACACCAGGCATAAGGCCGAGCCTTCCACCCTTTACCAAGTATATAGATGCATTAATTAAATAAGAGATATTGTGATATCCCAACAAATTATCCATGTTCCAACATGGAACAAGCTCCAATCTTCACCTGCAACTAACAACGCTATAAGAGGGGCTAAGCAAAGCGGCAACATAGCCAAACAACGGTTTGCTAGGACAAGGTGGATTAGAGGCTTGGCTCAACAATATGGGAGGCATGATAAGAAAGTGGTAGGTATCGCAGCGTAGGCATAGCAAAAGAGCGAGCAACTAGCAAGCAAAGATAGAAGTGATTTCGAGGGTATGGTCATCTTGCCTGAAATCCCGCAAGGAAGAAGAACGAGTCCATGAAGAAGACCAACAGGCGTAGTAGAACGGTTCCTCACAAAGGCGACGTCAACGGAACCAACCCGAAGAAGCAACACCGGAAAGAAGCACAAAACATAGTAAACAACCAACACATGAACATGGTATGATATGCGGGATGCGGTATGTGATGCATATGCATGACTTGCAAAGGAATGATTGAACCTGGCCTCATCTTGGAAAACCAAGAGTGCCACTGGAAATAGGAGTTGATTTCGGTCGAAATCGATATAAAGATCACCGGAATCGGATGCACGGTTTGGAAATGGCAAGCAAAACAAATATGGCATCATTCTGCGATAATCAGCAAGTAGCCTTCTAAATGCATCAAGATAAATATGCTACAACACTCAAACATTGCAACAAAATACATGGCAGGGATCCACTCATGACGCTTAACAAAAGATGAACACTGAGCTACAGCTAATACACTCATTAACAGGTTCAAACAAGCATGGCAAGTGCAAAAGATAACAGGTTTCGGACTTAGTGAAATAAACATGTCAGGAATTTATCATCAGGAAGCAATCTTTAGAGTATGATAACTACATGCTACAGGAACATATCATGGCAAAGCAAGGCATGGCATGAAGCTACTCTAAGCATATAACAAAAGTCCCTTAGTGACCTTGAGCCAAAAGGGATAAGAAAATACAATTACAAGCATGCGAACATAGCAAAAACATAAACAGATTCAGACTTAGTGAAAAACTGGAGCATGCAAAACAGTTAACGAGTAGGCATGTTTACGAGCTCGATGCACTCACTACAGAGCATGGCATGATAAACTAAGCATACACCCATCAAGAATACATTGCATAGAAGCTATACATGGCAAGAACAACAACCTAGCATGCACGGATCAATAGCAACATCCTCGGCAAAATCGCTAAACATGTCAACAATCTGCCAGGATCATTTTATAGCAAAAGTAGAGCTCGATTGACTCAAGCTAGGGTGCTCCATAAATGCAAACAAAGACATGGATGGATAGAGCACCACAATGCTAACTAAACATCCTTACTGATCATCCTCAAAAGAGGCACGGATCACTAGGAAACAACATGAACATATGGCATAACAACAAAATCAGGACAAGGACTTAGTGAAATTATAAGTCCCTGAAATCAGCATTAACGATTACGCTAATTTGCAAGCTTGTGCTAGTAACCACAAATATCACAAAAATACATGGAAAGCACCTCTGTAAAGATGGCATGGCATAAAACAAAACACATGTAGAGCTCAGGATCATAGCATGCACACATTAATCATGGCAAAATTGACAAAAGGTCATTTGCTGAAACAGATCTGACATAAACATCACATAGCCCTCTTCCAACAGCATTTCGGGCATCAAGATGAGCTCAAATGAAAATGATGCAATGAGATGAAATGATGTAATCGTCGAGACAAACATTTTGATATGCTGCACGCGCAAAATGGAGCTACGGATGCAAAGTTATGATGCGTTGAAAAATGCAAAAAGATTAGGGTTAGAGGAGAAAAAGTCAACCGAGGAGATTGTCCCAGATCAGGATCGCGTGCTTCCCGAGGTCGCCGGATCTGAGATCGCCGGAGCTGTTGCCGGCGTCGCCGGGTGGTGGTGGTCGGAGCAGTAGGCGGCATCGTCGCCGGCGATGAGGAGTAGCAGGACGGAGGAGGCACGGTGCAACGGCGCGGGCGTACTGGACCAGGGCGGCGCGGCGACTGGATCGGCGGGGCGGCGTCACCGGCGATGGCCGGAGGCAGCGACGGGCGCCGGTCGGCAGAAGAAGGCGGGCGAGGCGGAGTGGCAAGGGCGGCGGCTCGCCGGAGCGCGAAGGGACGATGCGGCGTGGGCGGCACCCCGCGATGGGCTTGGAGGGCCCGCGGCGGGCGGGGCGGGCCGCGCGCGGTGGAGGCGGCGATGTGGGCGCGCGGGCGCCACGTGGCGGCGACCGGTTGGGCGAGGGCAGCGGCCGGCTGACGTGGCGGCTCGTGGTAGGTCCGGGTGAGGTGGCGGCGGCGAGCGGACATGTCCGGCCGGCGTGGGATGAAATGTCCGGCGGCGGCGGGGAAGATTAGGGTAGGGTTTCGTCCGCGAATTTTTAGGAGGAGATCACATATATATAGGTAGAGGGAGTTAGGAGAGTCCAAATGAGGTGCGGTTTTCGGCCAAGCGATCGTGATCGAACGACCGAGATGATGGAGAGGTCTTAGGTGGGTTTTGGGCCAAATTGGAAGGGTGTTGGGCTGCAACACACATGAGCCCTTTTCGGTCCCTCGGTCAACCGTTGGAGTATCAAACGAAGTCCAAATGGCACGAAACTTGACAGGCGGTCTACCGGTAGTAAACCAAGGCCGCATGACAAGTCTCGGTCCAATCCGAAAACGTTTAACACCCTCACATGAAAAGAGGTAGAAAGGGACACCGGGTGACATAGGAGCGCCGGAATGCAAAACGGACAACGGGGAAAATGCCCGGATGCATGAGACGAACATGTATGCAAATGAAATGCACATGATGCCATGATATGCAATGCATGACACGCAAGCAATGACAAGGCAACAACAGCGAATAACTGGAGGACACCTGGCACATCGGTCTCGGGGCGTTACAACACTCCACCACTACGAGTGGATCTCGTCCCGAGATCTAGAATTGCACCGCAGGGAAAAGGAAGAGGAAGAGAAGAGGTAAAACTAAGTTGCTTCTTTGACAAACGAGTGAAACCAAAGAACCTTGAAAAGGTTAAGCCAACTCGAGAAAAGAATACAACAGAGATAAATGAAGTTGAAAAACCACTCCGTTAGAAAAGAGGAAGAAGGAACATTACCAGAACCTTGTCGGTTGAAAGACATGAGAAAAGGGTTGCAAAGGACAAGAAGTACATCCAAACTCTCTGGTAGAAACGAGATGAAAGACTTGATAAGATGAAAAGAACTTGAGCAAAGGGCACAACACTCCGGTTAAATGGATAAGCACGAAAAAAACATGATCTTCACAATTCGTGATGATGATTGAAAAGAGCAACATCACAATGCCTCCGGAAGAAAAGAGAGAATGGAATAGAATGAACGGAGGAGAAAAACAAGGTCTTTTGAGAGCATGCTTACAACAAATGCTAGAACAGAGTTGTTGGAAAACCAACAACAAAAAGGATAATCTTGATATGGTCTTATGGAATACATCTCAAATTATGAGGTGACAACCTGCCACTCCCGGGAAGAAGAATTGGAAATGATAAGAACAAGGAGACGAGAAACTTATTTCACCGGGAGGATAAAAGAAGAACTTGGGTCATTTATGAGCACCATAAACAAGACACAATATAACTCCAACAAAGAGGTTGGTTGATTTAATATATCTCATTCTTAGCAACATGTGAATCATGAAACATGACTCAAAATATCAAGAATGACATAATACCACATCCAATAATACAGAAGAAAAGAATTGCACTCCGGATTGCAAGATGAAGAAAGCTTGAGCTCCTCTGAAAAAATATTGATGAACACTTCGAGAAGGAATAATTCCTAGATGCACCCATCATGTTGAACCTTCATGAAGAACTCCGGTAACAAAAGGATGATCAAACAGAAGAAAGAGAGGTTGAAAACACAAGGTGAAGCCTCGCAGTGATTAGATGGGTCTCCGCAATGAAATAATTGGGAGAATTTGGAAATCCGGGAAAAGAAAAGATAAGCATCTCAAACTAAGAATGTGATATGATGAACCACTCCGGAAAACAGGAATTAATCACTTGGATGAAACAAAGAATAAGAATTATGTTGTGCTTATCCTTCATCAATTTAAATTGATGACGAGCAAATGGATTTGGCATACTACTTATTCTCGTAGAAAGGATTAAGATAGATATAGCGCAAACTTGGAAAGGTCTTCGACGGTCCACCGGAAGGATTGAAACAACGAATAAATTGATATGATAACCAAGGAAGAGAATTCTTGAACGAACCACCATAAGAATTGGAAATGAACGAAGTAAAGATAAAGAAACACCGGGAAGAATTATGAAATGAACGAAGATACTTGAGAGAATTTAGATACAAGAGGACGAATAGGTCACGAGCTTAATAGAGAATATTTGAATGATGTACCGGTAAGATTTGGGGAACGAGAGCTGAAAGCTGAGAATGAATAACTCTGAGATGATGGACTCCGGATAACAAACTGAGAAGACTCTTGAATTGCTCCGGATAGGTAAAAAGAATTCTGACAATCGAAAAAAGTTATGAGAGGATGGCCTCGAACTAGAACCACGAATCTCTGAGAGAACGGATAAGATATGGAGGTAAAACTCTTCTTCTGTCTTCCAATGTTGAGAATGACGACGAGAAACACCACCAAGAATTATCAAGGCACACCCGAATGAAGAATGGAAAGGTTGAACCAACGATGAAAAGAATTTGAAAGATCTTGGCGAAAGACATTTGACTGATGATAATTCATTCTTACGTCAAACTTTAGAAAAGAATTTGAGAAGCTCCGGAAAAAATAACAAGAGTCAGGTAAGATCCTGGGAAAGACCTGTGGGTTAGGGCCCACTCAAAGAAACACCGTCGGAATTATTTAAAAGAGAGGTTCCACCGGTTTGAATTTAAATGGCTTAAATGAGATAACATCCTCGAAAGAGCTTGAACGAAAGCAGAGTGTAAGAACGAATCTTCGAGATATCTTCAGCACTCCGGAATAATTGAATAGCGAGAAATGGATGATTCAGAGGAGCACCGGCAAGAGAAAGTATTGAAACAAGGAAAAGATATGATTGACAAGAATCCACCGGAGAAGAAAATGAGTGAAGAGTGACGAACTTGAAACTCTGTTAGGGTCTTCGTGAGAAACACCGGGTAATAACATTGAAAGGAAAGAAAGAAGAGACTTCACATCAATAAAATGATACTTGATTGAGATATATGAGTCTTCAGAGAAAAACAAGGGAGGGAGGGCGGGAAAAACAAAGGCAACTTGGAGATGGATGAAACAAACAACATTGAGAAAACTTGAGTTGATCTTGCAGATGTTGATCGGATCCACTTGGAGAGAAATACGCCGGTTGAAAAGGATTGTCATGACAATCTCGATAATCAAGAAGGATTAGTATTCACATAGGAATATGAGAACACCATTTGGAAAAGGGATGGTATCAACTCTTGAGTTCGAAGCAACTCGAATATCACAACTCAAAACAAAACCAAGTATTGGCTTGCAGAATAAGCCGGAACAAACATATGATAGAGATTTCGTCCTAAGTTTTTGTGGTGGGGCCTACACGGGCTCGATCGTACAGCACCATCATGTACAAGGCAGTGCACATGATATACGAAGCATCCCCGAGTCGGCATAGCCAAGGACTCTTTAAGACACAACGAGACCACTGTAAAACCGACCGTGGATAGGCGGACCACTAGACGTCGAACCCCAATTTCGTATCATACATCTGTCGAAAAGATATCCTAGGAGCTACTTGAATTCCCACTTATAAACTCCCAAAATTTTCTGGTTATGCAATCAGGTGTTGGGGATACAGGGGAAGCATAATATCTCACCCAAAACTAGCAAATCCTACATCCAGTTGTATCCATCCTTCAATACATAACCAAGAATCTTCGGAAATCGTTTACCTCAACCTTCGAAAAGCATCCGTTATATGAGTTCTGGCAATACTCCCGAACTCCCGCCCCAGTACTAGGTGGCGTCGAGGTTATCTCACCAACAACTGCATAAAAGAGATTTTCGATGTCGGCGAAACTAAACTCAGGTATTCCAGAATTGCAACAATAAAATTGTGATGACAACACCTCAGAGCTCAACTCCTCGGGACACTGCCACAACCCCTAAATGTCAAGAGGCACCAAGAACAATGTTCTCGTCACAAAACCATCGGAACGATTCCAAGATACCCGCGTGATCCTAAAAAAAATTTGGTGAAATTTGAGAAGAGAAGAGTCAAAACTCTGCGTCAGGATGCCTCACCAGAGCGACGAAGGGACTGAGGAGTAAAAAGAATTCCTAACTCTCCGGTATATATAATCCTAAATGACTCAAAACATTTTTCTAGACTCAACAATGCCAGCGATTCGATCAAGCAGGGGGCTCCTAAAGTCGGGGAAGGCTCTGATTACCAACTTGTAACGCCCACGATGCAGCTATATCTCCCACGTGTCGAAGCACGACTTAGAGGCATAAGCGCATTGTAAGCAATGTCGCAAGTGAGGTAATCTTCACACAACCCATGTAATACATAAGGGAAAGAGATACATAGTTGGCTTACAATCGCCACTTCACACAATTACATGAATAAAGCATTACAACATCCAAATACAATCAAGGTCCGACTATGGAACCAAAATAAAGAACAACCCCAAATGCGACAAGGTCCCCCGATCGACCCCAACTGGGCTCCACTACTGATCAACTGAAAACGAAACACGACAAAGGACAAGATCTTCATCGAGCTCCTCCTTGAGCTTGGTTGCGTCACCTGCTCGGTAACATCGGCACCTGTAAACTGGTTTTTGGAAGTATCTGTGAGTCACGGGGACTCAGCAATCTCACACCCTCGTGATCAAGACTATTTAAGCTTATAGGAAGGTTAAAAGGTATGAGGTGGAGCTGCAGCAAACGACTAGCATATATGGTGGCTAACATACGCAAAAGAGAGCGAGAAGAGAAGGCAAAGCACGTTCGAGAATCTATGATCAAGAAGTGATCCTAGAACAACCTACGTCAAGCATAACTCCAACAATGTGTTCACTTCTCGGACTCTGCCGGAAAGAGACCATCACTGCTACACACGCGGTTGATGCATTTTAATTAAGGTCAACTTCAGGTTTTCTACAATCGGACATTAACAAATTCCCATCTTCCCATAACCGCGGGCACGACTTTCAAAAGTTCAAATCCCTGCAGGGGTGTCCCAACTTAGCCCATCACAAGCTCTCACGATCAATGAAGGATATTCCTTCTCCCAAGACAATCCGATCAGGCTCGGCATCCCGGTTATAAGACATCCTCGACAATGGTAAAACAAGTCCAGCAAAGCCACCCAGATATGCCGACAAATCCCGATAGGAGCTGCACATATCTCGTTCTCAGGGCACACCGGATGAGCAAGACGTCGGGTGGGCCAGCCCAGAGTTTCCCCTGGTAGCTACGGACATCGCTCAGTTGGACCAACACTTAGAGAAGCACTGGCCCGGGGGGTTAAAATAAAGATGACCCTTGGGCAGGCCTACCCAAGGGAAAGAAAAGGCTAGGTGGCAAATGGTAAAAGCAATGTTGGGCCTTGCTAGAGGAGTTTTATTCAAGGCGAACTGTCAAGGGGTTCCCATTATAACCCAACCGTGTAAGGAACGCAAAATCCGGGAACATAACACCGATATGACGGAAACTAGGGCGGCAAGAGTGGAACAAAACACCAGGCATAAGGCCGAGCCTTCCACCCTTTACCAAGTATGTAGATGCATTAATTAAATAAGAGATATTGTGATATCCCAACAAATTGTCCATGTTCCAACATGGAACAAGCTCCAATCTTCACCTGCAACTAACAACGCTATAAGAGGGGCTGAGCAAAGCGGTAACATAGCCAAACAACGGTTTGCTAGGACAAAATGGGTTAGAGGCTTGGCTCAACAATATGGGAGGCATGATAAGCAAGTGGTAGGTATCACAGCATAGGCATAGCAAAAGAGCGAGCAACTAGCAAGCAAAGATAGAAGTGATTTCGAGGGTATGGTCATCTTGCCTGAAATCCCGCAAGGAAGAAGAAAGATTCCTTGAAGAAGACAAACGGACGTAGTCAAATGGTTCCTCAAAAACGCGACGTCAACGGAACCAACCCGAAGAAGAAACACCGGAAAGAAGTACACAACATAGTAAACAACAAACACATCAACATGGTATGATATGCGAGATGCGGTATGTGATGCATATGCATGACTTGCAAAGGAATGATTGAACTTGGCCTCATCTTGGAAAACCAAGAGTGCCACTGGAAAGAGGAGTTGATTTCGGTCAAAATCGATATAAAGATCACCGGAATCGGATGCACGGTTTGGAAATGGCAAGCAAAACAAATATGGCATCGGTCTGCGATAATCAGCAAGTAGCCTTCTAAAATGCATCAAGATAAATATGCTACAACACTCAAACATTGCAACAAAATACATGGCAGGGATCCACTCATGATGCTTGACAAAAGATGAACACTGAGCTACGGCTAATACACTCATTAACAGGTTCAAACAAGCATGGCAAGTGCAAAAGATAACAGGTTTCGGACTTAGTGAAATAAACATGTCAGGAATTTATCATCAGGAAACAATCTTTAGAGCATGATAACTACATGTTAAAGGAACATATCATGGCAAAGAAAGGCATGGCATGAAGCTACCCTAAGCATATAACAAAAGTCCCTTAGTGACCTTGAGCCAAAAGGGATCAGAAAATACAATTACAAGCATGCGAACATAGCAAAAACATAAACAGATTCAGACTTAGTGAAAAACTGGAGCATCCAAAACAGTTAACGAGTAGGCATGTTTACGAGCTCGATGCACTCACTACAGAGCATGGCATGATAAACTAAGCATACACCCATCAAGAATACATTGCATAGAAGCTAGACATGTCAAGAACAACAAGCTAGCATGCATGGATCAATAGCAACATCCTCGGCAAAATCGCTAAACATGTCAACAATCTGCCAGGATCATTTTATAGCAATAGTAGAGCTCGATTGACTCAAGCTAGGGTGCTTCATAAATGCAAACAAAGACATGGATGGATAGAGCACCACAATGCTAACTAAACATCCTTACTGATCATCCTCAAAAGAGGCACAGATCACTAGGAAACAACATGAACATATGGCATAACAACAAAATCAGGACAAGGACTTAGTGAAATTCTAAGTCCCTGAAATCAGCATTAACGATTACGCTACTTTGCAAGCTTGTGCTAGTCACCACAAATATCACAAAAATACATGGCAAGCACCTCTGTAAAGATGGCATGGCATATAACAAAACACATGTAGAGCTCAGGATGATAGCATGCACACATTAATCATGGCAAAAATGACAAAAGGTCATTTGCTGAAACAGATCTGACATAAACATCACATAGCCCTCTTCCAACAGCATTTCGGGCATCAAGATGAGCTCAAATGAAAATGATGCAATGAGATGAAATGATGTACTCGTCGAGATGAATATTTTGATATGCTACACGCGCAAAACGGAGCTACGGATGCAAAGTTATGATGCGTTGAAAAATGCAAAAAGATTAGGGTTAGAGGAGAAAAAGTCAACCAAGGAGATTGTCCCAGATCTGGATCGCGCGCTTCCCGAGGTCACGGGATCCGAGCTCGCCGGAGCTGTTGCCGGCGTCGTCGGGCGGTGGTGGTCGGAGCACTAGGCGGCGTCGTCGCCGGCGATGAGGAGCAGCAGGACGGCGGAGGCACAGTGCGGCGGCGCGGGCGGACTGGACCAGGGCGGCGCGGCGACTGGATCGGCGGGGCGGCGTCACCGGCAATGGCCGGAGGCGGCGACAGGCACCGGTCGGCGGAAGAAGGCGGGCGAGGGCGGTGGCTCGCCGGAGCGCGAAGGGACGAGGTGGCATGGGCGGCGCCCCGCGATGGGCTTGGAGGGCCCGCGGCGGGCAGGGCGGGCCGCGCGCGATGGAGGCGGCCATGTGGGCGCGCGGTCGCCACATGGCGGCGACCGGTTGGGCGAGGGCGGCGGCCGGCTGACGTGGCGGCTCGTGATAGGTCCGGGTGAGGTGGCGGCGGCGAGCGGACATGTCTAGCCGACGTGGGATGAAATGTCCGGCGGCGGCGGGGAAGATTAGGGTAGGGTTTCGTCCGCGAATTTTTAGGAGGAAGATCACATATATATATAGGTAGAGGGAGTTAGGAGAGTCCAAATGAGGTGCGGTTTTCGGCCACGCGATCGTGGTCGAACGACCGAGATGATGGAGAGGTCTTAGGTGGGTTTTGGGCCAAATTGGAAGGGTGTTGGGCTGCAACACACACGAGGCCTTTTCGGTCCCTCGGTCAACCGTTGGAGTATCAAACGAAGTCCAAATGGCACGAAACTTGACAGGCGGTGTACCGGTAGTAAACTAAGGCCGCATGACAAGTCTCGGTCCAATCCGAAAACGTTTAACACCCGCACATGAAAAGAGGTAGAAAGGGACACCGGGTGACATAGGAGCGCCAGAATGCAAAACGGACAACGGGGAAAATGCTCGGATGCATGAGACGAACATGTATGCAAATGAAATGCACATGATGCCATGATATGCAATGCATGACACGCAAGCAATGACAAGGCAACAACAGCGAATAACTGGAGGACACCTGGCACATCGGTCTCGGGGCGTTACAATAGGCGGCTAGGCTGCTCGCCACTTGGCCTAACAGGCCAGATCTTGTGGGGTGGGGGAAGATGGCCCTTGGAGGCGCCTGCCCATCCGCGTAGATCGAGCGGAGGGGGCGGATTGGGCGTTCGCCTGCTCGATCTAGGAGCACGGCGGCGCAGCAGCAACCGGCAAGGCGTGGGAAGGTTAGGAACGGTGAGGCAGTAGGGGGTGGATCCGGTCCATCTGGATCCAGCAGCGGACGGCGCGGGTGAGGGGACCGACGCCAAGATCGATGGTGGTAGCCTGACTTCCATGGCCATGGCGGCTCTGCAGGGAGAGGGGGAGAGAGGTGTGAGGTCTAAAAGAGATAGGAGAAGGAGAGGGTGAGGGGGAGGCGGTGACCTGTAAGAGGCGGTGGCCACGGTCTCCGGCGAGGGCCAGCTCTGGTGACCGGCTGGAGGAGCGAATTATGGCGGGAGGCGTTGCACGAGGGTCGATGACGAGGGAGCTCGAGGGGAGCCAGGCTCCTGTGACTGCAGGCGCTCGGGAGGCGCGGCGGCGCGGTTCGGGCTTGTTTGGGCCCTGTGGGCCAGATCCGGGCCCCGGCGGGCCGCAAGGTAGAGAGGGGGCTGCGGGGCGACGTGGCGGCCTCTGAGTGGGCAAGAGCAGTGCTAGGTGGGGGCGCGGCCACTCGGACGGCGCCAAGTGGCGGCGGGGAGGTGGCCGGAGCAAAACATGAAGAGGGAGGCGGCGGCTGATGATTAGGGGTGCGGAAATTGAGGAGGGGTAATTGGCTGGCAAAAATGGAAGGGGAGGGTTTTAAATAGGAAAGGGGGCTAGGATTATGGTTAGTAGGGGTTTGGAGGTGTTTCCGGACCTCCGACCGTGATCCGATGGTTCTGGTCGGAGGGGGGGTTGGTGGGCTGGTTTAGAGTGGGAGTGGGCTGTGAAGAGAGGCCTTGGGCTGAGAGGAGAGAAGAGAAGGAGAGGCCCGGCGGCAGTTTCGGGGACCGAAACGTCCGACGAATAAACCGACTATATTGCGGCTGTATGTTTAACGGTTGGGCTATCAAACGGACTCCGAATACGACGAAATTTGGCAGGCGTTCTACCTACACTATAAAAAGACCTCACGCCAACTTTGAACCCATTCCGAGAATAGTTTTATGTCACTTATAAAATAATATTTCGGAGGTGACGCTGGCATGTGTGAGTGTGGTTGGGCTTGGAACAGACAACGGAGAGAACTGGGAGACCCGGACGGATGCAAGTTTTGAAAACATGAGGATGCAATGCATATGATGACTTGATGAATGCAACAAATAAATAAAACACACAACAACAACGAAATAACTGGAAGGCTTCTAGAGCGTCGGTCTCGGGTCGTCACATGACTCCACCGGTGCTCAAGCCGGGGCTTCTTGCTGGCTCTAGAGGTGGTGACCAGAAGGCGCCGACCAGCCCCCTGCACTCCTCCTTCGCAGCCTCGCCACTCCCGGTCTTGTCAGGCCATGCTTGACGCCCCCTGACGGGACCGGGGTGGTCTCCTGCTTGGGTGCTCCCTTTATCGTCTTTTCCTGCTTCCGCCGCAGTGCCTGAAGGAGGGAAAACGAAAAGAGGGGATCACCGGGCACTTATCTTTTTTCAATCTTAAATCTGTAGGCAACCCCCAAATTTTAATTCAAATAAATGTAACCCCTCGAGTCCATCGTTGTGTTCTGTAATGCTTGTACTTGTATTAGCATATGAATGAAAAAGATGAACCTTGCCGAGAACCCGTGCATGTATATGTCCATGCAGAGGTGGAATGCCTCTTTAATGTAAATAAACGAGTTAACCCCTGCAGGATATCCTACCGGCACCCTCTTTGTCTGCCGGAGAACCACGTCTGCCAAGGAACAGACAGAGGGGCCAGCCCCCCGCCAACTCCTTTTTACCAAAGGCTACTGCGACCATCCTGACCGAAGCAACGTTTGAGTCATGGATGGGAGCACCTAAGTCTGAAAGGAGTAGTGAAGTTTTCTCATGCAAAGTTATAGCTTTATAGAACACTAATGGACAAGGGGTAGAACTTATCTGTTTGGCTTGCCGGGGATTCCAGTGCTTAGGCATCTTCTCAACTCCTTGCAAGAACCTACAACTCCATGTAGATGAGAATGAATGTAGGATGCAATCCTATCTATATGCATATGCAAATGCTCATGAAATGCTTATGCAGTGATCTGGGTGTGCTCATGCATGCATGGAATCTTAGTTGGGGCCCCCCTACAGTGCTTCTTTATTTTCTCTTGCACGGGGTCATCGCCCCGGCTTCGGAAGAGGGGTTACATGCAGCTGAGGCAAGGCCTGTACAATAGGGTGGCTGCCGGGCAGGGCCCGACAGTCGTGCCTTATGGGTAGTACTTGCCGAGATGCTCAATATTCCATGAGTTTTGCAACTGAGTGCCATCTTTGGTCTCCAGATGGACTGTGCCAGGTCTGGTGACTCGTACCACCCGGTAAGGGCCTTCCCATTTCGATGAAAACTTGTGTGTACCCTTGGCAGACTGAACGCACCTAAGGACAAGGTCACCTTCCTCAAAACACTTGGGATGTACCATGCAGCTATGATAGCGATGCAGGGCCTGCTGGTAGCATGCAGCATGCGTAGCAGCCCAGACACGTTTCTCCTTGAGTAGCACAGCGTCATCACGCCGGTGCTAATCTTTCGCTACTTTATCTTAGGAAAGCACTCGAGGAGACCTATAAATGAGTTCCGTGGGGATGACAACTTCTGCCCTGTAGACCAGGGAGAAGGTAGTCTGCCCGGTAGCTCGGTTACGTGTCATTCTGATGGACCAGAGAACTACCGGCAGCTCCTCAATCCACCTCCTACGGTGCTTCTGCAGCATATCAAAAGTTCTTGTCTTGAGTCCATGTAGAACTTCAGCATTCGCCCTCTCAGCTTTCCACAGAGGCAAATGAGATTCTACATCCGAGGGTACGAACATATTGCATGAAGGTGTGGCTCGTGAACTGGGTGCCATTGTCAGTGATGATCCTTGCCGGAACTCCAAAACGACACACCAATTTTTGAAGAACTTGATAGCTGACTGAGCAGTCACCTTTCTCACGGCAGTCACTTCCGGCCACTTTGTAACCTTGTCGATGGCAATGAACAAGAATTCAAAGCCCCCGATTGCTCAGGGGATTGGGCCGAGGATATCGAGCCCCCAGATCGAAAATGGCCATAAGAGAGGGATTGTATGAAGGGCTTGGGTAGGCAGGTGTGTTTTCTTGGAATGGAATTGGCAGACTTCACATGTCGTGGCGAGCTCGACCGCATCTTGGAGGGTTGTGGGCCAATAGAATCCTTGTCGGAATGCTTTCCAACTAATGCCCTTGATCCAATGTGGGAGCCGCACATTCCTCTATGAATCTCAGCTACCGGTTCCTTTCCTTCCTCCCGACAGACACACTTCAATTTCACAACATTGGGCCTCCTTCTGTATAGAGTGTCATCGACAAACTGATACATACTGGCCCTCCGGGCTACTCTTTCAGCTTCATCTTGGTCGCCGGGGAGTTCTCCGGTCTGAGGCTTGGCAACGAGGACTAGCAGCACCTCCTCTGCTGCGGAAGCACCAGCATCGTCCAGGGGGTCCATTGGCCCGGCTGGAGGGGGTGGTTCGGTAAGCTGTGAGGAGTTGTTCCCGGCAGGGTCTCTGCCGGTTGCGGACGACTTGACCGGGAGAGGCTTACCGTAGTCCAAAATTCTCCTTTTCTGGGCCATTGTTGCTGGGGATACGGAGGTCTGAGAGAGATGGAGAACAAAAGTTCCTGGTTCAATAGAAGCTATGCTATTGCAGCACACTTTGACAGGTGATCAGCTATGTTGTTTCCACACGGGGTACGTGCTCAATTTGCAACCCGTCAAGGTGCTCCTCCAACCTTCTCACTTCCTTGATGTATGCCTCCATCAATGGACTCTAACAATCCTTGTTGACTTGTCTCACCACAAGCTATGAATCTCCTCGAATGATTAGCTTCTCAATTCCCAATTCTGCTGTAATCCCGAGCCCGGCAAGGAGCCCTTCATATTCAGTTGTATTGTCTGTGGCTGCTTCCCGGGCAAAATGCATTTGGACGACATACTTGAAGTGCTCCCCAGAGGGGGCAACAAGAAGCACGCCATCCCATGCGCCTTGTAGCGAAAAAGCACCATCAAAATACATAATCCATTCTTGCGGTGATTCCTTGCCGGGAAGAGCAGTCTCTATCATTTCTTCATCAGGGGTTGGCGTCCATTCTGCAATAAACTCTGCCGGTGCCCTGCTCTAAATAGTTTACGTGCTCTCAAACTTCAAACCAAAGCTGGATAACTCCAAAGCTCACTCCACTATTCTACCAGTAGCCTCAGGGTTTCGGAGTATCCTTTTCAACGGAAAATAAGTGATAACCGTGATCTCATGGGCTTGGAAGTAGTTGCGCAGTTTCCGTGAGGCCATAACGAGGACAAATATCAACTTCTGCACAATAGAGTACCTCGATCTAGCCCCCTGTATCAAGGAGCTGACGAAGTACACTGGGCGATGCACCACTTTCTTCCTTGTCGCGTCCTTGGGGTTGTTCACGTTACCGTGCTCATTGTTGTCCTGATCCTTATCTACCTCTATTGTTTTCTGCTCACTTTCTGCCTCATCCATTTCTCGCAGCGCTACCAAGGGCGCACTGACCACTTGGTTGGTTGCCGCAAAGTATAGCAACAACAGTTCTTGTGGTCTAGGCGCAACCAAGGTAGGTACAGATGATAAGTATGCCTTCAACTCTTGTAGAGCTGCATCTGCTTCCGGGGTCCACTTCATAGGCCCTGCCATCTTCAAAATTTTGAAGAACGGCAGGGCACGCTCGGCAGACTAGGAAATGAATCTGCTTAGCACGACAACACATCCTGTTAAGCGCCTCACATCCTTAACTGTCCTTGGCGCTTGAATCTGCTCAATGGCTTTGATCTTGTCGGGGTTAGCTTTGATCCCTTGATGGGACACGAAGAAACCAAGTAGGGGATACCAAACACAAACTTCTCTAGATTAAGCTTCAAATTGATCTTGCGCAGATTAGCAAATGACTCCCCCAAATCCTGGATAAGGGTGGCCTTATCCTTGGTTTTTACCATGATATCATCCATATAGGCTTCTATATTTCTGTGTAATTATGGCTCAAAAACAATTTGGACTGCCCTTGCAAAAATGGACCCGACACTCTTCATTCCAAATGGCATGCGGACAAAGCAGTACATACCACATGGAGTGATGTATGATGTCTTCTCTTCATCTTCTTTGGACATAAAGATCTAGTGATATCCGGAGTACGCATCCAGAAAGGAGAGCAAATCACAACCTGAAGTGGAGTTCAAAATCTGGTCGATGCGCGGTAAGGGAAATGGGTCCATCGGAAAAGCCTTGTTGAGAACTATGAAATCAATGCAAAGCCTCCACTTCCCATTTGCCTTCCGGACTACCACTGAATTTGCTAACCATCTAGGATGCAGTACTTCTCTGACCAAACCAGCCACCTCTAGTTTCTTGATCTCTTCGGCAATGAACTGCTGCCTCTCCGAG